>NC_136485.1:129634521-129987021 GCF_053919585.1 Euprymna scolopes
GTTTTTCAATAAGATCTAGAAATTTCTTGCCAAGTTTTGTTTTTAACATTTGATTGTATGGGGCCGTATACCAAATTATAGTTCTTTTTCTTCTGTTTTTAATTTTATTATAGTTGTTGTTGTTTTGTTGCTTATATTTGATATCGATATTTTTGTATCCACTATTTTTTAGGGGTGTTTCGTAAATATTGGATGACCTGTTAAATGCATTTTCGTCGCTTGTGTTATTACTGAGTCTACTTACGATCGGGTTAGGAATATGTTTTATAATTGATGGTGGGTGGTTGGACTTAGGGTTTACGTAAATTGGAGTAGCGTTATCTTTTAAGTATGGTTCATATGTGTTTTTATCTAAGTTTAACGTGATGTCCAGGAAGTTTGTTATTTTTATGTTAGCTGATATGCCCGCTTTTAGGCCTAATTTATTTCATTTCTTTGTGTATGATTTTCTTAAAGTTTTCTCCCTTGACTTTGTTGGAGTTTTTTTATTATAGCTAGTCCGTCATCTTTATATAGGCCGATATCCGTAGTATCGAATACGCTTGTGAGGATATATAGAATGAATAATCTCACAAGATCTGATGCCTCTGCAGAGTCTCTGGCACCCATCGCTAAATCGAATGAATTTTTCATTTTATTTTTTATCCATTGGTTATTGTTATTTATTAGAACTGATGTTCTACATTTTTTAATTATGTTGATTTCTTCTGAGGATATATCAGTGTATACCTCGGCAAATTCTAGGGCAATGTTAAAAAGTTCTTCGGATATCGAGGGGTAAAAGTCTATGATGTCAAACTGTATGAACGTACATTTATCTTTGTTTTCTATATTTTTAAACCAGGTGAATGCTTCGGTAGTATTTGCCCACTGGTTTAGTTCTAGGTCATGTTTGATTTGTTTGTTTACTCTAGAAAGTATAGTTTTGCTAATTCTACCTATTTCTGGTTTAGTTGGGTTTATCAGGCGGGTGCTGGGATTATTATTAAAGTCCCGTTTGTGGTCTTTAAGCAGAATGTATGACTCTCTAGGTTTCAATTTGCCAACTTTATCGCTAATTTTTAGTTTATCGGTAATTTGTTTACTTTCAGTATTTATTATATCTATTTAATCGCATTTATTTGTGTCTAGTTTTTTGTAGTTTTTTGTAATGTTTTCTGTGATTACTTTGTTATATTATTGCTTATCTATTTTATAAAAGTTTCTTGTTTTATCTGCTTTTACAAAGATTTTATTAGAGTTGTTTATGTTTCTAACAATTTTGTGTAGTTTCCGTTGGAAATTGTTAGGTTGATTGTGGAATTTTCGGTTTTTAATTACGTTTAAAAGGTCATTTTCAAAGTTTATCAAGAGGTCTACTGCTTTCGCATTTTTAAGGGTTTTAAAACCATAGGATTCTTTTTTGTTTACGTTTTCATTTTTAAGGAACAAATTTGCTCGCCATCGCATTCGGCTTATTAGTTCATCTGTTTTTTGGATTAATTTAATAATATAGCTACGCTTGCTGGGTGTGGGGATGTTTTTTAGCGATGTTTCGAAAATAACTCTTTCCATATCAATTTTTAATGTGGTGAAATAAATTTTTTTGAAAGTGCTCGACTTTTTTAGGAGCTAAGTATAACTACTTCATTTATTCGCATACATTTAATATATGAAAGTATAGATTTATGCGTAAACTTTAAGTATTTACTTACAGAAATAAAACCAACACTAGCAGAAATAACCATTACAATAATAATAATAATAATAATAATAATAATAATAATAATAATAATAATAATAATAATAATAATAATAATAATCATAACATTAATAATGATAATCATAATAATAAAAAATAATAACAAAGCAACCCCGGACAAGAATAACCATACCATAAATAAAAATACTAATAACGAACAAGATAAATGCAATTGTAGACACCGCACACTTTGCCCAGTCCAAAATAAATGTCTAACAAAAAGCGTAGTTTATCAAGCAACAATATTTTCGAAAGAAAACCCGAATAACAAGAAATATTACATAGGCATGACTTCCTTAGATTTCAAAACCCGATACTATGACCACAAAAGAACATTCAAAAATAAAAAAAACACCGTATAAAAACAACACTAGCGAATAAATACTGGGAACTCAAAGAAAGCGGACATTCGCCGGTAGTCGAATGGAAAATAATGAGACAATCTACCACATGCAGACATTTAGACGACCCATGTAAATTATGCCTCCATGAAAAATTTTCTATCCTGTACTTTAAAGGACCTCAAAATCTATTAAACTGTAGGCGGGAAATAGCAAACAACTATGTTCACAAAATAAAACTTACTCTAGGATAGCGATACAAAATAGCTTTAAAACTAACAATAACAATAGGAAAAAAAAACAAATAAATAAATTAAATAAACATGAATATACATAAACGATCACATATATATATATGTATATATATGTATATATATGTATATATATGTATATATGTATATTTATGTGCATTGTTGTGTACATAGGTATATTTATATGTACAAAAAAAAGGAGAAATACCACCTAAACCCACTAACCTAGTTCTAAAACAGATCCTTTGTTTGATAAAATGCATGCCCATTGGCTGTTAGGAAGGGGCGCGGTGGATACTAGAAAGCTGATTGGCCGACTAGAAATCCTCAACATATATAAAAACAAGAAGCAACGACAGAATTCGCGCATAAGCCTAACGAATCCTATAGTTGGATGAAACGCAGAATGTTCAGTGTACCTTAATCGCCATATATATTTATAAATTACTAACTAGCTCTACCTACGTATTGAGCACTTTTGAAGTAAATACTTTAAGTTTACGCATAAATCTATACTTTCATATATTAAATTTATGCGAATAAATGAAGTAGTTACGTATATATATATATATATATATATATATATATATATATATATATATATATATATATACTGTGTGTGCAAAAATCAAACTCAAAGAAGATTAATGCTCAATTATGAAATGTGATAATTTTGTAGCTTAATCCTTAAGTCAACCATTTTTGGCTTAAAACATATTGTTAGATGAAAATTTACTGTATTACACGAACTCAGTATATTACATATAAGTATATATATATATATATATATATACATATATATACATATACATATATATAACATGTACATATATATATAACTACTTAATTCACTCACATAAAATTAGTATACGACAGTATAGATTGATGTGTAATCTTTAAGTATTTACTTTAAAAGTGCTTCATATGTGATTGTATGTCGTTTTAATATGAGCATGTTCTATTGAAATTTTAGTTAGCCAATCAGCTTTCTAGTATCCACCGCGCCCTTCCTATCAATCAATGAGAATGCATTTATCGGACAAATACCTAGTTTACCTCTGGTCGACCTGTTTCTTTGTGTAAGCTTTATTAAGCCTGGCTATTTAGCTTCTTTATCTCTTTTAAATCTAGGTTAGTGTGTTTTATTAATGTTAGTTTATATATAAATATATATATATATGTGTACACACATATATGCACATACATATACATATATATACACATATATGTGTGGTCGTTTATGTATATTCATGTGTATTAAATTTATTTATTTGTTTATTTTCTATTCGTTTTGTTATTTTTAAAACTATTTTATGTCGTTATCCTAGAGTATATGTTATCTATTAAACTGTAGAAGAGAAATAGCACACAACTGTGTTCACAAGATAAAATGTACTCTAGGACAGCCATACAATTAGGTTTAAAACTAGCAAAACGATAGAAAATAAACAAATAAATATATTAAATAAACATGAATATGCATAAACGATCACACATATATGTAGGTATATATATGCATATATATGCCCGTATATGAGTGTATATATATATATATATATATATATATATATATATATATATATATATATATATATATATATATAAAGTAACATTAATAAAAAACACTAACCTAGATTTAAAACAGATAAAGAAGCTAAATATCCAGGCTAAATAGAGCACCCACAAAGGAACAGGACAAACAGAGGTCAACTAGGTATTTCTCCGATAAATGCATTCTCATTGGTTGATAGGACGGGCGCGGTGGATACTAGAAATCTGATTGGCTAACTAAAATGTCAGTAGAACATGCTCATATAAAAACGACAAACAACCATAGACTTCGCACATAAGTCTGAAGAATCCTATATATATATATATATATATATATATATATATATATATATATGTATGTATATATATATATATGTATATATATATATATATATATAGGGTGGCCAACTTAAAATGTAGTAAAGGGGAAATTTTTTTATTGTTTTCATTACCTGTGTGTGTGTGTATATATGAATATATATATATATATATATATATATATATATATATATATAACACATACGTTATTTGCACATTATAAATGATCACTCTTAAAGAAAGGTTACACAGATATGTTTAGGCTCATCATGGTTTTTACTTAACTTTCCTCAATCATTTTATCAAGAAAATGGGGAGGAAAATTTGATATCTCTCTAACCGTAAGATTTTTTTTCTCTTTGCCATATATATATATATATATATATATATATATATATATATATATATATATATATATATATATTTATATATATACGTGTGTATATTTGCGCGTACGCGTGTGTGTACTTCATATGCATAGTGTTACGGTCATACACCTGGTAAACAACTGGAAAGAAAAATTAGATCCCGCAATTGATGTAAGTTCATAGTAGACCGGAAAGAAACCAAACGGTATTGAAGCTGCTAGGGTTAATTGATTTTTAGATTCAATAAAAGGCCATGTAAAGGTCATAGAGGACACGAGCAGCAGGTAAGAAACGGGTAAAGACACAAAAAAGAAATGATTTAATTGTGTCAAAATATAAAGTAAGTTACATCTATAAATATGTTATGATTTTCTTAAATGATTTGTTTTAAACATAGGAAAACCCTATATATTTTTCAGTCAAAATGCTAAACAAAGTTTTCTACTTGGGTTTGTTTAAAATGAGTTTGTATTTCGGATAGTTAAAAGATGAAAATCCTAAAAAAAATCCGTATTTTTTATCCAAATTATTTTAATATATTATTTGTTTTAAATTCAAGATCAGAGTAACTTTTATGTTTATAGGGGAAATGAAGTCAGCCCGGGAATTGTTGCAACAATTTACGTTGTAGACATTATTTCATTTCATGTATATTTTTGGGGTGGAGTATAGAAGTCAGTCCCGGAAATTGCTGAAACAGTTTACGATTAAAACATTATTTTATATCATGTATATTTTTAAACTGGGGTGGGGAACATAGAAGTTAGTCCCGAGATTGGAAGAGATAAGGGAAAATATATACTAGAATCAAAACAAGGAATACTACATGAGGGCCTTATGAGATCGGGATACAACGGAAAAATTGAATATAATAGAACCAATAGTAGTAAGACCAAAAAACCTAACTGCACAATCTCGTGTAACATTACAAGGAAAGCTTGAAAAAAAAAACAAAGATCCATAAGGGGATGTTGAAAGTGATCAAAAGAATAGCAACGGTGGGGGTAGTAACAGCAGAAACGGTAAGGATGATGGTGGTTCCATTAATAAGAGGAATAGACGCAAAAGGCAGTTTTGGTTAAATCCACCATTCAGCGAGCATATAAAAAATAATATGCCTATGGAATTCTATAGAATAATAGACAAAAACTTCCCCCCGAAAAATAAATAAGCAAAATGATAAACAAAAATTCTGTAAAATGATCTTTCTCTACGTCCAGCAACTAAACTGACACTATAATCAGCTCCAAGAATAGAAAAATCAGCAAAATAAGAAATAATAACTAATTAGCATCAAATGAAAGTATCTTAGACAGAAAATGTAATTGCAGAATACCTGGGACATGTCCATTGCGTGGGAAATGTCTAACCTCGGAAATAATGTATAAATGCGAGATAGAAACCGAAAATACTAAGAATATATATCTGGGGGCCACGGGACCGTGTTTAAGGAGAGATATAGCAAACACGCAGTATCTTTTAAAAAGGAACGTGAGATAGAAACTAATAGAGATGGTGTCAACGATAGCAGGGAGGGAGGGTACAAAAATCAGTATTAAAAATAAAATCAGAAACAGGAATACAGCTGCATTAGATGAGTGGGTTAGAGAACTTAATAGAAATAATGAAGATTGTGAATTAAATAGTCAGTAGTGGACAGGGGGAAGAAGTATAGCGATGGGAAATCAAAAAGGCGCAATCTATGTTTATTGGAAGTCTTTTACATAGTGAATTCTAAAGAGGACATTTTGAATAAAAGACTAGAGCCCATACAGGGATATTTTCACAGGAATAGGTTTCTGCTATCAAGCCTTTAATGTAAATGAGGTATAACTTGTTACAAAAATACGGATCCTCGGAGTCTAGGATTAAATTTTAATGTAGAGTTAAATATCCGGGAATGATATAATCTAAATGAGGATCAAATTCTAACAAGCCAATCTCGTTTCTATTGTTCTAAACTGGGTAAGAAATATAAATAAAGTATAAAACTCATCTAAGCATGGAATTTTTCAATAACGGTGAGCATTTTTTGTATTAAGTTGTAGCAGTATTGATGGTGAAATAAGTGAGACCCTCTTTAAATCAATAAAACAACTTAACAATAAATTAACAATTATTATTAAAAAAATTAAATTAGCAACTTGGGGACTAAAAATTAATTTAATTGATTTTGTCATCTGACATCTTAAATTTGTCGAATCCATGCTGGTCTATTTATTTACTTACTTTACTCTTTGTTCTAAATGGTTTTACCAACAAATACAGAGTTTGACATCTTCTCATCGGAGCGAAACACATTTGTAGCTATTGGGTGATTTTGCTGTCAGAATAATAATTGTTTAGATACCCAAGAATATAACACACGAATTATAATTCTGGCTTTGAAGATATGAGCAACCTACGTTGTTATTGGATTAATGTGGGTGCAACCCATGGGTGAAAACAGTTTTTTTAAGATTAATACATAATTTATATCTTTAATTTGTTAAATAAGCTATCGTAGCAGGTTCTGGATCTATTTGATTTAATTAATTGCTTAATCATAAGCGCTTTCTAGTAATAACTAGACCGAAAACATCAAACGGCCTGAATTATCTTCCTTTAGCTGATATTGGAAATAATATTGACCTCTTTTCCAACAGAATTAACTATTAGCAATTAACAACATGATTGGATTATCTCCCTTTCGTAATTGTTTTATAGTAACGCTATGATGATCTATATATATACAAGTTACAATGTGTGTCTGTATGTATGTATGTATGTGTGTTTGTTTGCCCGCTAAAAACTTTCGACAGACAGAACAAAAATTGACAAACTTGGTATCATATTAGAGCACCATCCTTCGCCCGAAAATATCGATTTATTGGTTATAAACGTTAATTTTTTTCACCTTGAAATAAACAATTTTCTACAGGGGGGTCAACAAAAACCGTCCTCTCATGACGAGATCGGCTCTACGTATGCGTCAGATGACGTCATGACCTGATTTAGTTTAAATACTTGAAGAACTAACAGTATTTCATGTACAGCATGTTAGCTCAGTTGGGTAGAGCGTTAGTTTTTATCTAAACGTTTTTGGTTAGAATCGTGGTGTGAGATGTTTTTTTATCGATTTTTAAAAATTTAAATAATGACGCAGGGTTATTTACGCCATATTTCACGTAAGGTTCTTTTTTCTGCTTTTTTTACTTCACTTATTTTTAGGTTTTCATTAACACCCCCACCCCCGACCAATCACACACAACCAAAAACACCCGGCAACCCACCGATTTTTTTTTGATTTTTTAATATCGAAACAGGCTTATTAAAGCCATTATTAACGTGTTTATTTTTTTTCGTTTTTAGTTTTATCGTTCGTTTTTCTGTTTTCTTTTTGGTTTTTGGTTTTTCGAGTTTTACATTTAACATCGTTTGTTTGCCTTACGTAAGGTTTTGTGTTTTTTTCCGATATTTTGATTACTCAGCCCCACCGCCCGGGTACGCCCCGCTTAATTTTTAACGTTCGTTTTTTCTGCTTTCTTTTTTTACTTCGCTTATTCTTAGGTTTTCATTAACAACCAAACACACCTCCAAACACTCGGGCAACGGCGGGTACCCCCCTGCTCGTTAAATATAAACTAAAAATTTAAATGTATAAATGATAATAAACTAATAATAAAATATAAAATTAATGTACAAAAGAAAAAAATAGAATAATTAACTTTTTTTTCTGATCGATTTTGATTTACGCACAATCCTTTGTAGAGGAGGAGTCATCCTCTATCGGTTTCTAAAAAAGGAGCGCCATGTTTTAAAAAATAAAAAAAACGTTTGAGCATGCTAAAGCGAGAAGGATGTGTCATGGTATTTCTTTTTATTGCCTTGTTTTATTATTATTATTATTATTATTATTATTATTATTATTATTATTATTATTATTATCTTGTACGTTAGAGGAATTTAATATCTATTAATGATTGCTACCCTACAGTTTTACCGAATTCATTTGTTCCCACTCAAAGGTTTTTGTTTATCGCTACAAGTTAAGAAACAGCAAAAAAATTTTGTAATGTATACACAACTTTATTTTCTCATATAACGTCAATGCGCTTTGAAGGGATTTTACCCCATTTTGTAGTCTTATTTTTAATTTAGGATTTCCCCCAGCTTTACTTTACCAAGAGTAAACATCACACACACTCTCTCTCACTCTCTCTCTCTCTCTCTTTCTCTCACTCACAAACACACCACAAAAGAAGCATAACTCTTCATCTATTTTCTGTCTATATATATATATATATATATATATATATATATATATATATATATATATATATATATATATATAAGCAAAATTGTGTGTGTTTTATGTATGCATATGTGTTTGGATGTCCCGCAAAAACTTTCGACACGGGTCAAAGGTTTTCACAAGATTTCTATCATTTTAAAGTTTCAACCTTCGCCCGACAAAATTGGGCAAAGACATTAATTTGTTCACCCTAAAATCATCATCAGTTTTCTACCGGCAGGTGTCAGCAAAACCATCCTCTCATGACAAGTTCGCTTGTATGCATGCACAAATGATGTCGGAAAATGATTTAATTTAAATATTTAAAAAACGATCCAATTTTGTCGACGTCGTCTTAGCTCAGTTGATTAGAGTGTAGGTCATTATCCAAGGTTTTGGGTGCGAATCGTGGTGTGATGCGTCTTTTTTTTTCGATGTTCTAAATTTTAATATTGAAACCGGGTTATTTAAGCCATTTTCACGTTCTATGTTTTTTTGTTTTTATTTTTCAGATATTTTAAAGATTTTTTAACGTTTGTTTTTCTGTTTCTTTTTCCACCACATTCACGTTTTCTATTTTTTTTCCATTTTTTACATTTAACACCGTCCGTTTGCCTTGCGTTAGTTTTTTGGGTTTTTTTCGATTTTTTTAAGATGTAACATTTTCATATTTAAAAATATTTACTTCGTTTATACTTATATTTTGATTACCCCCCACCCGAGCACACACACCTCTAAACACCCGGGCAACGCCGGGTCCCCTCCGCAAGTGAATTCTGAAATATTAAATAATGATAAATAGATTAGAATCTTTTACTCAAAATGTTGTATAAGGATTAATATATATAATGCAGTCGTTTTCTTTTTTCTCATATATAATTTAATATTAAATTTAAAATGATCTAAAATTTAAGTACTAAACTAATGATAATTTGTAAACATTACTTGCCACTAATACGAAACTAAAATTAACTGTAACGTTATTGCAGGGTTTTTATGGTCATATTATAAATATAGAAATAAAAATTGTAAAAATCTTTTAAAAAAAAATAATCATGTGAAATAAAGAAATAGTCGAATCTAATTTAAGAACTAAATGAATGGTATATATAAAATGTTTTTAAATGGCTAAGGCTTTTTTGTGGAAACTTCTTATGAGTTTGTTCTTAAATAAGGATACGAAAAGTAGGTGATATATTATTATTTTAATGGACTTTCCGTGGAGGTTACTTCAAGGGGAAATCTTTCTCACATCTTTTTTCCGTTAATCGATTTTTTCTTTCTTTTTCTTTCTCTTCAATAAATGTTCTGTTGTCAAGGGTGTTTGTATTCATTAAGTCTGAAGAAATGAAGAAATGCTGGTTTTGGAAAATTTTCAAACGATATAATGTTTGAAATTGTCGAGCGAGCATGGACACAATTGTAACGGAGAATGAAATACACTTTTTGTTGCCATAACCACCGTTTTTGATGTCTTGATTTTGCTTACATCACCCGCGTTGGGGGACTACGTCTTCAGGCCAAGAATTACCGTCGAAAACCCACGGTAATTTCGACGGTAATTCTTGGCCTGAAGACGTAATCCCCCAACGCGGGTGATTACAGAAACATGCATGCACCTATGTAGCCATTAATGTTTGTATAAATAAATTTAATATACCTGCTCTGTTCACTCATTGAGCACTCTTTGGTAGACACATGTTGTTTCATTGGATGTACTTCTAGGAAACTAAACTCTACAGGCTATATATATATATATATATATATATATATATATATATATATATATATATATATATATATATATATATATATATAAATTATGATTAGTTTTCTTTTTAAATAATTCCAGCAGAGTGCTCAATTAAAATGGAAAATCCAAATTTTAAGAGCGTACTTATATTTTGTGTACAGAAAGTTGTTAGTTGAGACAGATCATTGGTACCGTCGGTTTCAAGCCCGATATTAAGGCCCGTTTAAGGTATCCTTATCAAGCTTTCTTCAGCCTATATTCGTCTATAAATATATATATATACATATATATATATATATATATATATATATATTAAGGAAGATAGCTTCAAACAAATCTTACTGGTTGCGATCTTTACTCAGTAATAAATTAATTCATTTTATTTATTTTAGAACACAGGATTTCCTGTCAACGCATTTTCAATTTGACGAGGACGCCGATAACTTAATAGTCGGCAATCATAAATTAGGTAAAATTTAAACAATTTCAGAAGTAACGATCTGTTTTTGTTTGAGATTCCCGTGAGTCTTCTCTAAGATTCAGTTCAGTTTTATTCGTTAATTTCCGTTCCAATGTGATTCTCGCTAACCTGACTGACCGCAGTCTTTTGAAAAGCGGCTATCATTCTTCGAATAGAATAAACAAAATAATAATAATGCTTTACAATTCAATTAAAAGCAAAGATCAAGGATATGCTGATATTTCAACGAGTTAAATGCTATGTGACGAAATCAATCCGATATTTTATCTAGAGTACAATTTGTGTCTCAGTTAAATAGATGTATTGTTTTAAACCCATTTAACTCCTATGAATATCTGGATTTATAATAAACATGTGTGCACTTGCATTCATGTAATTTTTAGTATGGACTGATTAAAACGAATACATCTCTACCAATTCAATTATTAGCATGCTACGTTTCCGTTCATTAAGTAAAGTTAACGAATACTTTTTTAGATACACATGAGAATTAACAGCTACTTTAAGACGCACGTAAAGATAAATATCCGTAAATATTTCTAATAGTATTACACCTCTTTCTTTCCCTGATTTCTTATTTTAATCTTCCGTTCGGTCTTGTACATATGCAGACATAATAATGTTACTGTATTATTGTGTCACTCACTTACATGCTATCCCATCCCCTCTCTCTCTCTCTCTCTCTGTCTCTCTCTCTCTTTCTACATAGAGTTTCCCCTCCCCTGAGACAAATGGAGTAAAAAATATATTCGTGACCGCGATCTAATCTCCTGACTGGCAGAATTCTTAACCTCATAAACTATTTATTGTGTAAGAATTAGCTACTAGAGTTTTTATATATCATTGTCATTTTATCAGGTGGGTTGCCCAGATTAAATTGACCTTTCACTCAATAGGTCTCTATTTTCCAATGCTTTAGGAAAATCCTTAAGTTCTAAGCCAGTGTATTTTGTCAATAATCTCATGTAAGTCTTTACCGTTCTTCTAGCGGTTCGGTGTTTAGGATATCACATAACTGAAGACGTCATTTCTCTTCTGTAGCAATGTCTGACATCTATCTCTTTTTACTGAATAGCTTATTAACAGTCGACTATTTAGGCGGCTAATTGTTACTTGTCTCTGAAAGTGTAAAATAATAATATTAATTAGCAAACCCTTTAAAGAATACGTAAATATTGGCTCATTCCTTCGAAATTTACGACAAAGTTCTGGTCAATTTGATTGATTATCTACATCATTCGGATAAAGAAAATAACAACTCAGGAGAATTCCGGACAGTTTATGCGATATACACAACCACGTGTAAACAAAAATAATAACATAGCGCATTAATATAAACCATAGTACGCTAGCTTTTTCTCAATAAATATTAGGATATCTCTACTAAGATTTCCAAAAAGAAAATTTGCTTTTCGTTTTGTTTTGTTATCGTTATCGTAGTTGTAAATATTGCCGACGTCGTTGTCATTGTCGTCATCGTACTATTCCTCCGCGATCTGGAGTTGATGCTAGTTCATATTTAATTTTTAAAAAATCGCCCAAGCGAAAACCCTTAACGTTATTACGTTATGGAAGGGTTGGTATTCAACGACTCTCATTATTCATTTCCAACTTTTAAATATTGCAAAATAATTTAAGTATTTAATTTCTGTGACAACACCTATTCTGTATATGGCACACATTCCGTTTTATTTATATATGCGCGCTATATCTATCAACTTATCTGCAAACAAATGCGCATTTAAGAAGAATACCAAACGTACTAAAACAAAATCCTCATTATTTAGAAACCTATTCTAAACATGGGTGTGCAGCGGTTTCTATAACTATTATGTAAAAATAACATGCCGCAATGATAAATTTATTTCCTCTTAACATTTGTAGTTGTATTGGTGATTACCTTCAAGAGTTAAGAGAAACAAAAGCTAAAACATACACAACCGTCAAGTTAAGCGTAAACCAAGCATAACACGTTTACTCGATTCCACACGAACAATGTCGTCGATACGACTCGATACGGTATTAAACACTCCCGAACAATCCTCTTCAACATGTCCAGGTATGGTCTCAAGTAATTCCGTCAGCACGATCTCGAATAACTCTGCCGCTACTATCCAACCCACTATCAGAGCAACTTCGGCAGTTACCTTCTGAACTGTCTTGGCTTGGTCTTTTCTGTTTTGTAGATATGGGACGAACTCATTTTCATCAAGGTGGGCCCGATTAAGAGACTGTCACACATTTTTTGTATTTCTTGGCATGTTCCTCACAATCCCCCCTTATAAAAACACACACACACACACAATTTGCAATGTGGGGGCAGACCACTTTTCCCAGGTACTTTATCTAAACAATACGGTTTCTACAACGTTCTGAGTAAGGTTTCGTCTTTTGCATTAGTAAACTTCTGTTGCGCCAGATCATTGGGTGCTTCCGTGTTTTCGTCCTTAAAGAAAAGCTCATGTCAGTCGGGAGTGACCAATTATTTTGGCACACTGGACGCAAATATTGTATATGGTTAGGTACTCAATAAATAGGAACAGTAACAACAGACAATACGCCATTTGCAAGAGTGTATTGCGCTGACATCGGTAATAGGTGATGATCTATTGGGGCACGACAGTACCTCTTACTCTCTCTAAACTAGTAGACAATCATTTCTCCTATGATTGAGTATATCATATTCATTCACAGATATGCATTGTGCCGACCGTGCATCTAGTTCATCCTTCTCTATGTGTCCAGTGCAGCTCTTTAAAATGACGTGAGATAGGTTTTTCATCTTGGAGGTTGCTCATAAGTGTTCTGTTGCATATCTATAAAATCCGGCAATGAATGAAGATGGCAGGCACTGATCCGATAGGCAGTCAAACAGGACGCTAGGCTACGTATTTTTGTTAAAAGGAAATCGAAGGTTTTATTTAGTTAAAGTCGGCGGGTTGAAAACTGTTCCCATATCTTTTTTTCGTGAACTGACTTAAATATAACTTTTTAAGCAGAATTGGATTTGTTGAAATGTGCTTGGACCCGTATTCTTTAATCTTATGAAATATAGCTCTGAAATAGCTGTTTTCATTGCGTCCCATCTTCGCCTTTAACTAAAATATCTAAACAAACGATACATGATAATGAAAAACAGACAATAGTCTGTCTACTATTTGATGGAATAGGCTTGAATCTGCAATCAATATCAAAATGTAAGACTATTACGTTTAAATATTTTTTGATGCGCGGCACTTCGAACATTCTTCAGATTATCATCCTAAATATAATCTTCCGGCAGTTTTAACTCTGAACACACTTTACTGGCATTTACTTTAATGAATACGTATTTCAAACACTCATCCCAACCATTTTTTTACGGTTTTTCATTTAGGTTTTGGACAAAGCTATGTTCACCTTTGATTGCGGCTTTCTTTTTACTTATCTCTTTCGTCAGACAATACGATTTTTATCGCTTACACCGAAAACATTAAGCCATATCTTATTTTTAAATAAACCTGATTATAATTTTTTTTTTATAAAACGAATTACGCATGACCATCTTTTTGCTTTGATTCAACTTTTGTCTTACGGCCTTGGTATAGAGTATGTGATATTCTTTTGCGCTTTAATCTATTAGTTATATTTTTATATTCATTCGTCGCTGGCAGTCCTCAGTTATTATTCAACACGTAACGTTACCTTGTGTTCGATAATACTAAGACTACTTGATTTTCTTTTTGCGCTGCCGTGTGGTTAGACTGTGATAAAAATTCAACATTTTTACATGTCGTCCGATAATTATTTTAAATCGCACATGTCAGATTATATATTCACTATATTAACATGCGTTATAAAGAATTCTCTCTCTTTTTTGCGATAAACTTTCGATTTTGGAAAGATTAAATTGGCGTATTTAATATTTTCTTATGTTCATAACTTTTGAAAAAAATAGTGGATTTTTTTTTAAAGTCGGAACATTGTTCGCATCTTTTCGCAAACAATCGCGTAACACCTACAGAATAAGTTTAAAAAGCTGAATAAATATTCGGGCCGTATTGCAATTAAGAGAGTAAATTTTAAAATTCTTTTTACTGGACAAATCCTCGAACCTGGTGATATTGTGACTCTAAATCATACGTAATCGAAAAGTTATTTTCTTGTTGTTTATAAATTTAAAAGAAAATTGGTGTTGCTGATTATCTTCAAATTTTTGGTGCTGGAATTGTCGCAAATAGTATTGTCTCAAGTTTTCTTAAAATGTATTTGTAGTTTCAATTATAATTGATGGTACTGTATTTTTTTTATGAATTACTGTTGTAAAGTGGGTTGTCGAATTTTAGAAAATTCCGAAATTTGCTCTATTTTCCAAACGTATTAGCAGAAAAAAACACTATTATTTTAATTTGTGTAAACAATCACATCCCTAACTTGAATCAAGAGGTCAAACACTAATTTTATGCAATATAGTTTATACATTAGTTTATACATTAGTTAACGTAATAAAATCATAAAAATACATAACTAATTATCGAAAATAACAAGTAGTCTTTTTAACGATATTCACTTGTTTGTTTTTTTTTTTACTTGCTGAATCGTTCCAGTTAGGTCATCGTTAGACATTTCGTTCTAAAAATGTAAGTTTTCTTCGTATCTTAAGTAGCTACTGATATGTCCAAATATATATATATATATATATATATATATATATATATATATATATATATATATATATATATATACACATATATATACACCCATATATATACACACACATATATACATACCTATATACACACACACACACACACACACACACACATATATATATATATATATATATATATATATATATATATCTCGTCCCTACGAGAAAAAAACAATACAATCTATGGTAGCACATGTAAGACCGTAAACCACCAAGTTCTCTCCGATCTTCTCTCCTCTAATCTTGGGTACGTGGTACACTCCTCTGATCTTAAGTGCGTGATACAATGGGGAAAGAGGTGGTTTGTCACTTTAAATGCATCTAAAACCAAGCTTTTAACTTTACATCATCAACGCTCTGATCCCCATCTTTCATCAATTGGGAAGGTCTCAGGTGTTGACAAGCTGCTGGGGTTAACCTTTACTCCTGATCTCAAATGGACCACATACATTAAATCCGTTGCTAAGGCCGCGGGGAAAATGTTGGTATTCTTTTATCGATCCAGTACACATCTCGTTGTCGTTGCAATTCTCTATCTATATAAGAGCCAAGTACGCCCAAGGATGGAGTACTGTCGCCACATCTGAACAGGAGCTGTTAGAAAGGACTTATCCTGCCTAGATATAGTTCAAAATAGATGTAGGGGGTGTATTTTTCCCTTCACTGCAACCTCTTCCTCACAGAAAAGATGTGGAGAGTGTGTATCTTCTTTATCCTTATTTTCATGGCAATTGCCTAACTGAGCTCGAATCTACGGTTTCCCCTTGCCATACCTTCACAAGAAACACTTGTCTTGCAGAAAACACTATCAATAATTTCCCCATCAATAATTTCCCCAACTCTTTATCTGTGCCTAAACCTAAACGCATATTACATGAACAAAAGTTCTTTCTTAGAACTGCATGCCTATTGAATTGTCTTCCGTTTTCTTATTTTCCAGATGATTACAATATGGTTGTCTTCAAATCTTACGTAAACAACTTTTTGATGAGCTGTCCCACTTAAGTTAACACATTTACCGAATTTCTATTACTAACGATTATTATATCGTCCATTTGTCTACTGTACACTCTTAAACTCTTAACCTCGAGTGGATTTTTGGCCTTGATAAGTGGTGATATCTATGTAAAAAAATATCGTCCTTACGTTACGTACGACGTCGGCTTGTGTTATAGCTGGTTGGATGATCGCGTCCCTTGTTCGGTATGAGGTAGTTCCATTCCACTGTCGGATTTCTGCCGAGTGTTTCTTGATCTATGTAATAGGCATTCTTGCGTGTGTGGCGTGTTAGTTCAGATGGTTGAGTGCTCGGATAAAATGAAAGAATCCCCGGTTTCAAATTCAGAGTTCGGATGTGTCTAAGTGGGGAGCATAAATTAGGGCGAAACTCGGGTCTTCCGGTGTGTTTCTTTCTTGGCTCCTGTGAGCTGCGATGGTTTCTGGCTGTGGAAAAAATTATATATCCTCTTACATTCATATATATATATATATATATGTATGTGTGTGTGTGTGCGCGTGTGCAGTATGCTTTATCTAAACTTTATTACTTAAATATGTGCATGCATGTGTCAGCGGAATCACAAGTAAGAGAGACCCAGCTCATCAGACTTAAAAATAAGCGATACAGTAATAAACATGCTATATACCTGCTTTACCCTTTATTGAGCACTCTTTAATAAACATACAGGGTTCTTTGATCTGCATCTAGGAAACCAAACTATACAACAGTTTGTAATTTACTTTTCATTGCCAGCATATCGGTTTCATATTGATATCTCGCTGTTAGCGACCATTAATCTTCACTTAGATTTCCGTAGCAGGAAACTCACGAATATCCTGGTAGCCTCAATACTCTTTAACTTGGCTTTAGTGTTTTAATGTTCTTGGATGCTAAACGGCTCCATTTTAGCATAATCCAGGCTAATGCATCTTTGTATAGGGGCAGTGTATATAAGATTACTTATAGTTAAAGTTTTCATTGATTGGGCGGTTGTTTTTGTTTTATGGCATATCAACCCTTTTCATGTTATTTATTGCCGAATCGAGTTATTCCAAAAAAAAATTTTAATGGACTATATTTTTTTTCAAGTCAGTTTCTATTTAACCCATACTTGGGACCCTAACAGCTACTACCACTCCGGGTTTGAGTGGACCTGGGACAATAGAAATTAAAAGATAGCTCCACACTCCCCGAAACACGCAAGCTGAGGCCTCACCATCGGATAGAGTTTAAGGTCATATCCAGCACCAAGTCCCCTTGGGTCCACGTAGGCTTTTCCTCGTTTTGTTTTACTTTTCGTTTCACTTTTTTATTTGTTGTTGAAGTGTTTGTAGTTTTTATGTTGTATGGTGATTGTAGTTTATATATGTTAGTAGTTTATATGCATTGTATGGTGTTTTTAGTTTATATAGATTATCTTCGCATTCGAGGATTTATTATATAACTTTAGTTGCCGTTTTCATTGCCGCCCTTTGACTCGTTTAACTCCTGTTAGAATTTTACAAAAAATCAAGTGTTTTAACCCATTTTTCCAGTTGTGACGAGAGTGTTATCATAGTAGCTTTCTCTTGTTACAACATCCATTCACGACTCTGAAAATCTTGTGCATTATTTGCGATTTTTTAAAAAAATGTTATTTTTGCAACTGTTGAGAGAGTAGCAGTTATCTACCCCTTCTTAATTATTATGATGTCTACAGTTTTTGTTTGAGGATATCTTGTCAACCTTTTATCCCCCAAATGTATTAGTAATTTTCGCGTTAATGAAAATAATTCGTTTGTGACTACGGTAGTTGTCAGTATGTTACAAAATATACTACGTTTCACAGCTCTGAAAATCGAAATCTTAGCATATGCAGAATCTAGTATTTACAAATATGCTCCAGGTTATTATTTATTGCGTAATATACGAAACAAAATTATAAAACGCAGTTAAAAATCAAGATAAGTAACGTAAACGAATAAATGAATAAAATAATTAACAAGCTTTCGCCAATATATAATATCTTGTTTAAAACTGCTTGCACCTCACGTGAACTCTAATAGCTTATTTCAAATCTGCATATTTCATACTTTAAAATATATATCGTTGTTGATTTTATTCAAATAGCTTCCAGCCAAGATAAGTCAAGAAAACTACACATCATTAACACACATTATCCGTTTTTTTGTTTTCGTTTCCGAAATTTTCCCCGTGGTTTCTAATCAAAATACGCTATTGTCATTTCGACAGGAAATTCTAATTCGTTTTATTCGGATATACTATATACTACACTACATAAAAAGACAGAAAACTATATATATATATATATATATATATATATATATATATATTATTGTTGTTGTTGTTATGCTCAGAACGATCTTCTTTGTTGATTCCGTGCAGGCGGTACAAATCATGATTTACAAAGTCATGACATGACTTGAAAAGTTATAAAAATAATATCCAATAAATTTTATTTGACATCGATTTCATATTTAGTCAATGTATCAAACGTATATGCATTTCTCATCCTTCCCTGTCTTTCGTTATTTTCAGTTTAAAACGTAACGCTCACTATATAATTACCGAACAGATAGTGTTTTACTTCTATGTTCGCTAACAACAATATAACGCTCCTAAATCTTATACTCTTCCTAATAATTTGTAATTAAAAAATTATAATATTTCGAACTATAATGTACTGTGCAATTATATCCTGATGCATATATTTATGAGAGGATAGAAGTGATTCACGTCTCGGTGTGATAATTTTACTTGCCCTTTGTTCTCTGGGATTGGACCTTCAAAATAGTTGTCAACAATCAAGTACAATACTTTAATAGAAACGTTCAGAATAAAGTACATGCTCGGTTGAAATAAAATCGATGCATAATGTACAATTATATACGAAGATGCTTAAATGTGGAATTTAGATTTTTACTAACAATATTTTTTTGTATCTATACGACAGACCCATACACTTCTTGATGCCACTTTAGGTTAGAAGTTCTTTTTCGTATCGCTTTCTTTAGGTTAACGTACATTAGCTTTTATGTTGTCTTTCTTCTGCTTTAGTTTGAACACTTTTTTGTTTTAAGATCAAAGTGCCTATTTATCCGCCATCCAAATTCCAAATATCCAGTAAACGAGATAAGACCCAAACAATCAACACGTTTGCTTGAACTGGTTACCATCTCTTGCTTGTGTCTTAATTCAACATGTTCATTCTAGCTTGACTGATATTTTGTCACAGTGGTGTTCATGCTAAAAATTTTATTATCTGCATTATTAACTGTTCTAGTACTATACTATGATGTGAGATACCACTCTGCAGGTACAATATAGTGATACCGGAGAATCAGCAGGAGTACTAGTAGTAGTTCGCCGCCTGTACTTCTACCCATGTTAGACAACGCACTAAGTAAGCTTCGATTGTTAATATCTCCTTCTTAAACCCAAATCCGTGTCCCTTGTTGTCCATCCTTGGTCCCAGCCTTGGATCCACATAATTTATGTTATTCTTTTATTGCGTGAAACCCCATTAATAATAAAGCCTATGATTGTGCGTAAACACATATGTGATATCAGATATTTTTGTCTGCAAAACTTGATTTGATAGTTTCGTATATTAGTATAGATAATAAGGTTTCTAAATTTATAATTAACAATTTGTATTTTAATGTGTTTGAAAATCCTCAGAGCATTCAGCGTTAAAACACACACATTTTGATGACAAAACTGAAACGATTATTACCATATTTACAGTATAAATTGCTGTACAACAATTTTAATATTGGTGAAGCAGCTTGGTTATAGAAGATTATAATGGCTGTGCATATTCCTCAAATCTATTATAGTTTCGAGAGTTTTACACGTGTGTGTGTTATTGTTGCGTAATATTGTGAAGCGACAACACATAATAGGTTAAACTAAATAGGTGTTCGCTGGTATTTATTTCTCTTTGCTGTTGAATAACGATAATCAGGTCAGAGTGCCACCCGTAAATAAGGATTAATGAACTGTAATCATCAGCAAAAGAAATATGATGGCCACCTATCAATGGAATGAACATTATATAGTCATATATGGTGATGTTTACAATAACAAATTATTGCCGTAGTAGATAAGGAGGACTGTGTCGTTTTGTGTAGTAAACTATTGGCGGGGTTGTGTTCTACAGACACAAGCGTGCAAGGACACTTTCCTCATACAAATTCAACTGAACGTTGGCAAAAATGATGAAAATAGAAAATTATTTAACGGTTCTAAAAAGGATACTATTTTCTAATATAGATGGCTTACAATGACAAATTATCATAATATCATAATATTAATGTATATTTTCGTAGTGCTTTTCAAATGGCTCCCTTAGGTCAAAACATTAGCTAAATTTGAATAGCAAACGTAACGTGGCCTCATCAAAAACATTTAAACCTAAGTGTTACGCCCTATGCTGAGAGAATCTGAATATTTAGCGCTTTGTTATAAAGCAAACTATTACACTGCGCATAATTACACAGCGCATGTTACTAAAGGCAAAATTTATTCTGTCTACTTTTATAGATTATTCTTGCAAACTGTTCCTTTTCTTTTTTTTTAGTACGTTTATTCACTCTAATAAGAAGTTTGAAAGAAGAAGCGTCAAAAGGACAGTCATTAGTTGTGATGGAATGCTTCCCACACGAGCCAAACAAAAAAGACTCACCGCTCAGCCGTTAAAAATTACTACATAATTTGGACGCCTCTCACGTACGTCATCTCCACAAATGTCTTCCATTTGCAATCTGCGAATTCGAAAACAATAAAAAACACTCATATCTATCAAATTGGAGCAATTCCTGATCAGCGAGAAATAATAAAAAGAAAACATTGTTGTATTTTCATTTTGTCTTTAAGCCTGTCAGCTATTTCTGTTTGGCATCATTCTCATCTTGAATTTCAATTCCCTTAGGAAGTTTAGAGGAAAATGACCACTAGCAAATTTCCTTCTTTGGCATATCTATACCTTGCTTAATTTTTTTTTTATAGAACCTAATCGTATCTCCCGGATATTTTAGTGTAATTTGACTGGAACACCAGGTTTCGTTCATACGTTTGTCATACGGTTTGCAGATACATGAGTATTTATATTGCTTGCGTAGAAATTTTATATGTAAGCTAAATAATTTAAATCTAGTGAACTTACCGACAATACATATAAACTAGCTTCACATTATATGAATAAACACATACATATAATGTGCATATTTGTGTGTAGAATCGCATATAAAAAATAATCTGATGTAAGCTGTCTTCGCACACACACACGCACACATAGAAATATATATATATATATATATATATATATATATATATATATATATATAAATATATACTTGTTTATTGTTATATAAACATGCTCACATCCCGCTGCTACAAATAGCCACTTGTTTCAATCAAACAACAGATATCATCAGGCAGCGACTTGACTATTCAATAGTTCAATGAATAATCTAAGGTTATTCATTGAACTTTTGAATAGTCAAGTCGCTGCCTGATGGTATCTGTTATTTGATTGAAACAAGTGGCTATTTGTAGCAGCGGGATGTGAGCAGGTTTATATAACAATAAACAAGTATTATCAGCTCTTTTTATTGAGCACTATCTAACAACCTCGTTGAATTCATTAGTCCATTACTTTTGAATATAAAAAAACCCGAGTATATATATATATATATATATATATATTAATATATATATATTAACATACCTTATCTAACAAAGGGGGGGGAAGTAGTCAAAATTTTAAAACCCAAAAATTGAAACTCCTATTTCCCTCCATCATCTCATTACCCATCCCTTTCCTCTTTATCATCCTCTCTCCCTCCTCCCTAAATACACATCTCTCCACCCAAGCCTACCTGAATCTGCTAACCCCCACACACAATACATCCTAATATATTTTAACCTTCAAAACTGAAATATTGCCATTACCCGCCTTCCCCCTATATTATCTCTTACCTCAAACCGCCCTTCTTTTCCATATCCCCTCGTATTCCTCCTAAAAAACAATTCTTCCTAATACTAACCAACAATTTCTGTAAGGTCTGACGAAGCTGTTTGATCGTAAACACGGTTCAACATCCTAAACATATGCAACCAAACAGATTAAACGGTAATAAAAAATAAAACACACACATACACACGCACACACACACACCACCACCACCATTATCGGAAGTCACTCGTGTCCGAGTAAGACTGTCCTCCGTTGTGGCTTCTGTGGGTCCTCAGGTGAGCATAGAGCCCAATCCTAGACCCAATTTTTCTTGTGCAATTTGGGAAGATAAAGGTAGTGGTTGTGGGGTGGGGTTGGGTTATCTGGTTGATAATTTGTCCTTTCTGTGCTTGCGTTTATCCTCAGCAGCTTGATTTAGGTCACTGCTATAAAGCGCAGCAGCTTCGTGGACAGCGCTCCTCCAAGCCAACCTGCTCCCAGCCACGTCCTCTCATGTCTCAAGGTCCACGTGAAACCGCTGTAGATTTACTTTGATGTTGTCCTTATACCTCATCTTTTGGCCACCCTGGGCACGCTTTACCTCAACAAGCTGAGAGTAGAACATCTGTTTTGGGAGGCGGAGATCCGGCATTCGGACAACATGACCAGTCCATCTGAGCTGGCGTTGAGCAACAGTAGCGGTGATAGTAGGAATGTCAGCCTCACTCAGGATGCTGGTGTTGGTGCGTCGGTCCTTCCCACTGATTCTGAGGATTTTTCGAAAGCATCTTTAGTGGTACGTCTCCAGGGTTTTTACGTGCCTCCTGTATGTGGTCCAGGTCTCCGATCCATAGAGAAGTGTGGGCAGCAAGACAGCTTTGTATACCATGATTTTGGTCTTTTCCAGAAGGTCACGGTTCTCAAATACTCTCTTTCTTAGCCTTGAGAAAGCCCCACTGGCACAGCTGAGACGGTGTTGTATTTCATCATCTATGTTGGCTTTTGATGATAGGATGCTGCCTAGGTATGGGAAGTGATCCACATTTTACAGTCTAGCGTTGTCGATGGAGATGTTTGGGGGTGAGAATGGGGTACTGTTCCGTGGTGACTGATGGAGGATTTGAGTTTTTTTATATTAATTGTTAGTCCTAGCTGTTTGTACGCCCTCGTGAAGGCAACCAGTGTACACTGTAGGTCCTCTTCTGAGAGGGCTACAAGAGCGTTATCGTCTTCATACTTTCGCTCCATAATGGGATATGGTGTTCGTTCGACCTTTGTCCCTAAATCTGTTGATGTTAAAAAGTCGCGCGTCAGTTCTGTACATAATCCGATCTCCACGGGGAAGATGTTTGTCCGTGAGATGGAGGATAGCAGTAACGAAGATGGAGAACAGGGTTGGGGCAATGACACATCCCTGTTTCACTCCAGTGTCAGCCCTGAAGGCTACTGTTTCATCTCCACTACTACTGAGGACTGTAGCTGACATATTATCATGTAGCAGTCTCAGTATCCGAATGTACCTCTCTGGGAATCCAAACCTTGTAAGAACAAGTCAAAGGGCTTGACGGTTCACCGAGTCAAAGGCTTTAGTAAGGTCTATAAAAGCCATGTATAATAGTAAATTTTGCTCCCTGCACTTTTCTTGGAGTTGACGAGCAGTGAAGATCATGCCCATTGTGCCTCTATTGAGTCGAAAGCGATTTTGGGACTCGGGAAGGATGGTTTCTGCAAGGGGTGTAAGCCTGTTGGCCAAAACCTGAGCTCGGGCTTTCCCTGTGGTAGAGAGGAGAGAAATGCCCCAGTAGTCCCCACAGTTTGCCTTGTCTCCCTTCTTAAAGATGGAGACTAGGGCATCTCTAAGTTGTGCAGGGATTTTCTCTTGTTCCCATATTTTGAGAAGCAGTGCATGGATGTGTCTGAGAAGATCAGGCCCGTCTTTCTTCAGGACTTCTGCTGGTATGCCGTCAGAACCAGACGCCTAATTGTTTTTCATCTTCCTAATTGCATCCCGCACCCCTTCCAGACTGAGTGGTTCTCCCATGCTCTCAATTATGGGCTGTTGAGGGAGTTTTTCAAGGGCCTAAATCTCTGGAGTTGTGTCCCTGATCAGAAGATCCTCGTAATGCTCTTTCAATCTATTTGTTATTTCTCCCTTTCCTTTCAGCAGCGTCAGCCCATCCTTAGAACGAAAAGGGGGTCAGAGAACGGTAGCTGGGGCCGTATACGACTTTTGTGCCTTCAAAGAATCATCTGGTGTCCCCAGAGTCAGCAAACTGCTGGAGCTCCTGAGCCTTCTTCATGCACCAGAGGTTCTTCAGCTTCCTGACTGTCGATTGGATAGCCGCTTTAGCCTTGGAATGGGCAGCTTTTTTTGCAATTGATGTTATTCTGCCAGGTGATAAAATTTTGCCTCTTGATGTGTATAAGTTGTTGGATTTCGGTATCGTTTTCATCATACCAATCCTGATGTTTCCGTTTTTTCTGTCCTAGGATGCTTATACTGGAGTCCATGATGGCAGAGGACAGCTTGTCCCAGTGCTCTTCAGCGTCATGCGGATACTGCTTGGGCAGGTCCGCGCTAAGAGCCGCCTGGAGGTGTTGTTGGTAGGTGATATCGCCCAGCTGCTCGATGTTTAGCTTTGGTCGGCTCTGTCTTTTTTGCATCCTGATGATCAGGTTTTGTTCTGAGCACTTTGTCAGTAAGAGTGTACCATTAGAGTTAATGTTCCCAACCCCCTCTCTTCCAAGCGTTCCTCTCCAGTGCTGATGGTCTCGTCCCACTCTGGCATTGAAGTCTCCAAGTAGGATTATCTTGTCCCCCTTGGGGGCCCAGGATAAAATGGTGTAAAGGTCAGCATAAAAGGTCTCCTTTATTTCATCATGTGCGTTGGAGCACTAATCACAGTGGCCATTTGGCTGCCCGCAAGCATCAGGCGCATGGTCATTAGTCGTTCGTTGATGCCCACAGGGGGCTCATTGAGGTGGCGGATGAGGCTGTTCTTTATAGCAAAGCCCACGCCATGGACACACACACACACACACACACACACACACACACACACACACACACACACACACACACACACATATATATATATATATATATATATATATATATATATATATATATATATATATAATTATTTACTTCTATAATTTTCAAATACTAGTAAACACTAGTGGTTCATCCTTTCGGGAATCATCAGTGAAGGGTGTCACGGATAACAACGGTTAGTAAATCCGAACCTGGCGACAACAGACCTCTCTGATGCCATTAGCAAGGACCTGATCCATTCGGACACCTTTAACTGAGAAATACTGTTGAAATTTAAAAAAGTATTTTTAAATGTTTTTAACGTGTGTTAGGGTGATCTAAATATAAAAATGTGCATACGAGCTAAATTGACCGACTTAATTCAAATGAAAGTGCTCAACGATAAGAAACAGATTCTTTAAGGGGTTGACACAATTGTATACTACTAGCAGGACCCGTTAACCGACGTTTCCCGGTAGAATCATTCCCCACCCTCGTAAAAAGTTTAAGTACGACGATTGTTGGTATTGCCCAACGCCCAAACCCCAAACACTACCCCCTTGATGTAAAGAACGGCTTTTGAAATAATAATGGGCTGCTGAGGGAGTTTTCAAGGGCCTAAATCTCTGGAGTGGTGTCCCTGATCAGAAGATCCTTTTAATGCTCTTTCCATCTATTTCCATCCTGATGCTAAGAATGACTTTTGGAATATACACCTTTTAATTTATCCCTGTTAAGAATGAATATCGTAATAGACACCCCATGCTGTAGGTGTGTCAGAAATTTCGTGAAAAATATTGAATAATTCCACCCCGTCTTTCCAAGCTTATAACTCCTGGTAAAATGTAATTCAAGCCCTCATTTGTATTTCAATTAAAGGAGCGAGGACCAAGGTTTCATCAAAAAAAATAACGTGTTTTTTTTTAAAAAAAGGTTTTAAACTTCGAATTTACAGGTAAATTTCTAAAAACACTACTTTTTTGTTTATAAACTTGAATATATTATTTATTGACCATTTATCTTAAATTTGTGATATATAACACTTTGGTGAGTAAATTAATTATTTACTTTTTTAATAGACATTTCAAAATGGGAGACGTGAAATCATTCGATCTCCTGTCTTTCCAAGCTTATTACTACCCGAAAAATGAAATTCAAGCCCTAATTGCTTTTTTTTTTCAATTAAAGAAGTAAGGACCAAGGTGTCATTAAAAAAATAACAGTAGAAAACACAAAGAACGTGGTTAAAAAGAAAAGGTTTTAAAATTCGAACTTTACATGTAAATTTCTAAAAAGCACTACTTTTTTGTTTTAATTTTAATATATTATTTATTGATCTTTTATCTTCAATTTGTGATATATAAAATTTTGTTGAGTAAATTAATTATTTACTTTTTAATAGCCACTTGAAAATGGAGGGGGCATGGACAAAAAAAACGTTTATCTCTAATATTATATTCGGTTTATTGGAAAGAGTATACAATTACACATTGACCCTGAAAATATCGTAAAAATTGAATCAATAGAAATATTTTGATAGATTTTTAAAGTTTAAAAATGTAAAAATACTGAGCTTGTAAAATTCAATTAATTTAATTACTGTTTAAAAAAAAGTATTTCTGATACACCTACCCATGCTGTAGTGGGCGGCTTATCAAATTATATGCCTAAAATTTCATTTTGATTATCATTGTTATGATTTCCACGCGCAAATACTATTGAGAAAACTTTAAAATTTTAGCTTTTTTTAAGCTGTAAGCAACAAACAAGTCCATCTATATCTTCTCTGTAGTGGAATAATATGAATATATACATCGCTTAAATAATTAAATAATTCGTGCAAAAGAGGAACAAGAAATTTATTTTAAAGACAAAAAAAAAACAAATTTACAATTAACAATACATACTTGTCCATAATTCGTGCAAAAGAGGAACAAGAAATGCATTTTAAACAAAAAACAACAAACAAATTTACAATAAACAATGCATACTTGTCCATATGCGATTTTCAAAAAAACTTCTTTTTAACACACAAAAGGAAAAACTATATTACTCACAGTTTGAGTTTTCACGCTTTTTTATAATAAGCAGACGACATTTTCTTTTTTTAACAGCATAAGACTTTCTGTGCTTTTAAAGCAAATAAGCTCTACAATAATGCAAGAAAGAATTTCTTTCATGGAGAAATATTTTTTTTTCGTAAAATTTGTAGAAAAGTCTATAGAAAAAAGTTCATAGCTTTCTTTTTATTTTATGCTTCTTCTTTTGAAATCTTGCCAGACAGCGGCAATTTTATGAAAAAACAAATTCAGAAGCGTCTTTTTCTCGGGAAAACTTGGTTATGAATCTGAAAAGGAAATAGCTGAAAAAAGAGCCTAAATAGGAGAATGTAGCTTTTAATATTCTTTTTATTATATTTAAAAATCCAAATTATTTCGAACTCAAGAAAAACCTCCGAAACTTTCTTTTTTAGAGAATGCTCTGAAACAATCCTTGTTTCAATTCTCTTAAATTCTTTTTAATTTATTATTTATCTCTTCGATAAATAATTGATATTTCTTCTTTTTAAATCTAGTCAATCTGACTTCAGTATATATATATATATATATATATATATATATATATATATATATATATATATATATATATATATCAAATCTCTAATAAAAAAAATATTTCCCTCAGATGATGTAAGGATAGGAGTTTGGTTTTGGATGCATTAAAGGTAACCAGCCCATCTTCCCCCACTGAACCACGCACTCAAGGTCAGAGGAGAGAGAATCAGAGAGAGATTTGTCATTTACAGCCTTTGATGTGTTGCCCTAGATGGTCGTGTCATCAGCATAGATGTCAACGAATGATTTAAGTATGTGTTTAGGGAGGTCATTGATGTAGATCAGGAAGAAAGTTGCGCCCAGGATTGACCCCTGAGGGACTCCAGCATTAATACTGCAGGCCTCTGATTTTTGTCCATCGACCACTACTGTTATGAGCCTATCGGAGAGAAATGATTTAATAATTGAGAAAACATTTCCAGTTATACCGTAGCTGGAAATCTTGTGAAGTAGACCTTTATGCCATACCTTGTGGAGGGCTTTTGATATGTCAAGAGCAATTGCCCTAGAAAGGAAGCCTTTGTAAAGAGATTCACTAATCCTAATATCATTTCCAAAGAACTCACTGAATATATTCACAATGATTTAACTTTATAGTTTTGGTGTAATGACTTCTTAAAAAATAAGTACTAAAAAATAATTAACTTTTAGTTATGCTACA
Organism: Euprymna scolopes; assembly: GCF_053919585.1. Classification (NCBI taxonomy): domain Eukaryota; kingdom Metazoa; phylum Mollusca; class Cephalopoda; order Sepiida; family Sepiolidae; genus Euprymna; species Euprymna scolopes. The sequence continues at coordinate 129,663,558 of NC_136485.1, forward strand.
ATTTATTTATTGCATCATTTCTTTTTAGAAATTATGCCACAACACTTTTAATTAAAGTTATTGTGATTTTATTCAAGCTCTCTTTGGGAAATGAAATAAGCAAAATAAAATGGTGTTTATGCACTTACGTTATCGTGCTTCTTTAGAAAATAGTATTTTCAAGTTAAATTCAAATTTTCCAATAGATTGTGTTTGTTTTTTTAATTATATTGTTAGGTGTGTCGAAAGTAAATACAATGTGTGCGCGAATGAAAACAAAAATAAATCTCCCTCACTCTTTGTCTGTCTGTCCGTCTTCCCCCCTCTCCCTCTCTCTCTCTCTTTCTTGCTCTCTCTCTCTCTCTTTCTCGTCACTGTGCGGGAAAACCCGTAAATCAAGCCAACGATAAATGTAACTGGCGAGTTAGGAAAAATATAATATATATACTTTGGTGGAATGGGGTGTTACTGTATTTTTAGACAGAATTTGATACCAGACATAACTCGGCGTTCGATCTGCTTCGCTCGGAACATGACGTAATGCGCTCGAATTTGATTGTAATGTGACGTAATACTTATATCGGCCACTCAATGCACTACAAAGAGGAACATTTCAAAATAAACATTTGAAGGAAATAAAAATCATTAAATTCATTAAGCAGTACACACTTGTAATAGTCCTCATCTGAAAACTATAAAGAATAAATAAATATCTCCAGCTTGTTAAAATATTTGATTACGCCGGAACAAGCGGTTTCATATTGTAAAAAACCAAAAAAAAATAATTGCTTAGAACAAAAAAATAAATAAAACTTCGATTTCTGTGGCGAGAAATACATCATCGCCAAAAGAAGACCTGAGAAGAATGGATGTAGGTGGAGATGCACGCGGAGGTAATGCACACTTAACGTCCCATAGTAAGAACGGTTTTCGGAAAAGACACCGCTCCCCAACCCCCTATGTTAGGAACCACCCATTACAAAAAAAAAAACGACAAATATAATTTATTAATACTTTTTTTCAAAAATGTTTAATTAATTGTTTCCCAAAAACAAAAAAAAAAAATGAAAAAAAGCTTTGCTTATCTATTTGTTTTGATCTTTTCGTTGTACCAAAAAGCAAAGCAAATTTCGGTCTAACACATCATTATATTACAAAAAATAAATGAGAAAACGTGTTACTGTAGGTCGGTCTTTCTTGGTTTATTATTTGTCATGTTTATTTCTTCTGTTAAAATTATTATGTTAACGTTTCTTTCATTTTTTTATGTGTGTATTTTTTAAGCAGCGTTTGTTATTTATTCTAAACCGGTGGTACTCGTCGGTTACGTCTTGTTCGGTTCAACGCCAATCGGCCATTGAGGTACGCCTGGTTCAAATTATTCACAAGTACCTGAATTTATCAAAACGGTCCCTAAAAAATGAAATATGTAAAAAGAATTGTAAACAGGATGTGATGGTTAAATTAACCTTTTACAATATATCTGTTTACTTTTAATGAAATTGTAAGGTGTGTCAAAGATAAATAAAATTGTGTTCGAATGAAAAAGAAACGAGATTTAACTCTCTCTCTCTCTCTCTCTCTCTCTCTTTCTCTCTCTCTCTGTGTCGTACCCTGCTCGCAAACGCGTTAATTGATTCACAATTAAGCCGACGATAAATGTAACATATTAGTAATTTATTTTCTCTCTCTCTCTCTCTCTCTCTCTCTCTCTCTCTCTCTCTCTCTCTCTATCTATCTATCTATCTATCTATATATGTTTTCTTTGTGTCTCGGTCAAACGCATTAAAGGAGTCTCCGTTTAGCCAAGGTAAATGTAAGTTACGTGCGAGTAAAAAATATGTTAGACATCATTATTTGTGTCGTATGAAAGGGTTAAGAATATATGTTAATGTAGAACATCTGTAGTCATTTAATGACAGTTATTACGCAGGAAAGCTAGAAAAAAGTATAAATGCACTCGGTGTAGAATGTTATCGTAAGAGAACTCAGTATTGAAAGGGTGAATTTTAGCTACTTTCTTTCATAGGTTATGGGCAGGATGGGCATGGCTCTTCTCGGATTAAAAGTAATGTTTTAGTACTACGACGTAATGTGTATGTAAATGCATTTCATAGTTAGATAACGTAGTAGATAATGGTGTAAACGTAATAATTTTCTATGTGCCATCTGTTTTTGTCAACCAACGCCAGTTTTGTCCAGAGGGTAAAATTGCGTCTACTTTATTATATAGAATATAATAATTAAAAAAATACCTACGGACTAGTGTTTCACCCTTTCGGGAATCATCAATGTAGGGTATCACGATCAATACCGATCGATAGATCTGAACCCGCCAAAAGAAGCAATCTCTGACTCCATTTGCAAGGACCTAACCCATCGTTAACCGTAAGCAATACGATTAATATTTACACATATATTTTAAATGTTTTTAACGTATCGCAGAGAGACCAAATCATCATATGGTGATCTACGCATACGAGCGATATTTTTTAACTGAAATACTCAAAGATAAAGAACGAGTTTCTTAAAAGGCTGAGCTATTTTTTTTTACTAAAACAATAAAACAATAATAAAATATTATATATACATATATACATATATATATATATATATATATATATATATATAATTTCATCAAATACCTGTTGTTTAATTACTTACTATGATGAGAACAGTTTCTAAGTTGCGAACTGAAGGTTACATTATTAATATCAATTTTGATTATAAGCTTATGCAGCGATAACAGAGCCATGCCAAACAGATAAAAACCATGAAATCGAACACGTGTTTCAACATAGAGTGAAGGTAATTGGTATAGTTAAGTGATCGAAAATATATTAGAAATAGATAGAACACGTAATTTGTTAGTTGGAACAGCATGTAATTTCCCGCTTATGATACCCTGTCTCCATACGTTGACCATTCTCAAGTGTTTCAGTCTAGCTCGCCCTTTCTTTTTCACCTGTAGGTATGTACATTTATTTTTCTCTCATTCTTCCTCTCTCTCTCCTTCTCTCTCTCTTCCTCTATTTCTCTCTCTCTCTCTCTCTCTATATATATATATATATATATATATATATATAAATAAAATAAAAAATTACAATTAAATTTACCAAAAGGATCCAAGATGGTAAAACTAAAGTATATTATAAATATTAAATAATTAATATTTATATAGTAATCTCAACCAGATGTAAAAGCTCAATAAAACAAAATAGGAGGTAGAGCTTATAATAATAGTATCCGCTTCTCAATCAAATTGACTATCATGAAAAAGTTAAGTCCTATACTCCAGGCTCTAAGTCATGCCGCCTCTGCACAACTGAAGCTATAACTATAATTACTTCCCATCAAATATAATACATTCTTCAAACGAACTGATCTCTTTCTGTAAACATAAGTCAAAATTTAATTATGGTAATTTTGAAATTACATAATTATTACTGTAATCTTTCCCACAGATATATAAATTTTCTTTAACATTATCGTTTTTACTACATTTCTTAATACTTTATAACTTAATAATCCTATATTTTAATTCTGTATTTCTTCTTTGCTTGGCAGGTTTTTGTCTGCACTTTCAGTTTCACTTTTTAAATATTTCTATCTATCTGATATATCGATCAACCTACACATTCATATGCTGTATCTATATTTACTTATATTTTACTATATGCATTTACTTATATACTTACAAGCTTTATCCTGACTTTGCAGATATCGGCCATCCTCTTCCCTTAAAAAAAATATTTTATATTTTATTTTTATTTTTTATTTTTTTATTTTTTTGATTTAATTATTATTTATTTATTTATTTACTCCATTTAGTATCTTTTAACAACTCTTGCTGACATTATCTTAAGTAATAACCTGTACATTTCAGTTGCCCTATTGTTTTTGTCCTATATTTTTCGCGCCTTTAACATCTTTTTGTCTGAGTTATTATGACATTTGCTTTTATATTTTATATTTAATTCTATCACCATTTAATCATTTTTCTCTCTCTCCCCCCTTCTTCTTCTTCTTTATTGATTTTATTTAATTACACTTTGTTCTCGGAAGCCATGTAGAAAAACTATCTTATTTTTCTTCTATTAATAGTATTGACATTTTTTCCCATTCACCTTGTATATATTTGTGACTTATTCCACGGCCTCTTGGATCATTTTGGATCAGCTGGCAATTATACGATTTTCTTTGTATTTTACTTGTGCGAATTGAAAAAAAAATTGGACTTACATTTTTGGATTTTACCGCCATTTGTGCTTTTCCTATACCATGGCTGTAAATTCACGTTAAATCATCTTTTTCTTCACCATGTTCCCTCTGCTTCACTTTTTGTTATCAAGTAAGATCCTTGACTTACTTGCAGTTTCATCAAATACTTTTGAATGCAAAATCCGATCCCGCATTTTGCTAATTCCTATCCTCTTATAGGAAGGAAAGTATTTCTTCAAAACTCTGCGGATTAGGACTATCCACTCATTAAGTGTTTCCTTTTCAGATTAAATATGTTTTCAACTCTTTTTCAAAGTGTTTTTAACATGTTTTATTAACTATTTGCTCTACGCACACACACACAGATATATATATATATATATATATATATACATATATATATATGCGTGTGCATAAGCCTGTAGGAATATATATATATATATATATATATATATATATACTAGCAGAGCAGTAAAGTCCGGCTTTGCTCGGGCCCTATGTACGGTTCTTAACGTTATGTTTGTGTGTGTATATATATATATATATATGTGTGTATATATATATGTATATATGTATATATATATTTACATATATATATAAGTTCGACTGATGTTCAGGTAACCTACATCTAAAATTTCAAGTGTTTAGATCCAAAACTGGCGAATGAGTTTGGTAAAGTCTGCAAAGGGCAACTCTTTCAACTTCGAGCTTTTGGCAACCAATTTTTTTTCCCAAAAACTGAATTAAAAGCTTGCTTTATGTCTGAATATCCTTTATGAAAAATGTCAAATATTCAGACCCGAAATTGGATTAACAATTTGCTAGAGACTGAAAAGGTAAAATCTTTTGAACTTGAACCCTTTGGCTGCAAAATATTTCGCCAACGTTGGAATAAACTTTATGTAAATTTTTAAATGATTAGACCAGACAGTGCTGTAGACATCATTTTTTAAAACTTTGACGCCAATTTTTACCCCTTAACATTTAGAGTTTTGGGCCCAAATTGAGTTAAAAACTTTGATCAGTGTATAAGTAATCTACATCTAAAATTTTGAGTTTTTAGACCCAAAATTAGCGGAAGAGTTTGGTAGAGTTCTCAAAGATCAAATCATTGACCCTTGACACCTTGACAGCCAAATTTCTGCCCGGAAACCGATTAAAAAATGTTTTCCAAATCTCAATACCCCTTATATCAAATCTTGAGTATGTTGACTGAAAATTGACAGAGTAGTGTTGTAGGGAAATGTAGACACACAGACAATTTCACTTTATGTATGTACTAGGATGGGTACCCGGCGTTACCCAGTTATTTGGAGGTGTATGTTGAGCAAAAAAAAAAAAAGCGGTCAATTATTTTTAATTTGACCCCTATTTTGACCCCTTAAAATTCAGTGTTATGGGCTTAAATCAAGTTATTAAGTTTGATCCATGTCCAAGGACCCTATATATAAAATTTAAAGTGTGTACACTCAAAATTGTCGGAGGAGTTTGGTAGAGTTCTCAAAGATCAAATCGTTTAACTTTGATCCCTTTATCGCCAAATTTCTGGCCAAAAACCGATCACATACATTTTCTCAAAGTTCAGTACCCTGTATATCAAATTTCGAGTGTGTAGACTTAAAATTGACGGAGTTATTGCGTAGGGAAATGGACACACAGAGACACACACACAGACAAACGCTGCCACTTTTATAGATATATAGATACATATTTACATCATTGTCGGAAGAATATCACTGCTTACTCGCTGAGAGAAGGAAATCCGAAGCACGAAAAGGCGCCATCTAATTTATTATGAAAAACATTTTTATTTTAAAACGGTTTCCTGTTCTTTAGGCTATTGTGCGCCCTACTTGTTTGTTGAAATATAATTCCAAAAGGTGTGTGATAATACAGTGTAGACACACATGCTCGCTCAGACAAACACCCCTCACACACAAACGCGCAACCTCATGCACATGCACAGACACACATATATATATGCACACACACACACACACACACACACACACATACACACACACACACACACACACACACACACATATATATATATATATTTAAAGAGAAAGATAAAAATATTAATTTATATAAGGTGCATTGTTTACACTCGATTATCCTTTGGTTATCATTGTGTTGTGAGTATATCCATCACATCTAGAAACGTTCGTATATTCTGCCTATTATGATCAAGAAAATATTAATCCATAAAGGAACTTATATATTTTATATAACTATTTCCCCAGTAGAAGTCATAGAAATGATAACATAAGTTTCATATATATATTATATATATTATATATATTTATTTTTATATATGTATGACTAATATATACGTATTATACATATATGATATACATGATATAAATGATATATATATATATATATATATATATATATATATATATATATATATATATATATATATAGTAAAAATAAAAACAATTTCTGTAATGTCGTATGAAGTTACTGGATAGTTTATTCGATTCGGTAAGCGCAGCATGTGCAAGTAAGTAGGTACAACGGTCATAAAACAAAACCCACACACACAAATACCACACACACACATATATATATATATATATATATATATATATATATATATATATATATATATATATATATATATATATATATATATATATATACATTAAAGGACGTCTGATTGAAAACGACGGAGTTATTCTTTTCCTCGAGCTTTCTGGATATCTCTTCAAAATACCGAGCAGACTTTTTTTTTAATTTCGGCAGGCTAAATATATAAAATGACGCCCAAAATTTATTGTTCGGCCATAAAGTTCTCAAGAAATTTCTATCGGTGAATCCAATTATCATCACTATAAACGTGGCAGTGTAATTTTATATAGCATTCCATCCGAAATTTAAAAAAACCTCTCGGCAAATTGAAAATATATCCAGATTGATGGGGAAAAAAATTACTCTGTCGTGTTCAATACGACGCGCTTTAATTATGACTTGTTGCCAATATACACACACACATACTAATGCACTCATGTGTATATATATATCAATTTGGAAAATTTATATATAATGTGTATCTAATTTATCTTATTAATTTGCTCTATTTACGTATCGAGCACTGCCGAAATAAATATTGAAGGTATTTGCATACGAATTTGTGTAGACACATAAAATACAAATGTTGATTATATATATATATATATATATATATATATATATATATATATATATATATATATATATATATATATATATATCGCAGCATGGGAAATTATTCACTAAGATTCCAAACATTTGTGTTGTTGTCTTGCAGACATCGATAGTCATGGACCTCAATTTTCGCTGTTGTCTATATTTCTTATGAGTTTATTATTAATAGTACGTACAGAAACTCTAGTTCCCTTTGAACTAATCCGGCTCGCAACGCACTATTATTGTTCTAACAACTTCAAGAAGGCCTCATGGAAGTCCTCCTTTGTGAACGTGTTAATAACCTTTTCCAGTTCCTTCATTGTCTCATAACAACGGCCTTTAAGTTTTCCTTTGCTTATGGAATAACCAAAATCACAGACAGCAACATCTACACTATTTTTAGTATGAGAAGTCGGTTTGCTCACCATCTTTGTCAAATAATAATTAACAAGAATTGAAGTGTAGGCTCGTGCTTCGTCCTGGTGAAAACGCCACTGGCCGACTTGAAGTGTTATAGCGACTTCCGAGGGAACATTTTTTTCTGAACTCCCCTACAACAGCAACGTAATATTCCTAGTTGACAGTCCGCTCAGTGGGAACATGGTGTGTGCAGATCCTGCTTTACTGCCAAAAAAGGGAGTATTAAACATTTCGGGACGGATTTGCTTTGTCTGGTATTTGCTTTGGTCTGACGGAGCCAGCATGATTGTACTCTATCTCTTGGTATCTGGGTCATAACAGTGGATCCAGCTCTTATTGCAGATCACCAGATCATCAAGAATTGCAGGTTCTGAATTGATCAACTCGACCATCTCCTTGTTGTGATGAAAACGTTATGCTTTCTTATCTTCTATTAGCATGCTTGGGATAATTTTCGTGCAAATCCTCCGCATCTGCAGTTCCTCGGGTATAATTGTGTGTATAGTTCCAATACTGACATCAAACTGGGCACTTATTGTCTCTATGAACATACTACGGTTCTTTATCCTTAAATCCTTTTTATTTTTCCAATCAACTCTTCCCACCCCTTCTCGTCACCGTTCACATACCTTGTTGTATTTAAATTTCTAATGCCCTTAAAAAAATCTGATGCTCGATTAATGCAAGATGGTCCAATTACAAACTAAAGAATTCCATACGTTCCCTTGGGGCATTTTTCAATTTTAATACAGAATTTCATTTCATATCGTTCTCCTAATGTGGTCTTATTTCTGTATTGCATTTTTGAAATGTGACAATCCTGTGTTAGAAAGGTGTATTCAAATTCTTTTTCTCGCTGTAAATTTGATCTGAAATCAAAAATTCGATCGGATTAGAATATACGAATAGCTTACCTAATTTTCAATTTGAAAGACTTGTAAAAATCTGTAAATATGTTAAAGGATCAGTGTATGTATGCATGTATATATATATATATATATATATATATATATATATATATATCCGTTAATGTGTATGTATGTATGTAAGTATTATGTAAACATAGTTATTCGTTATATATTGACTTTAAAATTTGAATGAAACATACACCAAGCAATAAATACTAACATGCACAGAAAACAAATCAAGGCCTATACGTGCTGTACAGAGCCTGCGTAGTAAGTAAACATTCATAAATCGCAAAACGTTTTTTAAGAGATATTCTTCATGGGCTTAGCACTTTTTTTGTCGCAATTACGCTAGAAAGGAAATGGTTAATACATTTAAAACATTTACAATCGACGTTTAACATTTTTAATGACAAATGCGTGAAAACAACTTGTTTTTATCCACACTTACAGTGTTAAAATAACTGAGCCAGCTAATGGTTAGCCGGACCAATTAGGGAGGTTTATCAATTTGTTACTATAAACATTAACTGCCGATGAATTTGTTACTGCAAACATTAACTGCTGCTTAATGTGTTACTATAAATATTAACTTAAAATAAAAATGAGCTTTAATTTGTTTTTACACAAGAAGAGACTATACTAATAGTTTTTGGTTATAAAGAAATCAAGGAAATTCCTGGATTCTGTATAAACAAGCACGCGGTTTATATTTCATACGTTTGAGTGTGTGCATTCCATCACGAATAAAACAATAAATTTTACATAAATCTACGTATATTGAACTATATATATATATATATATATATATGTATATATATGCATATATATATATATATATATATATATATATCGTAAACATGTAAAGATTAAAAACTATCGGCCATACAATATCCCAACACGAAAAACAGATAAAAGACACAACACTAGTTAACAAAAAACAATCTTAGACAGAAAATGTAGTCTGAAATACATCTGTAAAAATAAAGATAAGAAACACTAATAAAATTATAGTTGCATAAACTGAATTAACACAAATTGGTAACTCATAAGATACAATGTGTATATATAAATATATATATATATATATGCATATATACACACACACACACATATATATATATATATATATATATATATATATATATATATATATATATATATATATATATACACAAAAAGCGACGCAATGCACCAGAAAAATGTTTCGTTAGTCCATGAATTCGAGTATTTATAATTTTAGGAAAATTTGGCACAATCAATTTGATACACGGCTTTCAGTCAGGTACCTGAATTTAAGAAATACTCAGCCTGATCATTATTACAATGGGTGATTCCGTTGGACTTCCCTGTGTTCTATGCGCTCTCCTTGATCTCGACATTGGTTATTCTCATCTTGCATTACTCATATCCACTGAACTCAAGCAGTGGAGATTAAGGAAATTTGTTGCTGAGGGATTGCAAAAACCTTACCTCATAATTCCACGCGAAGCTATCCTTGCAGGGGTTTCCATTGATTGTCGAGACCGAACTGAGGCAAGGAAAATAATCGAAGTGTTTGTTATTGAGAATTGTGCAGTGTTCCTCGTCCACACATGTATATAGTTTTACCAATGAAAAAGCATTACGAAATGCGTAAACAGAAATTAAACCTACAGAATGGGGATAAATATATAACAAGTAAAGCGTCATAAAATATTATATCATATACTCGGACACATAGTACACACAGAGACACACTCCTACACACGCATAATTATATATATATATATATATATATATATATATATATATATATATATATATATATATATAATTCTGCAGTTTTTAAATCCAAATCCATGTATGAGTGACGTGTGGAAAATGATTTTAAAAATTCGTAATTATTGTGGTGCTTGAATTATTTGGCAAATGCCGTAATTTAAATTGATATTCTGTTCGAAGTATGAACACAGAGTAAACATAAGCAATCTATTTAGACTGGTGCACTTCCATATCCTATCATCCGTGTACATACTTATACATAAGTTTATATGTAGACAGACTTGTTAAACAGCACGGAGTGTTTCTGCCTAATCAAGCATTTTGTTATCTCTCCATTTTTCGTATGGTCGTTCTAATATCTCGGTAAATTGTTGTAAAAATGTTCCAGTTGAAGTTATTGCAAATACCCCCCCCCCCGAAAAAAAGAAGAAATAAATCGATAGACGAAAACGGCTATTGATGTTTTGTCACAAATAGGGCCAAGTTCTTTTTACGACTATATGAAAAAAGGGAAAAAATTCCAAAAAAGTCGATTAAGCCGTAACAGTTTGTGCTATTCAATAATGTCTTTCTAAATGAAAGCATGCTGCCTAATTACACAATATGCCCACGTGGTACACTAACCAAATATTGGCTTTCCTTTGGCAGGACGATTAAAAATAGCATATTTAATGAAAAAGTTTTAGCATATATGTGGCTTCTTAAGAAACACCACGTGGTATCCAAGTCTTATGCAGGCCAGATAATTGATGGTGTGTTGGATATTATTTCCTCTCTTCCTCTTTCTAGAATCGGTAATAACAGTTAATGTCCAGAAGAATCATTCATACTACAGTGGGAAATCTGGATAGAAATCAGTGAAAGAACGCCGCAATGTTTTCTAGACCTCGACATGGACAGGCATGCTAAATTTTGACTGATTACACTAACATAAATAACTGGTGATCATGCAACTCACAACAAACCAAACCTAATCATGTCGCCCAGTTGTTATGTTGCTCTCGCTCCTCACAAGTATTATAATAAGGGCAAAGGACAAAGTTACTCTAAAAAAACAGGTCATCTTAAGCGAAAACTATGCCACTGTAAAACTGAAACGATAACGAAAAACACGAAAAGACAGAACCTTAAAAAACAACATTCATGTCATCTCATGTATTTTCTATTGCATCTACTTATGCAGTGCACATTTATTTACGAAAAACGACTTTTAATTTTCCCTGTGTCTATAGATAATATTTACTAAGATCATTGCGAACAATTTAATCGATCTTTGATATATTAGTGAGATCATTGAGTTCTATTTATAGAAAAGTTGACCAAAATTATGTTAGTAGTCTTTGATATTCTTTCCTTACATATGCTCCTCTTTTTTTCTGTTTTTATGTCAGGCAAATTTTTCTTCCACATCCACAAGTGCAAACACCCTAAAAATCATCCAGAAAACCAATGACATTTGGTTTCATACACTGTTACTACTACATTGATACGGCATCTATGTCTTAAAATGATGTTACATTACAGAGGGGGTTCACTCTTGCTCGACTCGTATTACTGTTGGCAGGACTTTGAACAAGGTAGTTTTTGTAAACTCAACAATCATTTACGATAAATCACTCATATTATAATACCGAACGAGAACGATTAAATCAAAACAAAGAATACGTGCATGCACTGATATTTGCAATTCATTCGTTTCGTCATCTTCGAATGTGTGGGCTGTAGTATTCTCTTGATTGTGGGATATATGCGAAAGGAAAACAAAACACAAAAACAAAAAGAAAAGAGTCGTGAAAATCTTCTCTTAAAGTATTTTGTGTTGCTGACATTCAGATTGTGTGTTGTTGACATTCGTGGCGATAGGTCAGGTGTGGTCGATTGGAAAAGAAGAGGGCAGAAACGTTCTGTTGTCGAGCGAGTGACTCACTCCTTCCCGAACCCCAGACCAGAATCCTGATTGTAACCTCTAGAAGATATTTCGACTTGTCAAGCAGGTTAACATAGCTGACTGGAGACTGAACACTCAGAAGTTGAGACACTTTACTGGGGAGGGTAACCTAAGTAAATGGTTGGAAAAATTAAAGATGGTAGCTAGGTTGCAAAATATCGAAGACGGGGTGACACTGCTGCCGCTATACTTAAAGGGGGGATCCCTCACTACTTACCAGCAGATGCGCGATGAAGATAAGAAAGACCTTGTCTCAGTGGAGCAAAGACTGAAATTGGCTTTCGCTGAGAGGCATTTGAATCTCTCTTCAAGCTTTCTAGTTTGAGATGGACTGGCGAGTCTATTGACTTCCTTGCTGTGGAGATCAGGACACAGGCAGGATTAACTGGTTACGTGGGGGGGCTGGAGATGACGGTAAAGCTATACCTAGTAAACGGCTTCCCAGAAGAAACCTCTGTGAACACGCAGAGAATCACTGATATCAATACTATGGAAGTGGACGATCTCTTGGTCCACGCCAGAGTTGTATTCAAGAATGTCAAGGGCCCAATCGGGACTGCAGCTGCGAGTGGAAATAAGTGCACGCGGCCCCACTTGAATGACGAGAGAACGGCGGCGAGGCGGCAGGAGGGGAGACCTGCTATCAAGTGTTTCCGGTGCCAAGGCCCTCATCTCCTCAAGGACTGCAAAGAGCCGAGACCAGGGGTCACCTGATACCGATGTGGACGAGTGCGACCCATTAGCCGCTATGGCGTCGCTTCGCGGGACCAGGGAAACGAATAAAGGGGATCCGTTGCGCCAGTGGTTCCCCCGTCTATGTGGAAATGGCAGACAACGAAACGTTGCCTAAGTTACCGGTAGTAGTCAATGGTAAGAGAGCCATGGGCCTTGTTAACACAGGGTCCACCACGACGTTGGTAGCGAAGAATATCGCAAGATCATTGAGCGGAGCCAGGAGTATTAAGATCGTGGATGGCAGGGAGGTGAAATGCCTAGGAGAGACAACAGCGGAAATACTGGTGCAAGGTACGCCTATTGGACTGATAACCCTGGTGTTGGATCGTTGGTCTGTGATGTTGATGTAGTTTTACGTGTAAGTGCGATTAAGCAACTGGGGGCGCTGCATTGAGGAGCGGGGGCAAGTAACATTCGGACGCTTCGGCGCAGTAGGAATGGCAGGAGTTGAAGGTGATAGAAACATCAGACCGGAAAAATCGTAGGCTTGCTGCATCGAGGACGAGGATTTCCTGGCGAGGTTCGATGGCGAAAGGTGGTCGGTTGAATGGAAATGGATCTCCGGGCCTCCGGAACTACGAAACAAAGTAAGCTACTACGAGAAAACACTGTGGTGAGAAATAAGAAAAGGACTCGAGGAAGAAGTGGAGAGGTGAATAGAACATGGAATTCTAAAACCGTGGACAGAGGAAGAAAAAGCATTGCTAACATTAATGGCGTTTGTTCAACCCACTAAGAACAAAATTAGACCGGTACTGGATTTCTGAGAATTAAACAGACACGTAACCTGACACACTGGGAAGGGGATTGACGTATGCGAAGAGGTTCTGAGGAAATGGAGGAGGATGGAGCGAGCCACTAAGATTGTCGACCTGAAGTCGGCTTATCTCCAGATCCATGTAGATGAAAAACTCTGGCAACATCAATTGGTACGGTAGAGGGGAAAGATGTTTTGCCTGACGAGGTTAGGTTTGGGCTGAGCTCAGCCCCCCCCCCAATGACTGCCGTGCTGAAGACGGTGCTGAGTAAAGACTGTACAGTGGACAAGGCCACTAGTTCGTACATTGACGAAATTCTCGTGGAGGAAGCGGAGGTGATAGCGAAGAAAGTGAGAGACCATGTCAAGAGGTATGGATTGACTGCGAAACCGGCGGAGGTCCTGGATGGAGGAGACGCGTTGGGGTTGAAACTATGCCGAGATTTCAAAGGAATCTTTGTCTTTAGACGAGGGAATGCAATACCCGAAGTCGGAACTGACCTGACGAAACGGGAACTCTTCTCGTTCTGAGGGAGACTGGTTGGACACTATCCAATTACCGACTGGCTCAGAATAGTGTGCAGCTTTATTAAACGACAAACGGGCACTAATGGTTGGGAGGACCGTGTGACGAAGGAGACCACGAACATGCTACAGGAAATCATCGCGAGAGTGACGAAAGAAGACCCAGTGAAGGGAAATGGTACGTCAGCGGCGAAGACGCGGGGGTTATTTGTGCGATTCCAGCAGCATGGCATTGGGCATCGTATTAGAGATGGAAGGTGTAACTGTGGAAGCTGCGGCGTGGCTGAGAAAGAAAAACGACTATCAACGTAGCCGAATTGGAGGCCGCTATGACAGGGATCAAAGTGGCTCTGAAGTGGGGATTGAAAACCATTTTAATCAAATCCAATTCGGCAACGGTAGTTTCATGGATCAGGTAGGCAGTGACTGGCGATAAGAGAGTTAGGACCAGAGGTGCTGGAGGAATACTGATCGAGCGCAAGCTCGGAGCACTAGCAGATTTGATAGCGGAATTCAAGTTGAGGGTGTCTGTAGTGCTGGTCCCATCGGAAAAGGTCAAGTCTGATTCGACGACATGGGTAAAGAAGGTCTGGCTGCAAGAGGGAAAGGATGTTTCCTCAGTATGCTGTGCAGGGGAGGAAGTTTACAAGTTACATGAAATGCACCACTTTGATCGAGAACGGACATTATTCCTGGCAAGAGAGGTTTATCCGGAAACCACCGAGGAGGAGGTCAGAGAGATAGTGGAGCACTGTCAGGTGTGCCAATCGATAGACCCCGGACCGTCCAGGAGAGTTACACATTGCGGCGGACTGGAAGCGATTGGTCATTGATGTGACCCATTATCGACGTCATAAGCTGTATCTGTCGATGGTCGACTGTGGACCCCGGAAGTTTGCCATCTGGAGAGAGATCAGGGGCAAAGCTGTATGGGCGATTGGAGGTGGTCATCGCAGAGATATTTTTGGAGAGAAGGTCGGTTGAGGAACTGTAAATGGGCCATGGGCCATAATTTCGATCAGAAACCTTTAAAGGTGTTGGTGATAAGTGGGGAGTAAGGCAATTTTTTAGGGCAGCGTATCGGCCGGATGTCGATGGGATAGTGGAGAGGAATCATCGCACCATAAAGACTGCTGCGGAGAAAAGCAACATTTCACACATGGAGGTGGTGTTTTGGTACAACATCTCACCGAAAACCAGACAAGATGAGACAACCGTGCCTCATAGAGGCATCTTCGCATATAATGGCGGCATCCGTCCAACAAAATGGCAGAAATTGAGGGTGAACACGCTACCCTTAAAGTGGGTGAGGAGGTGTGGGATAAGCCCCCCCCCCAATTCTAAATGTACCACTCGGTGGGCGAGCAAGGTGATAACAGGAACGATGTCGAAGAACAACATGATGGTGAATGGCGTTCCTCGGCATATCCTAGACCTGAGTCGTGTAACACTGCCGGTGCGCAGTCATGGCAGTGAAGAGGAGGAAGTCGAGATCCACCAAGAAGCAAACGATGCACCCCAATTCGACGTAGCCCAACAGTGTGGTTCTTTACAACTGGACGAGAATGTCTGTAGTGAACCTGAAAACGTCAACCCTCAAGAAGTTTTCCCTCAGAGGCGTCAACCTGAGAGGAGGAGGCATTCTTGAATGAAGGATTATGAAGTTCCTGATTGATCTCGAAGATCAGGGGCGTCTGGTATATATGCGAAAGGGGTGAAGAAAAAGGCGTGAACATCCTCTCTTAAGGTAGTTCGTGTTGCTGACGTTCAGATTGTGCGATGTGATATTGGTGGCGAGAGGCCAGGTGTGGTCGATTTGAAAAGAAGAAGGCAAGAACATGATGTGGTCGAGCGAGTGACTCAGTCCTTCCCGAGCCCCAGAACTGAATCCTGACTGTAATCTTTAGAGTTATTAATAATCGAATTAAGCTAATAATGCAGCAAAGTCAATAGGGGCTTCATTAGATTTCAAAGGTTTCATTTAGAAATAGTTTACTAATATAGGGAAATACCGATGCAGCTAAATAGTTATTTACTTATATACTCATTTTTATATTTTAAAAATTGAGAGATAAGGATACACAAAACCTCGGAGTAACATTGTTTAGATTTTTTCCTATATTGTCCAGTGGTCCACGGCTGTATTGCTTCCATAATGATTCTGATGAAAGATTTAATGTCATTTAGCTTGTACATGTAGCATCATATCACCCGACATTTGTTTTTTTCTAGGGCGATTAACATTAGAAAGCCGCTTCAATTACGCTATATGACGCTGGGTATGTTTCCGTTTCCCTCAGGTATACTGATGTGTACTCATGTGAAGCTCTGTAAAAACCAAACTAGCGAACGTAACTACTGCTTACTAGTGAAGATCAAAATATATGACAGGATTCAAGCAATCTAATCAATTCATTCAAGCTGTAAAATTTTTATGGAAATGAATGTCAATCAATCGGAATGTATCTACTAAAAACCATGATGCGACTCCGCTGAATTAGTTCAATAGATTCGTCACCGTCTCCAATGTCACTTTTGTTTCTCTGATACAATTAAAACGTAAATATTCTCCGAGGAATGGGCTGCGTGTATATATATTTGGGCAGCGCATACTATCAAAAAAAAAATATGAATCGTAGTCTGCTTCAGAATTGATTTAATTTGAGAGTAACTGTGTTAAGATCTAACATCCAATCAACAGAAAACGGAACTAGTCTTTCGATAAATTCTGCTTCCTTCTTCGGAGAGACACATTGCTAGATAATATTACAGAAAATGTTTTCAGGCACCTAATATATAATTTATTTTGAAATATATTACAGAAAAGGTGCTTATACTACAAATATGGTGTTTTTTCTCCACAATCAATTTGCTATTTATTATTCAAATAATATTTCGGATATATGGCCGCGAGACCCGTGCGTTAGAGCTTACTGTAGAGTCTAACATTTTTTAAACGATAGGCACATTATCTAGCCGTATTAAACAATAACCCGTGAGAATTCTATCTTACAAGTTGTCTATTTTTCTGCTTTTCTAGAGATAGGGTATAGCATATGCTATGCTCAAATGATATAATGGCATCAAATATCATGAGGAAAAGCCACCCAATTGACATTATTCATTGATCAAATGTTGCTCGCAGTCATGTGATCGTAAATTTGCACAGTTTTCAAACACTGCTCGGGTGTTTGTCTCTTTAAGATAAATTGTCAAACGAATCTAAACTCAAAATAACAGATATTTTGAAATCTGCAATAAACTGAACAAAGTTGTGAATTTGAAATACGCCACGTGTAAAAGAATCACTCTTTTATATTTGATCATGGAATCGTTCATGTCTTTTGAAAGATTCTGTCAAGACTACAATGCTAGAAAAAGTTTCAATAAACATCCCTCGTACGAACATTAACAGTAAACACGATTCCATATTACCGATTGATCAGCTAATTATTTTTGTTATTTTCACAAATCAAGAGTCAGTAAAATAATGTCGGACATACGTCAATTAGTAGTATTTAAAGAAGTAAACACCAAATAAAACTTTGAATAATATTTGTATTGTAATGTGAATTGATCCAGGTTCGCAAGTGATATATATATATATATATATATATATATATATATATATATATATATATATATACATATATATATATATACATATATATATATATGTGTGCGTGTGTGTGTGTGTGTGTATATGTTTATGTATATATGTCTGGTTATGTTATGGAGCATTTGAGACGTCTCGGGCGGTTTCACCAGGTGTGCCCACGGCGAATCTTAGGTGTGGGTTGGCAGATGTATGTCAGTGATGTGGAGGTGCTTGAACGAACCTGATGCCTTAGCATTGAGGCTCACGTTATTAAGACTGAAATGGAGAAGACAAGTGGTGAGAATGTTAGACAGTCGACTTCCCAAACAGCTCCTTTATGGCGAGCTCGCCGAGGGAAGACGTCGGGCCCAAAAGCCTAAATTGAGATCTAACGATTGTTTTAGATCCACCTTAAAAAAAATGTGAGTTCAATGAAAGAACCTGTGAGAGTCTTGCTTCCGATCGCGGAGGGTGTAGAAGGGCCTTGCGGGAAGGTGTAGGCAAGTTTGAGGCTGATCGAACCCAGTATGAGCGGCTGAAGCGCGATATCCGGAAAGGGAGAGTGAAAGGAGCCGTGGATGCGAGGGGGCGCCAAATTGGTCTGGAGTGTTAGGTGTGCGGAAGAATATGTCTGAGCAGAGCTGGGCTGATGAGTCACTAGTCTACTCATCGGTGCAGTGGGCCATAAAGCAGTCTTGAGTTGCAGAGTTAACCTGTGTCAAGTCTGGGCGGATGTACAAAACGACAGTCGTTTTGAAACGGCATTTGATCCTGCATAGAAAAGAACAGCAAGAACGTGTTGCTAGTGGTGCACATGTCTGTACAATGTGTGCTAAGGACTGCAGGGCTAAAACGCTACAATCGTGCAGCCCATAACTGAATGTTTTTGTGTTTCTATATACCTTTTTTATTGTGCTATATCGAGTGATGGCAATGTTCGAAAGCAAATGTTCTGCCATCATGTATATGTATACATACACACACATATATATATATATATATATATATATGTATGTATATATGTGTGTATATATAATGATATATATATAATGATATATATATATATATATATATATAAATATATATATATATATATATATATATATATATATAATGATTACATCACTCTGACGGAGGTGAAAAGGCATTTAAAAAGATAAATATTTAAATTTCAATAGCATTTCTTGCTGTAAATGGTGGTCGAAGGGATTGCGAAGGAAGCCTGAAATGACCTCAATTGCCGGGTTCGAATCTATCTGCCGGTGTTACTCGTGCCAGTCTGCACTGATGATTCCCGAAAGGACAAACTCTAGTGTCTGTAGTTATTTAACAATTCTTACAATAATTAGTAATATATATATATATATATATATATATATATATATATATATATACATATATATATACATACATATATATTACTAATTACTGTAAGAATTGTTAAATAACTACATATATATATATATATATATATATATATATATATATATATATATATATATACTTATCAATATCGGGTGATCTATTTCATTATGCTGTATTGTTTTATTTACAGCGGAGATTTAGTGGAATCATCTTACACGAGTGCGTCATACTCTTGAGATATTTGGGACATGAAAAGTTCCCTGCCAAAATCAACATACTTGAAGATAACAGAAACACGATTGGTTTTTATCCAAATTTAAAAATCCAAACCTCGGTTTAATTTGTTGCAGACACGTGATGAGAGATGCCAAATTGCGATCTTTCTGATAATCTTAATCGATTGGAAGGAATTATATTTTCTCTGGGATTTTATGAGGGTTGTTTATGAACGGACACCAGACGAAACTAATTAAACGATTCGTTTTTAGTGTTTTTAATATTTATTGCGTGTGAAAGATGCTAATACTTAACTTTAATTACGCTAAAGAAAAGCAAAGACATTCTTAACAGGGGGAAATATACACTGAATAAATGTATCGAGCCAAACACTAGAAATGCACTATGTAGTCTACTTTATATATATATATATATATATATATATATATATATATATATATATATATATATATATATATATATGTTGCAATGGAACAATTCTGACATAAACATTAATATGGGTAAGCTAAAACTTGGAAAAATAAAGGATTAGTTATAAAAATTGGAAAAGAAAATGATAAGATATTCTTGTAAAAAAATATATTAAATTTATAACTTAAAATATTGAAGCATTAAATTTTGATTATATAATGTTATAAATAGAATTTTAAAAAAATGTAATACTGCAGTAGTTTAATGTATAAATTTATTATCTATATTTTACTGGAATATCCTACCTTTTTTCTTTTCCATGTTTAAGCTTAACTATATTACTTTTCATGCTCGCAATTTTCTATTGTAATCCATGATGTTTTCAGGCTTCCAATGAATTTACTTGTTCCTTGATTTATATTCGTCCTATTGTTTGTCTCCCATAAACACATATAATAACACTGTAGACAATACCATCTACCCAATTATCTCCCTTTCATGCTTTCATTCTTTCTGTTTCACTTGTGTCTTCTCTTTTCGGGGCAGCTGTGAATTATTAGAAACAGTCGTCGCTTAATCAACTTGCTTCCTAGGAACCATGTATAAAAAGCGTCGCTTACTTCCTCATATATTTTTACGATTTTGAACACCAGATGATTCATCATAATTTTGTGAAACTGAACGATTTTTATTATTTTTTTCACAATATAACTGAAACATTGGTCTATAAACTGTAATAATAATTTGAAATTTGGTCGAAAAATTAGTGAGCGGTGCAGTTTTAAAGCAGTACTAAATGACAAGTGGAAGACTAAATCTTTAGGCAGAAGATGCGAAAATAAAAAAGGTATGAATCGCTTCCAACTCTCAAAACACACAGGAAGTTGTTCTGCTTAAATGTATACGAGTAAACTTATACATACATCCAGAGGAACTCTCGAAATGAATATTAAATTAAGCTCTCTCTCTCTCTCTCTCTCTCTCTCTCTCTCTCTCTCTCTCTCTATATATATATATATATATATATATATATATATATATATATATATATGCATATATATATATATATATTCCTATGCATATATATATTTCTAATATATAAACTGCTATATACCTGACTGTCTGTCAGTTTGTCTTCATATTTTCAAGCACTATATGCTCCAAAACTAAATGCCGCATAGCGGAGCCACGTGCCTCGTATTTTTCACGCGGCTATTTTTATTAGGTCTTTAACCGGTTAAAATTGTTTTTAATAGCTGAATTTTAATAGACCAGTTTTAATAAATCAATTTGTGTAGCACTGCAATATCCCAATACGTGTTTTTCTTCAAGAATTAAGACTATATATATACATATGTGTGTGTGTGTGTGTGTGTGTGTGTGTGTGTGTGTGCATAAATGGCTATACGTCGGCCTGTCTTTCGGTCAATCTATTTTCTGTCTGTCGTTCCGTCTCTATATTTTTTATTTCTATCTCCTCTAAAACTAAAAGGCGGAGAGAAGCGCCATGGTCCTCAAGTGATTCGATGTTTTACAGGCGAACCTTCCTTAGATTTTGACCGGTTTAAATTTATTTTAAGGTATCAAAAACGGTCCAAATTGAAAATAAAACGTGAATTCTTTTATTGCATTTGTCTTTCATTTGAATCACGTTATATGCGTGTAACATTTGTACAGTGGCAACGTCATCAGCTTAGAATGATGAAGGTTTGAGTTCAATTCCCGCTGATGGTACTTAAATACTTTATTTTGCACTCACGACATTCTATATATATATATGAAATCTGGTCAAATTGAGATATAATATTTAAGCGTAGTTCACCCCCGAGAAAATCCGGGCGTTTTCCTGATGCTTAATTGCAAAATCAATATAAAGTATTCCATAATGTTCTGTGACATTTAATTCAAATTTAAAACAGAAGTTTATTGTATATCGTTCTTCTTAAGTTTTGTCCGCTTCACTATATTGTATTTCCGAAAATAACCAGCTGTGAAAATAAGGCTTTAGTAGGGTGTATTACAATTCATTTTGTAGTTGTTCATATTACCCGAAAGTATATAAATTTGTCAGTTATCTACAAACGGTGTATAGTAATAACATACTAAAATTTCAAGCGTCTGCAACAGTCTTAAAATTCTACAACAGTCTT
This sequence comes from Euprymna scolopes, assembly GCF_053919585.1. Classification (NCBI taxonomy): domain Eukaryota; kingdom Metazoa; phylum Mollusca; class Cephalopoda; order Sepiida; family Sepiolidae; genus Euprymna; species Euprymna scolopes. Next base: position 129,685,750 of record NC_136485.1, read on the forward strand.
AACATTCTGCAACAGTCTTAAAATTCTGCAACAGTCTTAAAGTTCTGCAACAGTCTTAAAATTCTACAACAGTCTTAAAATTCTGCAACAGTCTTAAAATTCTGCAACAGTCTTAAAATTCTACAACAGTCTTAAAATTCTGCAACAGTCTTAAAATTCTACAACAGTCTTAAAATTCTACAACAGTCTTAAAATTCTGCAACAGTCTTAAAATTCTGCAACAGTCTTAAAATTCTGCAACAGTCTTAAAATTCTGCAACAGTCTTTAAGTTCTGCAACACTCTTAAAATTCTGTAAAAAACATGGCTGAAAAGACTATAAAAGGCGCCTAGAACATTTAAAATGTTACTTTGTTTAAAGTTTAAATCTCTGATTTTGCATATTAGTTTTATCGAAATGCTTTTAGTTTAAAAATGTTGTTTGTGTCTAAGCAGAAAGGACAGTCTCGAAAATTTATGACTTATCTGCATGAATCATTTAATATATAATTATGGCTTTTAACGAAACATTTCCTTGCAATTAATTTCTTTTCAGCTTTAATTTTTTTTTAAATCATGTAACTCCGTTAATAATTTAAATGAAAAAAAACTTAGTTTACTTGAAGTTTCGTACAATTGAATTTAATGAATTTGATTATATATTTTGTTATTCTGTATTTTTGGTATCGAGTTTCAAACAAAATATATCTCTTCCTCTTTCTACAAACACACACACACATGCAAATATACATATGTATATATAGAGAAAATAAAAAGGAACAAACCGTACTATGTGTTCATCAACGTTTCGTCTTTATTTCGAGACTTCCTCTGGATGAATGAGATTAAGAAACAAAAAAATACCAGTACAAAATATTTGAAAATGTTTCACACACAGTGTGACGCAGTTCTATTTCAGAGAAACGGAAAAAAGACGTTGGAAATTAAAAAAGGAGGAGGGGTGGCGCTGTTAAAGAGAAGACATTTTAGTGACGTCATATAGTCGTTAATGTAAACCACGCCGGATACTTCTTGAATCTGCGCTTATCGCAATTTCAAGCACTATTAAACAACGTGGAGGTTTCTATAACATAGCGCCATTAATAAGTAAACTTTTATTAAAAGAACAGTATTTGACTGTAGACACAGGTTAACTTTCTCACGCCATTCAAACACCCCCTGTAATAATTAACACATAATCTCAATCAATAAATTACATAAAAAACACTCATTTTATTTCTGTTACAAACTTATATCTTAATTTCAACAGATATATCTTTTTCCCAATAAGAATATTAACTTGCATTCATAGTTTAAAAATTACATTAACGACTATATGATGTCACTAAAATTTCCCTCTTTAACAGCACCACCCCTCCTCCTCCTTTTTGAATTTCCAACGTCTCTTTTTTCCGTTTCTCAGAAATAGAACTGCGTCACACTGTGCACGTGAAACATTTTCAAATATTTTGTACTGGTATTTTTTGTTTCTTAATCTCATTCAACCAGAGGAAGTCTCGAAATAAAGACGAAACGTTGATGAACACATAATACGGTTTATTCCTTTTTATTTTCTCTATTTTGTCGGAATACTATTTCCATCATTTTCATCATGTGTATATATATATATATATATATATATATGCATATATATGTGTGTGTGCGCGTGCGAGTGTGGGTGTGTGTGTGTGTGTGTGAGGGATACACAAATGTTAGAATTTTAATTGTGTTCCGAAGAGAAAAGACATATTTTGCAATCAGAAACCATACGTGCTATTCACTGGAAAGCGCCATTTTTACGAGTTGGTTTAATACTTACGCTTAAACGCTGATCAACTATTAAAGTTATTATGATGAATATGATAATAAGAATAACTAGAGGATTACTAACGGTGAGCAATAGTCAGAATTGAGTTTGATCTCTCATAAATAGGTCCGTGAACACAATTGCTGACAATATTTTTATAAATGATAAGATTGAAATCAGCAAAGAAGCAATCCTACGGAGGTGCGTGTCAAAGATTTTGTATGACGCGTGAAGAAAATAGAACTAATCTTTATGTTTCATTGTGTTCGGGATTCAAGCTTCTACTGTGAATATAACACAAGGTTGCAATAAAGATTGAAACATTAGTAAAATGATGGGTGGAACAACGAGTTCGAGTAAAATGATTAACATGCCTTATTGTCATTGACACTTCATCTAATATCACCGATTATTTTCTTTTATATCTGGAATAATTGCTGTTAATTTAACGAATTCCTCTTTATTGTTAATTATATTTTGAATATATATTCTCATTATTTCTGCATATAGGCTCCTGTATGTTTAATAGTAAACCAATCGCAGTGTGTTAATTGACTATGATTTTTAATACTGTAGATACATTTGCAAATGAATGAAAAAGTAAATTTACGATTATTTAACATCATCGTTACTGGCGTTCATTACAAGAATAAATATTACGCAAATATGCATTGTTTAATCATAAACGAATTAGAATATCACAAAACTGCCAATACATTTATTAAGGCGCGCTGAAAAGTTTTTATGAGTTGAGAAATAAGAAAGCAGTTTGAGATATAAGAATATATCGACTAGTTCATCATAAATGTTTTTCTTAAGGTAACAAAACATAGTCGATCAGAGGGTTCATTGAGGCGTTTAACGATGGACGAACGCGAAATATGTGATTATTGCATTGTCATGTATTCTTTATACGAATCATCAAAGGCAAACTCAATAGTTTGATACAAACTTTGCAAAACTACGTAGACATTGATAGTGTAAGTTTCTATTACACAGTCTTTTGTTAATGCTATGAGAATTGCATAGTAATTATATTGTTCGGAATCGAATAGTGTCAATCTATAGATACAATGAATAATCTAATGTAGCCATGTAAATAGACAAATATAATTCAATCGAAATTAACAAATGACTTACCGATTATAAAATCTGGGAGACAAATAAACACTAATTTAAACATGACCTAAATTATAATAGCTTCGTAAGTTGATTTGTTTTTCGTGAATGTCGGTGGTACACGGGTACGCCAAGATGTATGAATAACAACAAAAAATTGTGTCTGTCAAGGCATTGTAGAAAACCTGCTAGTGAATGAAACGGTGACTCAAATAATCCATATGATAATCAATCTTCACAGTACAAACATTTATTATTATTATTATTATTATTATTATTATTATTATTATTATTATTATTATTATTATTATTAAAGGGTGGCCCAAAACAACAGGACTGAACTCTAATTAGGCCCCGTTTCTTAGTGGTTTGTCCGAATGAAATAAAAATTTGGTCATAACTAGATTATTATGTTCAAAACGTCACATCAAAACACTAGAGTTGTTGGCCTTTTTTCTCTGTTGACTGTAAAATGCTCAGAAAACAATTGAATGTCCTCTGTTTTTTTTGGCGGGGGCACCCTGTATTATAATTGTTGTTGTTTTATAAGTGTTATTGTTATTGTTATTATTGTTATTGTTTTTCTTATCATTATTATTGTCGCTATTGTTATCCTTATTATTATTCCTATTGTTATTATTGTCGTTGTTGTCCTTATTATTATTTTTATTTTATTATTATTATTGTATTATTATTATTGTTATTATTATTGACGTTGTTGTTATCCTCATATCATTATTATTATTATTATTATTATTATTATTATTATTATTATTATTATTACTATCGTTGTTATTATCCTCATTATTATTGCCGTTATTATTAACATTGTTATTAATATTATTATTGTTATTAGTATTGTTATTATTATTTTTATTATTATTGTTATTATTAATAGTATTATTACTTTATTATTATTGTTATCGTCATTATTATTGTTAATTATTTTATTGTTGTTATTATTAGTATTATTAGTATCATTATAATTATCATTATTGTAATTAATATTATTATTATTAATATTAATATTACAAATATTATTATTGGTATTATTATTATTAATTTTGTTATTATTGTTGTTGTTATTATTATTGTTATTATTTGTTAAGTTTGCAGGTTGTAAACAAGTAACGTAGAAAGCAATACAAATGACGACTCAACAACAAAGGTAGATCAAATAAGAAGTGTATTAGGAAAAATATATTTACAGGATATTTACATAATGGTGTCAAATAAGAGAGTCTTTGCTGGAGAAACATATCTGCTCTCGGCGACCTTCGGTGGTTCTGGTGAACACACACTCAGACTAACTGAGTCTTCCTATTTATGTGTAATTACTATCCACATATGCGAATAAATGTGTGCCACCACAACATTATTAATATTATTATTGCTATTATTATTATTGTTATTATCATTATTATTACTTTCATTGTTTTTATTATTGTTATTATTTTTTGTTACTATTAATATTATTATTATTATTATTATTATTATTATTATTAATATTGTTATTAATATTTTTCTTCTTCTTCTTCTTATTATTATTATTATTATCATTATTATTATTATGACCGTTGTTGTTAGTGTTGTTCGGATTGTCATTCTTTTTTCGTCTTCTTCTAATAAATATTATTATTATTATTATCATTATTATTATTATTATTATTATTATTATTATTATTATTATTATTATTATACACGATCATTATACTATTTATGATTGTTTTTTTCCGTAATTCATCGCATTCACTCTTTTATCATTATCTCTCTTTCCATAACACTTATATATAAATATATATATATATATATATATATATATATATAGATAGATAGATAGATAGATAGATATATAAATGGATAGATATCGATACAGATGCTTACGCCACCCGAGATGCCCGAGACGAACGTACACGCGTGAAATATTTAATAAAATAGGTAATTTTCTTCTGCGCCAAACTCTCTCGACGATTGAGCTCAATTATTTCAGACGTTCGGGCCAGAAATAAACGCAACTAAAATATTATGTTTCCAGGTTTTTTTTTACGTCTCCCGTTTTGATTAATTCTGCTTATTTCAATTCATTTTTCGAAATAGAGCAAACCATTGTTCGAAATATCAAAGTAAAATATAACAAGTTAAAAACACGAGCATCGTTTTTATACGTCTTACCTTTTCCTATAGCGTTGACAATTCTCCTCTAAAAGCATACGACCATTAGCATACACATTTAAGCATTGTATATACACACATATGTAGTCATCAACACACACTACTGTTTCGCTGTATCACAGCTCGCAAGTCCTACAACTGTCAAGACTTAGAACCATTACGCCAATCAGCAGCGTCTGTGCGGACAGTGAATTAACGATGTTTTGACATCGTCCGTATACCTGAGCTCGATTTGTTTACACAAACAACATCGCTTAATATGCCAATGGTAAATCGTGTATCACTACCAAATATGCTCAACTCAAGAGAAAGGCCATTATACTTGTGTGTGTATACAATACGTGAATGTGTATGCTAACATATGTGTGCTTTTACAGAAGAATTGTCTCTATTACGGAAAGGGGTAAGACGTATAAAAACGATGTTTTTAATTTTGTATATATATATATATATATATATATATATATATATATATATATATATATATATATATATATGTATGTATGTGGGGGGTGTATGTGTGTGTGTGTGTGTGTGTGGATTTCCAATATATCCGTAGATAGATAGATAGATGGATAGATAGATAGATAATATGTGTAGTCATTGAGTTGATTGCAGATTGATTCAGATATAACTTAGTGTTACACGTGTAACCTTATTTATATAAGGGCAGTGTACAGAGGGGCGACAATATTTTTCGGACACTTAAAAAATATTTCAAAGCTGTTACTTGTGCCAAAACGTTTGAGATTATAAGCACGTAGTTGAGTAGGGAAAATCCACTACTAGTGTAATCATTGTTTTTTTTTGTTTTTTTTTTGTTTTTGTTTTTTTTTTTACTTTGGCCTTGATAATTTTAGATTTTTGTAATATTTTGCGAAAACTTGCGCGACATTATTTTTCGGACATGCCCAACATCCTATTTTATTAAGAGATTTGTCCATGTATATCGTACAATATGCATATTTTGTCCACTTAGCTGTAATTATTATAACCAATTAAGTGTTCTATTCTACTCGAAAAACACAATTGTTTAATGAGTCGTTTGTTTGGCATGGAAGAAGCGGGAAGATAACCTTATAATCAGAAAAGTCGCCATGGATTTGAATCCGTCGAAATCAACGGTAGAATATATACTGAAGACAAACCCCGAGCGAAAAAAGAAGAGAGGATGGAAAAGATCAATTCTCAAGAGTACTGAAATGAGAAGGAAGAGGAATGTAACACGGCTTTTGACATCTGGAGAAGAAGTTACAACAAGAAAAGTGAAGGAGAATGTGAATTGGATATAAACCTTCGAACAGTACAAAGAACGCTGCATAGGATTGGTTTGAAGTATGCAAAGCCTAAAAAAATACACTAACAAAGAAACACAAAGGAGCAAGACTTTAGGGTGGCTTACAAAGCATGTTGACTTTAAGAAGTTTCTATTTAATAATGAGAAGCGTTTCAAGTTCGAGGTCCAGATGAATGGTGTACTTGGTCGAGATGGGGTGATCGTGTTCTAATAAACACACGCCAGATGGTTTAAGGAGGTGTTATGGTTTGGGGTATGGTCTTTGCTAATGGAAATATATGGTTGGAGTTGCTGAGAAGACGGCAGAACAGCGAAACTTACAATCAGTTACTGGATGGGAAAGTCCTACAAAGGATAAGAATAGAGATGGGGAATGATTTCGTTCTACAGAAGACAATTGTAGCATCCATGTGTCAAAATAGATATGATAGAATGGATGCCTAAAATTCATACGATTACATTGTTCTGTCCTGGAAAAAGCCCATATCTAAATTTACTGGAAAATGTTTGGGAAATGCATGCTCAACTTGTCTATGATGGACCTGAAATAACAAAAGAGAATGCACTATAGGAACGAATACTAGATGCCAAAAAATAACTAATAGAAACACGTAGATATGTTATTGTGCACATGTTTGATCATTATAAAGACAGCTTGAGAAAAATTATTGAGGCGAAAGGTGATATTACAGCCTATTAACAGTTTTTCAACGATGTCTGAAAAAATGTCGTTTTATAAAAAAATGATGAAAATTAAATATTTTTTTTACCTAATCGATTTTCTTCCATTTTTATTACAGGTATTTTCTTTATATGGGTATGCTATTCTATTGAAGGACTTTCACCACTTTATTGTACTCGGAAAGTCTAATACTACAGTGTCCGGAAAATATTGTCGGGCCCTTGTACTTGTTTCGGGATATACCAACTCTGTATGTTAAGATTAACCGATAAATACATTTAAAGTAGAAATTATCTAAATCATTAACGCACTCTCTTTTAAATAAACTACACTCCTATATTTCGTGATGATCCTATTAAAATTAGAATGGGTTTGTGTGGCGAACATGTCTGAATAGAAATACTCAACAATTTTTTTATCTACAGATATGGCATATGATATATATGATATTCAAACATGCGGAAAACTTTAATTAGTTTTTATCGAATAAAATGGCTTCCAAGGGGTAATATTTTTACAAAGTGTTACGAGAGTCGTCATCGGAGTTTTATCTGTTTGAAAACTGTTTCACGACTACATATGCGTGATAGTGTTTTCTGCTAGGTGGGTGTTTCCTGTGAAAGTCAAGGGGGAGCATAGATTAGAGCTCAGCCGAACACTTTCCATGAAAATAATGATAAAGCAGAGACGAACTCGCAATGGCTCTTCGGTAAAAAAAAACGAAACTATTAAACATTTGAGGTTTTCATAAGAAATTCGGGGAAAAATGTGCGACAGACTTGGCATACGGTGTAAGCTTTAAAATATATCAGCAAACATTTTTATAAGAAAATAGGTGAGTTTATTAACGCCCAATTAACAAAATCTAATCATCCGAAGTGTCTGCGAAATCTATCTGCATGTGCAGAAATAATCAATGAAAGTATATTTAAATATCTAGGAAGACGTAAAAAAAATAAATCTAAATAAATTAGCGACGCACAATAGAACTCGGTTAACTTCGACAAAACAAGTAAAAACAGCAAAAATTAAAAACCATACAAACAGGAAATTATAAAAAAAAAGATGAAGTTTAAAATAAACAAGAGGCAAATATCAAAGCTGCAAGTAGGAGTTACAAATACGAAGTTAGTACAATTTGCTTCTAATATTGTAGTTTCTTCGTGTAAACGAGGAAATACTGTATAAACATAACTTACACAGTGGAATCGGCATATAATTCAGAACAATTATTCAGAAAGGCAGGCTCAAGTTTAATTGAAAATATATCGAGTATACTAGAATGGGACATCAATAAAGCAAATATTTTTTTCATACTTCTCTTTCCAGATTGATCAAATGTAAAATAAGCAAAAGCAAAGTACAAAAATAATTACTTATCCAAATCTATTTTGACGCAAAAAAAACACTGCAGAACTACATGCAAAAAATTGGTCTTAATTGACCATACAGCTCATTAAAAATAAACAAATAAAGCGAATTAAACAAAAAAAATTCCAATCTAATTTGTCGCAAGGAAAAGTACAGGACTACATACAAAAAAAAAATGGCCTTATTTGGCCATACAGCTGTCGATATGCAAATGAATTGAGAAATAAATCAAGCAAATATCATTTTTCAGACTTCTCTTTTAAGAATCCTCACTTGAAAATAAGTAAAAAAAAATTAAAGATTACTTCTCACAATCTATTTTGACTTAAGACAAAAGTTATTCAGATTCCTCAATTAAAAATTCGGCAAACATTTTTTTAATTAATTTCTTCTAATCTATTTTGTCGCAAGGAAACTACAGGACTACATCCAAAAAAGAATTGGGGTTGATGCATTATACAGATGTCGATAGGCCAATAAATTGAGAAATTAATCAATCAATTATCTTTTTTAGACTTCTCTTTTTTCAGATTCCTCAATTGAAAATAAGCAATTTTTTTTTTAATCTCCAAATTTATTTTGACGCAAGGAAACGTAAAAACCTATGTACAAAGGATTGACATAATTTGACCATGCTGCTGTCGATAGGAAAATAAATTGAGAAATCAATCAAGCAAATAACTTGTTTAGACTTCTCTTTCTTTATATTCATCAATTAAAATTAAGCGAAAAACAAATTTAAAAAATTATCCAAATATATTTTGACGCAAGGAAAAGTACAGGATTCTATACACAAAAACGGAATTGGTCTTAATTGGCCATATACTCAATTAAAAATAAGCAAAATAACAAATTAAAAAAATATTCCTTCAAATATATTTTGACGCAAAGAAAAGATTTCCAGATTCTTCAATTGAAAATAATAAGAAAAAAAAAAATAAAAAAAAATAATTCTCCAAATCTATTTTGTCGCAAAGAAAAGGTACAGAACTACATCCAAAAAATTGGCCTTAATTGACCATACAGCTGTCGATTGACCAATAAATTGAATCAATGGTCAAATCTTTTTTTACAGATTCCTATTTTCCAAAATCAATTATCCTGTTTGCTATTTAAAAAAAACATCCGCTTTTACTAAATGTTATTGATCATTTCGCTATAGTTATTTTCCTTTAAATGCCAACAGAAGATCAGACATAGGTCGTTGTACTTGAAATGCAGAAGCAATGGGGCGATTACTTGCCACACAAAGTGCTGAACAACGGGAATCTATGAACCAACATCATAGTCAAAGGATGATTCAAGTACGTGCTAATGAAACAGCAGATCGACATGAAGCCAAACTTGAGGAGGCACGGTTGCAATTACTGCAATCCCGTTATGCATCGTGTGATCTGCTTCATTCCCAACGTAATGAACGCGAGAGGCTGAGACATGCTGAAAGATGCCAACGAGAAAATGCAGATCAGCGTCAAACACGACTCCATGCTCGACAATTCTGGAATTGGGATCGCCTAGCATTTTATGACAACCCTAACGAGGATTATTGTTTGAGCCACTATATTCACATAGGCACTATGACTGGACTGTGTCCCTATTGCAAGGTTCTTAATTTTAAAGGTGAAACTAAAGTAATGTGTTGTGCCACCTGGAAAATTAAACTGCCTCAACTTGTAGATCCATCAGAATCTTTAAAAAAACTTAGCTTGCTTGTAATACTGCTGAATCAAGGATATTTTTATCAAACATCAGGAAATACAACTCATGCCTCTAAATGACGTCGTTCACAGCAGAAACCATTACATATCAATTAATCCAAAATTCTAAAGTAAACGGACCAATTTACCATAAAGTTTGATATCTGCTTCAATACCCAGATGGTGAACATAAATTCCTACAAATGTATTACATCGGTGATAACAATAATGAACTGAATGCACGCTGTGTAATATCAACCAGTATAAGACGGCCCATTGTTTCCCAATAGCAAGACATGCTCTATAATATAAACAATATAGTGATTTTATCCAAAACTGCAATTGAAATCATGTCATCTGATACACACAGGATTGATATTCATGCTGGCAAAGCGCCTGCTGGAGAACACGTGCAAAGATTCAATGTTCCAACTATATATGAAATGACAATTGTAATAGTTGGAGATCAATTTCAACCTAGGGGTATTTTTCTTCATGGGAGGAATGATCAATTGACAAACATTGCTGAAACTCATCGGTGCTACGAGGCCCTTCAATATCCAATCATTTTTTGGGATGGTGCTGATGAATATCATTTCCATATTCACGTGATAAATCCAGTTAGTGGCGAAGAAACAGATAAGAAATGCAGCGCAATGAACTATTACGCATACCGATTAATAATTCGAGAGAACGAAAACAATCACATTCTGAAATACCGCCAATTATTCCACCAATATATTGTAGACATTTATGCAAAAATTGAATTTGAACGTTTGCTATTCATCCGTTTGAATCAGTCCAAACTTCGTTCTGAAGAGTATTTTCATTTGCGAGATGCAGCTATAATGATGGTAATCAGACAAAAGCTTAAATCACTGATAGATTTCATTGTAAAACAAGTATTTGGATCTGTATGCTGCTGAATGTGTTCAGTGGAATGGCAAAAGAGAGGATTACTACACTCCCACATACTAAGATGGCTCTACAACAAACTCAGTCCAGATAAAATCGACAATGTAATATGTGCTGAAATACCTGGTGCTGACATTGATAAAGATTTGCAGGAAGTGGTAATAAAAAATACGATACATGGAACTTTCGGTATATTTAATCCAAATTCACCATGCATGATAAATGGTAAATGCTCACGGCGATATTCACGAGTATTATTATCCAACAAAGTTACAGGAAATAATCGATACCCTTTAAAAAAAAATGTCAGTAGAAGATGGAGGTGAATTAACAACCATACAAATGCGAAATGACAATATACAAGTTGGTAACTGATGGAGTGTTCCATATTTAACTTTGCTATCAAAAAACTACAAATCGCACATCAATATTGAATATTGTAACTCTGTTAAGTCCATCAAATGCATTTGTAAGTACGTGGACAAAGGCAGCGATATGGCAGTTTGTCCTTGAAACCACGGAGCAATGATTTGAATGCAAGCCTGCATATTGACGAAATCGCACAATATCAAGCCGGAAGATACATAAGCAGCAATGAATGGTGATTTCTCTAGTTTCCCATACATGAACAAAGTCCAGCAATTATTCATTTATCCGTCAAATGGACAAAGCGTTTACTTTACAGTGTCAAATGTGCAACAAATAGCTTTGAATCCATCGGCTATAACATTAACGGCTTTCATCGTGTAATGTCAAACTGACACATTTGTAAAAACACTTCTCTATTCGGAAATGCCTCAGTATTACACATGGAATAGGACTAGATAATGCATTTGAAACATGCAACGAGGGAAGAAAGTAAATGGACAACTTGGTATAGTCAAAGAAAACACAGTAGACAGACTATAAAACAAGATGAGTGTTTCTTTCTTCGCACGTTGTTGGTCTAACATAATTCCAGCAATTAAAAATTGTCAATGGCATTACACAGTCTACTTTTCGTAGTGCATGTCGAACTCTGAATTTATTGGAAAATAACAGACATTGGGATGGATACATAAATGATGCGTGTAACAGATCCCATCCTGATAAAATTCGTGCATTGTTTGCAATTATCTTGATCTTACTCCCCTTCATCTCCAGAAGAGTTATTGGAGAAACATAAATCAAACGTGGACGAAAACATTTTTCATCAAATACACAATGAAAATACAAATACCTACCTGGGTTTTATATCAAACATCTATAATGAGGCATTGATAAGGATTGCACATTTTTATTTAGAAATTGCAAACAAATTCCTCAATCAATTTGGAATGATCTCACCGACCCGATCTGCTGCTGCTCTCTTTGATGTAGAATTGCGTAGGGAACGAAATTACAACACAGATGATCTTTTGTTGTATGGGCAATAAATATTTACAAGCTAAAACCTGGGCAAAATGACGTTTACAACAATATACTGCAGACTGTAAATAATAGAATGGGAGATATATTTTTCTTAGATGCGCTAGGAGGGACTGGTAAACGTTCTTTATTAAATTTATTTTGGCAGGCATTCGATCACGAAGCCTTAGCTCTTGCATCTTCTGGAATAGCTGAAACATTGCTACCACGTGGACGAACAGTTAATTCTGCATTGAAACTACCTTTAAACATGCAATTTATTGAAACTCCCATGTGCAATATTTCAAAAACATAAAGTATGGGAAATGTATTGCAAAAATGCAAACTTATTGTTTGGGATGAATGCATGATAGCACAGAAAAATCACTGAAGGTTCTTGATTGCCCATTGCACGATTTGCGGGGAAATGATATATTATTTGGGAATTCAGTAGTATTGCTTGCTAGAGATTTTAGGCAAATATTACCTGTAATTCCACGATCAACACCAGCAGATGAAATAAATGCTTGCCACAAATCATTCACTTTTGGCAAAATGGAAAGACATTGAATTTGTCTATAAATATGCGTGTCCAGCAGCAAAAACATCCATTAGCAGAGATTTTTTTCAAAACAATCCTTGCAAATTGGGAAGGGAATAGTGCCGGCTAATCTGGATTCAGGGCGAATTTCATTGCCACACAACTTCTGTAATTTATTTACATCAAAAGAAGAATTATTTAAAAAAAAGTATTCCCGGACATCCACATTAAATTTAAGAATCACAGTTGGCTGAGTAAACGGGCTATTCTTGCACCCAAGAACAAAGACGTACATGCACTCAACAATAGCATTCAGTTTAACATTAATGGTAAGTTAGTCACATACAAGTCCGTCGACACTGGTATTAAAGCAGGCGAGTCAATTAATTATCCACCAGAGTTTTTTTTTTTAATTTAGTAAATTTGCCAGGGATTACACAACAGGTACTAGAATTGAAAATTAGCGCACCGATTATCATGTTTCGAAATATTAACCAGCCTAAGCTTTGTAATGGCACAGGTCTTTCAGTTAAAAAGTAATGATCAACATCATTGAAGCAACAATTTTGGAAGGGCTTTTCAAAGGTGCAGATGTTCTAATTCCGCGCATTCCCATGATTCCAACAGATCTGGCATTTCAATGTAAGAGAAATCGACAAAGCAGAGGTACACTCCTTAAAGTTGTTTGGATTATATTTACACACTGATTGTTTCTCACATGAGCAATTATATTTCGCATGTTCTAGAGTATACAAACCGGACAGTCTCTTCATCCACACTGACACTAGAACAACTAGGAATAGTGTGTACCCACACGTTTTGGAAGCTTAATTCAATCATATTAAATGGTAACTGATCGAACTGGATCAAAATGAATTCGAAAGAATGACCTCAAAATTTATAATTCAATAAAGAATTTGAGAGGCAAAAACATAAAAAAACATTTTTCACTGTAGCATATCTGTGCAAGGGCTCATCGTGGATCTGCAACCCAAGAAGTATTAATAACACTGCCCTTTGTAAATCGTGGTCCTTCGTTCCAGACATTAAAAAGCAACAACATGAAAACCACCGTTGCTGTAGCGTATCGATTCATGGGTTCATGATTATTTAATTAGGATGGGTAATACTGATAATTTGTAATAAGAATATGTGCCAATAAAATAGATGCATATTCAAATTTCCAAATTATTAATTGATATTAACCTACATAAGTAAAAACTTAACTTGGCTCATGTCGTGACGCGAAAACTGATTTCTACCTTACATTCTTTTTTTAATTTTGCGATATCAATTCAATTTAATCATTTAACCAAACGGAACCACAGCAACGCGTTACCGGGTACATATATTTAATAAATGAATCAAAGAAGGAGTTGATGATATACAGAATAGCTCCGATACACCACAATTTATGGCTATACATACTATAAACCGACACATATTTTATTATTAACGGCATCCACCGAAAAGCGCCGAAGAAAAGTCTAGCATAATTAATTAAAGAAGGATCCTCTTGTTATTATTCAATAATATGTAATACTCAACTAAACGAACAGAAAAACTATTTTTCTGCCAATCGTGTATAGGTGAGTGCATTTTGCATAATTAATAATCATACACACGAACAAGATTAACTAAAATAATCTTAAGTTCAGAGAAGAAAGAATCAGAAAGCACTTGGCCATTTACGGATTTTGTAGTGCTTCCATAGATGGGAGTTTCGTCAGCATAAATACCTACAAATGGTTTTAGGATGAGTTTGGGAGACCATGATGTAAATAAAAGCTGAGCTTTGGTTAGACCACTGAGGGATTCTAGTATTGTTGTAAGCTTCAACCACGACTAATATGAACGTATTTGATAGAAATAATTTGTTGAGTGCGATTACATTGATAAGCTATACAGTAGCTGGAGATATTTTGGAATAAACGGTTATGCTATTCTCTATCAAAGAACTTCGATATGTCAAGATCAATTACCCTAGAAACGAAGAAGTCCCCATCGAAAGATTCGCTAATACTATGATATAAAACTGTTAGTATATCTGCTGCATATCGAGCAGAACGGAAAGCATATTGCATGTCACTAAGTAGTTTTTTTTTGCTGAAGAAGGTGATTACCTCTCTATTGAACACAGATTCCAGCAACTTACTCATGACGCACAGGAGACTGATTGGTCTGTACTGAGAGAGAGAGAGAGAGATAGAGAGAGAAGGGGAGAGAGATAGATAGAGAGAAAAGGGAACGATAACCTTACTCCTTTAATACGGGGCATACTGAAGAGGTTGTCTATGGTGTTGGGAAACAATTCTCCCTAAGTCAACGCTTACACATCTTTGTAAGTTTGAGCGCCGGTTTTACTTGAAACGTGTTGGGCACTATCATAGGAATGCCTTAAGAAACAGTTGTTTTACTGAAATCAAGATTTGTGACAACCTTGGCAATATCACACACAGGATAGCGCGTTTTCATTTGCAGGAGTAAATTCGGGATGTTTACGGCAAAAAGTATGACTTTAACCGATTCTGACAAGATTAACTCACGTCCATTGATGATGGTTTGTGTAGAGCACTAGCCCTTCCATTAGGAATGCATCATCTTGCTTAATTTATTGTTACAATATATACATACACACATCTTTATATATATATATATACATATATATATATATATATATACACATATATACACATACCCCACACACACGCAATATATATATATATATATATATATATATATATATATATATATTACTTGTTGATTACGCACAATTTAAATCTTATTACAAAGAACGATTAACAAAATTTACTAATGCCCTTACTTCTAATATAACGATAATTTAATATATGTATAAGCGTTATGTGTATTATGTACGAAGCCATGCAAAAAGACGGCATTCTTAATCGAATTTTGACATTATACTACTAAAATAGCAAAATGGGTTGTTAATTTCTTTTGTCAGCAAGTTAATGGAGCGATACAAATTCACTTGTTTGTCGGGAAAGTTTAGCTCTTTGATCATAGGGGGAAAAAGATGAAAGCGCGTGCCAGAAATAAAACTGATTTACAATCGCTAATCAAAGAATAAAAACATTTTTAAAAAATAGACTCAGTAGCTATGGATGATATTTATTGAAAAATCATAAACACTTAAATTTACATTATTACTTTTCATGATAATTATTAGGAAGGGGAGTGCCAAGAGAAATGAAACCAAGAAACACGCACGCTCACACCCACCCAAACACACACACATACACAGGCACACACACATATACACATATATATATGTGTGTGTGTGTGTGTGTTTCTTGGAAACTGTTATTGACTATATATATGCATATATATATATATGTATATATATATATATATATTTATATATATGCGTGCGTAGAAGCAATAGGGAATTGGGACAGCCGGCTTTGTCCTGGCGTAAAATCTGCTTTAATATAGTATTATTATTCGTCCAGATTTCATATATATAATTTTGAGTCGTGATTTAAGAATTAAATTAGTGTTTATATGCCATCAGCAACAATCGAAACTGAAACTGTAGCTTTTAAAGCTAGTAGAATAACTACTGTAGCGATGTGACACGCATAGAAACCGATTAAAAATAAAAATTAAATATTAAAAATAAATGAAGAAAATAGTACTAAATGTTAGAGGATTTTTTTCGCGCTCTGCGACTTATAGTTTAGGCGGAGATAGAGTTTGAAAAAATGTTGACAGACAGATAGCCCTATATATATATATATATATATATATATATATATATATATATATATATATATATATAAATTATAATGGTAAAATTCTTCAGACACTATTGTTTCATACTTTCGGGATTAACTGAAGGTTGACACGATCACTACCCATCGGGAGATTCGAACCCGGATAAGATGCCACCTCTGACAACACAGGAAAAGAAAAAAAAACACATGTTCAATCTCACCCGCTATAGATTTCGCTGATATTTTAACATTTCATTTGTAATTGTTGTAACACCCGATCATAGTGATCTAATGATTATAACATCATGATCTACACGTGTGAGCTTTAAATTTTGACTTCATGGTGCTCCACAAAAAGAATCGAGTCCCCAGAAACGGATTGCATGCGATTGACATACTTTAACTACACGTACAATAAGGAGTAGATCTCCATGTGTGAAAGTTTTAAAATTATCACTAATAATCAGCCACAATGCACTTCTGTTCCTAACACATCTTTAAAGTTATTTGTTTATGAAACATGAGGTGACCCATTCTGTAGTTGTAATTATAGTGTTATTAGCATAAGATTACATAGTTATCTTTCTATGTTTATATAGATCGAACTATCTCCGTCTATATTTCTAACTCCCCCAAGTATATACATATATATACATATATATATATATATATGTGTGTGTGTGTTTGTATGTGTGTGTGTGCGTGTGTATATATATATATATATATATATATTGATATGTGTATGCATATATATATATATATATTATATATAATATGTGTGTACATATATATATATATATATATACATGTATATATAGGTATATACCTTCACACATATAGATATATATTCACACCAATATATATACATATATATATATATATATGTATATATATATATATATATATATATATATATATATATATGTATACCAACAAATGTACCCGTCGTTGACTGGGTTCAAAAACAGCCTACAGAAAATAGACTGTGATTTATGAAAATATGATAGGTTATGAAAAGGACGGGTTGTAAATAGATAGCTTCGAATTGGGAGGTATCAAAACCAAAGAAAAATATGATGAAAGTAAAAAAAATAGATAAACCCCATAATGTATTATACCATACTTGTTTACACTGAAACACTTATCTCAATATTCTGTGGATCTATATTAAAAAACTTGTTAAACATTGTGGCATATTTCCATTCTATAAAGAGCAGGCGCGAACGAACACTCCATAATTTTATTATACCATATTTTTTTAACTGAAACGTAATTATCAAAGTATACTTACGCAGATAGATATGGAAAGTCTTTATTAAAGTTTGCGGCTATTCCCATTCTATGGAGGCCAGGCGTGAACGCAGACCCCATAATTTTAGTATACCATCCCTATTTAAGTTAAAACATACTTATCCAAGTATTATTATGTACTTCTATATTAAAAAACCTCTAAACTTTTTCTTTTTAATTATTACATTTTTTATTTCCATACTTTCTGGACCAGGCGCGTACGCAGACCATATAAGAGCCTATTCGTGACCAGACACACACACAGACGTTCAGTATATATATATATATATATATATATATATATATATATATATATATATATATATATATATGAGAATGGCTGCCAAAATCAATTTAATTAGAAAGGATTTTACCAGTTACTCCTGGTAGCGGTGATTTCCATATCACTTCCCTTCTCACTGTAAGTAAATTAGCGGACTAAAATAGGATTTATCCATGTATTTACAATATCTTATTCACTGTAATTAATTCATCACACTAGCATTGGTTGAGGGATTAGCAACGGTTAGGTAGACAGAGAGTATAGAGAGATAGATAGATAGGACTAAGTGAGAGGGGAATACAGAAAAGAGAAAAAGTAGGGAGATATAGAGTGACTGAGGGATAAAGACAGCAAGAGGGGGAGAATTCAAAAGAGAGAGGGATAGAAATAGGAAAAAAGAGAAGAAAGAGAGGTAGATTGAGTTAGAGCAAGAAAGGGTCTAAAACAGAGATGGAGAGGGTGATAGAGAGAGAAATATAGATTGAGAGAGAGAGGGGGATTGATGGACTGAGATATTAAGAGAGAAAGAGAGAGGGGATAGAAACAGAAGATGAACTGCATTCACCGTTTTCCTCGATCAGTGAGGAAGAATCCTTCGAGACTGAGGCAATTTTATTTTGATTACTATCCAGAGTACACCTTTTTTGTGGAAGCTAGATTTTCCACACATTAGAAACCGGCCGGGGTATTTGTATTTCACGTAAAAATTTAATAAGCAAAGAATTATTTAAATATATTCACAATGATTTAAATTTCAAGAGTTGAGTAATGTTTTTTTTTAAATAGTTGGTAATCACTCATTTAACAAATCATACGTATCTAAGCGTTCAGCACAGCCTTCTGCGGTGCATGACGTCAACAGCCGAATAAAGCCTAGCGTTTGTCAATCAAATAATAACAACTCTACCTAAAAGAACAAACTAAGAAAAATTTTAAATGTAGGAACATCAACAGAAAAAAAACCAAATAAAACAAGAACATTTATATTTCCTGTTAAATTTTTCAGAAAAAAATGTCATTATTTTTTGTTAAATATACAAATTTTAAGCAATTTTTGCAATGAATTTTAGTAACTTTTTAAAAGTATTTTTTTTTAGTTTATAAAAAGTTAAAACACTTTTTGTGATTTTTAGCCATATTTATGTAAACAACAAACTAACTGGTATATATTTTTTCTTTTATTTGCCGAATTGCTGCGAGTAGATATTTTTTATTTATGCCAGAAGGAGCATTTTTCTTAGGAGGATTTATTTACCTCAGATTTTATTACTAAAAGAGTGGTTTTAGCAGTCGAATTTGGTACACTCACTAAGAAACCCTCATTATCGGCGGATCGTATCCACCGATCGAATTGTTTCATTCTTTCTTTCTTTTCTCTTTTCCAATTGCTATCGGAATTCTCGCTAAGGCTATGCGCGCATGCACGCACGCACGTCGATTTGAAAGTCAGCGCGCGGCGTTGTGATTGGTTGATCGTTATATTACGTCAAGCAGCAGCTAAACACGAGCTGTTGAGATCGTGTTCCGGAGCAATCCGAGCCTAACGTTGAAGTACGCTTGGTTTGTTAAATGGTTAATTAAGAGATAATTCCAATTTCAGTTATACTGTATTTCTGCAATTTACAATTTTTATTTTTCTCCTTTTAACATTGGTACAAAAATGTTTGTTTTATACGCACGTGCAATCAGAATCGATACGTTCCATCATTTTAAAATAATCAACCGAAAAGAAATAATCTAAAAAACAATTTTGTTTTTTTTTTAAATATTGTGCTATTTTTTTTACTTTTAAAAATATAAATATACGCTTAGATTAGATAAAAACGCTTTCGTAAAATGTGACGTAAAACGGGCCCGTAGTTTTTTAGTCTATTTGAAACGCACTAACCAAAAGTTTCGTTTATATATAAATATATATATATATATATATATATATATATATATATAATTGTATATATATATATATATATATATATATATATATATATATATCCAATTACGGGATTTCCTTGGATTTTACTTGTGCAAATGGAAATGCAATTAACTTTCTTGAAGTTATATATTTGGATTTTACCGTCACTGAATTATTTATCTTCCAGCAGACTATCCATTCACGTGTAATCACCATTTTCTTCACCATATTCCCTCTGCTTCACTTTTTTGTTATTAAGTAAGATCTTTGGCTTACTTGTTGTTTCATCAAATACTTTTGCCTGTAAAATCCGATCCTGCATTTTGCTTATTCCTACCCTCTATATAGAAGGAAAGTATTTATTCGAAACTCCGCGGATTAACGAATATCCATTTATCTAGTGTTTCCTTTTCCGATTAAATATTTTTAACTCACTTCAAATTGTTTTTTAACTTGTTTTATTAGCTGTTTTCTCGTATATATATATATATATATATATATATATATATATATATATATATAACCGTACGTATATGTGTGTGTGTGTATTTCTATGTGTATATAAATCAAACTATATCTGTCTGTCTATCTCTGGATGTAAATATTCATCACATAAATATATCTTGTATAAATATATATATATATATATATATATATATATATAAATGTGTATGCATATATGTATACACACACACACACACACACACACACATATATATATATATATATATATATATATATATATATATATATATATATATACGGGGCAAAATATTACGATATTGCCATGAATATAATAAATAATAATTGACTTTCTTTGATTGAGCCCTACTAAAGAAAATTTTGGAATTTTGTCGTTACTATATTGAATATATCCTAACCTAGTATAACACACCCACACATACACATACACTCACACACACCCACACACACACACATATATATATATATATTTATATCTGTATATATAACGAGTTATATGGATATATATAATATTTATATCCGTATACATGTATATATTATATATATATATATTTTAACATTATATCATATCATATTTTAAAAACAAGGTATATTCCTGCTTATTTCATTGTAAATTCACAATACAACTATATTTACAACGGATACACTGTTTCACGATTTTATTCTGATACTGAAACAGACGTAAACACAATCATATTCTATTTATTCAAAGCAAATGTATATGCAATTAATAAAATCACTGACATATTATAAGATAAAACATATATTAAACTACTTAGGTCTATGTAATTAACTGATCAACTTTTAGGTAAAAATTGGTGATAGACAGTGTATCTTAAATAATATGTAACTATAATACCAGCGTTCCAATACTTTTAAAACCTAATAACGCCGGGTATATACAGCTAAGACATATATATATATATATATATATATATATATATATATATATATATATATATATAAAAACAGAGATGTGTGTGCCACAGACGATTTCTGATTGGTTAATCCAATAATCACATCTCCTAAAAAACTATGGTTCGTAGGCTCTTAACTTTATAGAAATATTATGGCTTTATTTATTGTCCATCTTGGAAGGGTTTAATTTTTTCCTAACTTGCGATTTACAAATTACAAAAATACGAAACTAACAATCTAACAATCGAACCTCCGACATCACGACCGCCATTATGAAACTAAACTAAAAAAAAAAAAAAACGCGCGTTCACTTGTGGTCTTTACATTTCGGGTTTGGGTACTTGTGCCGTTTTCCATTGACATTAAAAAATAGAAATATTTTTAAAAAAATATATATTGTACGTACTCGTCATGGGATAAAGTTTTCCTACAGAAAAAATTACGTAATCTCATCAAGTAGTTATTTTTTATAGCGAAAAAAGAAAAAAATCAACGCTACAAGCGAGTTATTATTAATTAAACAGAAAGTTCAAGTAGAGGGATTTCCCTTTTTTTTATAGCGAGCCTAAATTTCGCGAATTTGGCCTTTTTTTTAAAGCAGTTTGGCCTTCAAAATTTCTGTTTGGCCTTTTTCTTCACCGATGAAATAAAAAAAAGCAAATAAAAACAACGCATTAAAACTTTAAAAAATACGGCACACTTTTGTTGTTCTTGTTTTTTTTTTTTTGGTAATCTTCCTTATTTTTTTATTTTTTCAAGATAATACTATTAAATAGACACTATTATGCCAAATTAGCCCCTCCCCCCCAAAAAAATGCACAAAAATTCGAGATTAAAGGTTTCGACGAGATAATGTAGCGAATTGTCCGAACTATTGCGAGAGAACCATCCATTAGTTTTTCCTGAAATTTTGCCACAAATTGTATTTCAATACATAGATGTGCATAGTAACAACATTTTTTTGCCGAAAACTCCCGTTGCGTCCCCAGATTTCATCGGTGAAGAAAAAGGCCAAACAGATATTTTTAAGGCCAAACTGTTTTTAAAAAAGGCCAAATTCGCGAAATTTGGCCTCGCTATCAAAAAAAAAAAAAAAGTGAAATCCCCCTACTTAAACTTTCTGTTTGGTTAAGAATCAAGATGGCTGAATTAATAATTACTCGCTTATAAGACTATCAATACACACAAAAAATATAGATTTACTTTTGGGTAAAGTTCCCCCGGGTTTTCCTTTCACTTGAGTAAATAATGGTCTTTTGTTATATATATGGCGGACTATTATCCTTATATATATGATGTATATGTTTATATATATATATATATATATATATATATATATATATATATATATATATATAAGTGATATTGTCTGTGTGTGTCTGTGCGTCTGTGTGCATTTCCCTACGCTAAAACTCTGTCAATTTTAAGCCTAGAGATTCGAAATTTGATATACAGGGTACTGAGATTTGGGAAAATCGATGTGATAGGTTTTCGACAGAAATTTGGCGATTATGTGGTCAATATTCAACGATTTGACCTTTGAGAACTCTACCAAACCCCTCCTACAATTTAGGGTCTAAACACGTGATATTTTAGATATAGATTCCTTGGACATGGATCTAACTTATTAACTTTACTTGATCCCTAAACAATAAATGTTAAGAGGTCATAATAGGGGTCAAAGTTTAAAAAATTGACCGTTTTTTTTTCTCAGCACTAACCTCAAAACACCTGGCCAACGCCGGGCACCGATTGCTAGTATATATATATATATATATATATATATATATATATATATATATATATATATATGTAGCTAATGTGTATAAATATATAAATAATTAATATATACATACATATTAATTGTGCATATATCTCTATACACATAGATGTTTTTATTAGCGATACGTTCTTTAATGAATTCAAGTATTTATACGAAAGTGCGTTTGTACCTAAATGCTTGTTGAGAATAATTTTCCCATTGACCAATCTGGTACCCACTTTTAATCGGGAGCGGCATATATATTATTTTTAAAATATAATTATCCACTGACACGTGTTTCGTCGTCCAGGACTCATCAGAGTGGTTGAATCTTGCGAGATTCGATATCGGCACCTCATGATGAGAAGCCTAAACCTCTACCACGGTACTAAAGCCGCCGAACTACTAAATGTATCACTTTTACGTAGATGTTTTTATTTGTTTTTTGTTAGCGATACTTTCTTAATGAATAAAATATATATACATTGATATATTTATATATATATATATATATATATATTATCTGCATTATATATATATATACATATATATATATATATATATATATATATATATATATATATATATATATATATATTAGCTCTATATATCCGGCGTCTACAAAATCCCAACGAGTATATAGCATGTTTGACAATAATTTCGCATTTCGACAACTAACGAAAGAAGTCATTATAATAAATGGATCGAAAATTTAATTCTAAAATTTTTTTTTTTTAAATGGAGCGTGATTTTTATTTGTCCTTTAAAAGGTATATATATATATATATATATATATATGATGATTGCAACGTCTTGTCAGACGAGTGCAACTCCCTCATACATTTAAAATCCAGCATTCCAAATGTCTGAGGAAGTATCTATGCAAATATGATGTTACAGAGTCTTAGCTTTGTACGACAGCTAATCTCTCTCTCGGTTCAAAATGTTGAGATCCAGCAACAAGCAAGAGCAAGATAGCCAGCAACAAATTAAACTGCAGCCCATCTTAATGCGGGTACTGGTCTTCCGCTTTATGATTTTTTTAAATATGAAATTTGCTTCTCCTAGAAAGGTTGCCTTCACCACGGCTTACGGGAACCCTCTCTACCCCAATACACATATACACACACAAATATACACGGTGCTAGTTGGCCGTTGACCCAGAAAAAGAGTTCATTCGCCCTATGGAAGGTCTTGTTTTGATTCCTTCAGGGAGACTTGCCGCCCTCCTCACCAAACATGTCTGGTGGGGGAACCAGTTTAGTCGCCGGTGACCCGACCATGAGGCAGGTAGTACTGGGTTACATGGTACCAGTAGCATATGACATGACCTGACACTAATATATATATATATATATATATATACATATATATCTACATGCATATATATATATTTATATAATCCGAAAACTTAAACGTTCAGCTATGGTTTCAAAGATTCTGAAATAACAGCAAGCTAAAGCCTGACTTCAACATGCTCCATATCAAACGGCATATCACCTTTATTTTTATTGGAGACGAATGCATGCCAGCAGATATGCAGTTTTTTAGAGGTATTATACATAAATACTGATACCATTTTAAGTTTCTCCCCTCTCATCATGCAGGTATCTCAGGTGAACACGTGCCTGATAAATTCGCCTGTCCGTGCATGCTGTGGTCTTTGTGAAAAACACACACACAGACGGGGTCGTAGAATGTTGAAAGCAAGTGAGGCATTTTTTATTCGAACGTTGGTGTCATCGTGCTTGTGGTGAGAAACGCTATGCCCAAGTATTAATATCGATCCATCTTATCTAGGGTTTCTTCATTGAAAAGGGTGATAATTTTCCCAGAAAGCAGGTATTGGGCAGATATTGTTCCGTTTTTACAGCATTTATCTTCATACTTATTTAATTGCGAATTGGTTTATTATATCTATGGTTGATAAAATTGTGTAACTATTTTCCTCAAGAATTGCTATGTTCCAAGTAACTTATCCCGTAGCTGCGAAAATTTGGGCAGTTTAAGCAGTATTATTATCTGATAACTTTAAGCAGCTAGGATGGAAATCGGTCAACATATATTATCTCTTATAGTGCACCTTTTCCACAAGCGTTGTAGCAACCTACGTAGCCAACGACTGTGCACTGTCAGAAATACCAACCGATGCCACCTGTACCTTATCATCAGAAACTAAAAGCCAGAAAGGGTTATAATCTAGGATATGTGTCTAGTTTGGCGTAGGAGTAGGCCTTTTTATCTCCTGAAGTTGCTTTTATGTTTTTGTTGCTAATTTAATGATCTTACCTGAAAAATAATCATTTGGTCTTCCCTGGATCGTGGCTTGTGTTGAAGCTGGAGCTTTATGCACTTACAATTAAGGAGAGTGCCAAGATTTCTCGGTGAATACCTTATTCCTATTGAAGTAACCAGACCCTGAAACTTGTTTGGGGACTACTGTGATGTTTGCTTTGAAGCTAACGTATAAATTCGCAAAGTTCCCGGATTCCGGCACATTTAAAAGCATGCCATTTAGGAACATTTAATGAGACTTAGGTTTTAACAGGCATTATCAATTTGGTAAGCGGAATTAACAACATTTTAGTATCAAGTCAGAGTCTTTCATTTTCTATGTTGGAAATAAATGATTGGGACTACGAAAAGGTTAATGGGGCCGAGGGTTATGAGGCGATCTGCATCGAAAAGCTATTGTGAATGGGCAAACTTTTCGAAGGTTCCATAGAAAAGGTACAACTTTCCAATCACCAGATAGGAGACGGAGTACGTTTTATTACCGTATAAAGAGTATTATAAGAAGAGTCATTCGAAGTATCATTATTCAAGAGGCAAGGTGTACATTGCGATCACAGAGCTGTAGAGAGAAATATTCCTTCGCCGAACCCGGAACCAATCGAAGAAATATGGCCTCTGCAAAGTAAGGCGGCATTTGCTTGGTCACTCAATGCAACGGCTCACTATATCAGCCGGAGTACTCAGATTCGTCACGGTAAGAGATATTAGGTATTCGAATGTGTAATTTTGTCTTGCCGTGACTGGACACAAAGATACTAAGCAAGGAGAGAGACGGGCGATATCGACCTTAAACTCATATCGAGAACATGGAGTCATTAGCACGTCAACAGAAAATCGATCCTTATATTCCAGTGCCTGATGTGATCGGCATCCCTGCCATAGAAAGGCTTTAAAAATAGCATTAAACACATTTTTAAAATATATAAATATCGAACGTTTTAATGGCATGAAAATTACATGTCATCAGAAAGGGGTAGAGCAGAGGATAGCATCAGCAATGCAACAAGTCAACAGCACCCGAAGAAAAATAGCACACTGGAGGGCCGTGAGACAGAACAGAAATACGCGCATACTGATTTAGGAAATTCACAACACCATATAAAATGTTATTTCAGAACCAGAAAAATGTAATCCTGACGAAAACGTGTCAAAATAGATGACCAAAGTATTTAACAATGGTGGTACAAAAAGAAAACATAACGATTACAGGCATTTAAGAGCATTGCTTATAATATTTAAAATACTACCAGCATAACTGAGAGAACAAACTTACCTTTTTTGTTTTTTACACAGTCGTACCCACTTATCAAGGCCCGGAAGCCACTCAGGGATAAGGGTTATTGCAAGTACATTACGTTAGTGTGGAGATTTGATTAAGTGTTTACTTAAGGGGGCGGTTCATTAGGGATTTGTTAACGTTGGACTTGAAGACATCCAAGTTGTTGTCAGGTGGGAAGCAGGCAGACGGAACAGATTTCCACAGGCGTGCAGTTCTAAGAAAGAAGCTTTGTTCATGGAATCCACATTCATAATTGCAGACTACTCACCGAGAAACAGAAGAGTTCCAAAAAGAAAAAAAAGAGATACTTGCGATCAAATATACATAGGCCATAACATCCCAAAGAAAGTAATAAGTAGAACAAATAAAATATTTATGATATTGATCGACTACAAGACAGCATACGGCAGTATCCGTCAATCATAGACTATATAATGGCTGGGTGTGTAAAAGATACAAAACAAAATTATAATTTTCAATGAAGATGCGACGAAAACAGGGAAACTTAGAATGACAGCCGATGAAAAATACATAACTGAGAGTAAAATAAAAAGAGGTATTTCCAAGGGGATTCCCTACCACCACTTATGTTCATATCCATAATGCCTTTCAAGATATACTGAAAAAAGTTTAAAGGTTGGCTAATATCGATGAAAGAATGAACTACCTAATATGTGGGGAAAGACTGAAAAAGTTTGCAAAACCCAAGAAGACACATGATACGCTAATAAACACAACCAGAATCTTCCGACAGGATATCCGAGTGGAATTAAGTATAGAAAACTACGCACGGCTAGTAATAAGAAACGGAAAACCAAATGAATCAGGCGGCACTCAAGAAAGCGAAAAAAGGAAACCAAATCCTATGGCATGTACATATATTTGGGAGTTATCGAAGCAAACACCCTGAATGCAACAGAAATGAAAGAGAAAATTGGAAAGGAATACCACAGAAAAACAAGATATCTTCTAGAATATAAACTTCATAGCAGACAACTACAAAAAGTATGAACACATGGACAGTGTCGGTAGTAGGATAGTCAACACCGTTTATAGGTTGAACCATGGAACAACCGAGACACCGCGACCAGAAGACCAGGAAACTTATGACACTGCACAAAGCACTATACCAAAAATATGATACTGATCGAATCTAAGTTAAAAGGGAGGATCGAGGAAGATAACTAGTTTGTATAGATGACTGTTTGAATAACGCAGAAATAATTAGAAAAATACTTCATGCAGAACAGCGAAATGATAATTACCGTAACAAGAGATGCTGAAAACTAATCAACACAGAAAGCAGAGAGCCATGGGAAAACACAGGGGAATATAATAGGAAGGAGAAACACATGCACTGATGAATCATAATGACGGAAAAAGATGGGACAAAAGTAAACATTGCGAAAAAGAAAACATAAACAGAGAAAATGTATTCATATAAACAGTCGCACAATTAGAACTAACAATAACAAAGCAAAGATCGATAAACCACAAGAAACTATAAAATGAAGACTCTGAGGATAGGGATACGGAACAATAAACTCCATAATAAGCGAATTCAGAAAACACGTCTTAAAAAGAATAGAAAAATAAACACGATCAAGTGAACACAGATAAAAGTTCACTAATATAGATGAAAGTATGAACTACCTAATATGCGTGTAAAAACTGAAAAGTTTGCAAAGACAAAAACACATGATACAATGAAAAAAAACGAGAAACTATGCCTATTACTGCATCATAAATAACCAACGCACAAACCAGCAGCAGTACTTTAGAACGAATATCATAAAATCCTATAGCACATGGATGCACAAATAGAAAGGAAACATCTCCAGCAAGAGGACCAGATTCCATAATAGTTAAAAAGAATTGTGGATTTCGCCGTCTAAACAGGTGAAAAAAAGTCATACCAAAGACGCGCAGTAGCGGAGCAAGATCACGGCGCTCACCAGATAACTGAATCAGATATGGAAGATGAAGAATATCGACATAAAACTACTAATGGTCGGAAAACTAGGAACAATCCAGACACCTTGAGATTTTAACCACAGGGATGTTACAAATCATACAAAACATAAGAATAATGAAAACAGCACGCACATTATTGCAAGTACTTAAATGCAGAGACTAATGGACATGAGCTACAGTCTTTACCTCGATTGTTACAGAACACAAAGAAATACAACAATGAATAAAAAATAAAAACTGCAAAATCTTAAGTTACCCCCAACACATGCAGTGGATGTGTGCGAAGAGGACTGGGACCTGGAAGCTTATTTCCACGCAACTTTCTATGAAGATCAATTTTTTACTGCCAAAAAGAAATCCATGATAAACGGTCGTTGCGATAACGCAACCTAATTTGCAAATGTTATAGAAAGACGTGGTAAGCACTGGAAATTTGAGGAAGCTGATCGTAAGGCACACTAAAACGAACACCACAAATTGTTCTCAAAGGGAATACACTGATAATATTATGTGTGAGCATTCATAGTGAGCAATTTTAATAGGCAAAAACGTCTCGCATATATGAGTAAAATAGAAAAGTGACTTGATGTTGTCATCCAAATTGCTGAAATCGCCTATTTTTTCAATCAAATCGATTGTTTATTTGCTATAATTTGGAAATCAGCCCTATGCCTCTAGAGGAAGCTTCATGTGCATTCTCAGTGGCTTAGTTCACAATACATTGTAGTCTACATTGTATTGTAGTAAACCTACTGTTAATTTTATTGAATATATATATATATATATATATATATATATATATATATATATATAATAGGTTGCATTAAAGATTAAAATGCAAAAGTCAAGCATCGTGCTTTCAATATGCACTAAAGAAAAACGTTCATTATTGACACAATCCTTTCCTATGCAAATCTGGTGATTTATTATGCCGGCCTTACTGACTGAGCTGTGATAATTGCTTGAATTTAAGTTAAAAATGAAAAAGTTAATATCATGGTGCAACTGTGTTTTTAAGAGAAACACGCACTTAATACAAAAAACTACTGTCGAGCCTTTTACGTTGTCTGATAATAAAACTCCTCGGATACATTTGTGATGTTAGGCTGTGTAAAGTATTAACTTTTGTCGAAATCGCCTGATTCGTCTTTAATTGTATTACTTCTATTATCGATTAACTATATAAATCAAAGACATTCTGATATAAAAAAAAACTATGTAAGAATACTACCAGGCAAATAAAGTACTTTCGTGTAAAATTTCATAAAATTGACCCATATGCGTTTGAGTCTATATGTAACTCTTGAAGTCACAGACTAGATTTCTTTTAAATAATAATAGAGGTACTAATCAATGCATCTATCCTCAGGTAATTATAATAAAAAGATTAAACAAAACAATAACAACAAGAATGACCTAGACAACAATACTATTATTACAGTTATTTTTTAATAATAATAATAATAATAATAATAATAATAATAATAGTAATAATAATAATAATAAAAAGAAAATGACAATATGTTTTAGTAAAAAATATAATAAATGTATAACTTAAAATATTGCAACATTAAGACATTTTTTAAAATTCAATTTATAAAAGTTATTATATTTTTACGAGCATATCTTGTCCTATTCTTTTCCAGCTTCAACAATTAGTCCTTTACTTTTTCGTGTTAAAGTTTAACTATTTTACTTTTCATGCTTGCATTTTTCTATTGTAATTGATATATATATAGTATTTAAACCGACTCAATATATTACGAGCGTCGCTGATTTACAAATAAATGTTTCGGCATGATGATCTATAAGATTCGAATTTATTATGAATTAATTTTTTTAACATATTCTAAATATTTTTGCTTTAAAACTGATAAATAATTTTGCTTCCTATCACCGTTTTTGAACTTTTAAAAACTGTTAAAAAATGAGGCACATTCATTGTTTTGGTTTCAGGTTTCTGTAAATGAATATATATTTTTTTTAAATATCCCAATAGTTTTACAAAATATATAACTATACACTTAAGAATGCATAATTATTTTATAGATATGAGATTAAAAATGTAAAAATATCAATTCATAAAAACATGTTACGTATTTTTATACATTTTATTATTATATTACGTATTTTTTACATTTTAATATAAAGGTTGGTGGAAAAAAATAACATGAAATGAAGTTAATTCTAAAAATAGTTTTATAGTTTTGAAAGGTAAAATATTTCACAAATGTCAAACACATTAAATTCAAACAATATAATAAGTACGAATCCAGTAGATGACATGCCTGAAAAATTTGTAAGAGATTGTGAGGGTGTTAACAAAGTATCTGTAAATAAAATACATTAAAAACGTAATTGCGTTTAAAAAATATATTAACAATAATATCTTAATATTTTGCCCAAATATATAAGTAAACAGTTTCGAAAAATAGGTGAAATAGGGAATCCATTTTGTGCCTCCATACCTTAATTGACAAACCCGCCGGCGTGTTTTAAAATATTAGTCTGGTATTATGTTGAATAACCAAGTTTCTATTCCCTCTTCCTCTCCGTCCTCTCTCTCTTACACACACACTCCCTGTACGTATTCCTCCCAACTCTCTCTTGCTCCCTTTTTCGCTTGCTCTATCTCTCTCACAGTCGAAAACCTATGCGGACACTATAAGTAACATGATTAAAGTGTACCTAATTGGAGGAAAATATTTAGGTTATTTAAAATGGCCACATTAAATGTTAATCTAAATGTAAAAATATGTTTTTTTGTATTTAAAACGCCCTGTTATAAGACAAAGTAAACGAAAACAAGTAAATACAATCGTGCATTTTTCGCCAAGCTGTTTCGAAATCAAAAAGTAAACAATTATACACGTACATATTTTTTCAGGGGTTGTTTATTTTTTTTTTAATGGGGGTAGTGGTTGTTTGTAAATTTGTAGATAAGTAAGTCTTAAGTATACAGTGTTTATATTTCTGTTTATAAGCGGGTATTATGTTTGTATTTTGTTTATAATTTATATTTGTATGGTTTTATTTTATAAAGTGCTGTAATTTGTTAAAACGTGCTGTACTGTTAAATTATGTATTTTAAGATAGATACCGGAATAATCAAATCGCCAGCTCTCAGCCAATTAGAATAAGCGGAATGTGAGAAGAGATGAATAATGATTATCGAATCATGAAACGGGAAGATAATGTTATCTATGGGTTTATGATCCATTTACGAATGTTGCAAGCAAAATATCTGTAGAATGTGTATATTTCCTTCCAGTTTGGCTGGGGCGGTAGGAGGACTAAATACTAAGAGGGAAAAGTAGGAACTAATTCCTCTAAAGATTTAAGATTTTATTATAACGACTAAATGTGTCGAAAATGTTGTTCGAAAGTTACATAAGGTAGTGTAGACATAATACATTTGCATATAGAATCTGTTGTTGCAAACTTAGAGCATTTTAGTCCAGAGGAGGAATTCAGGAATCAAAATCTAACATAAGCATATATACACATTACATTTTTTACGGAGATAGTAATCATATTGATTAAGAATAACTCGTGAGGTTTGTGGGAATGGGCATTCCTAGGCTAACTCGATAGCCGCCCTTTAACTCACAAGAGAGACACAGCCACCTGAATTCCGGTTTATCATATTTCTCTATCTTTTCCGTTGAACCCTCAAGCAATAAACATGTGACGAGGAATCGCCTCTGGTGGGGGCATCGGCAACCCAACAGCGCTCCTGACTAACCGTCAGTCGTTCGCAGTTATCAATCGCAAGTAACGAACTTTTATTCTCAACGAACTCTCATTCTTTCTATCTGTATTTTTAATAATAAATTACATTTCTTCGCTGATATATACAGGTATGTTTTCGTCAACATTATCGGACATTTGCTTATCAATCCTTCTACTATCCAATTCATTCATCAAATATACACATTGAGGACGGAATCGTCAATAACACAAGCAGACCATCCTGCCCTCCCTCCCAACAAGTTCATTCAAATGTAAATTTTTAATGAAAACACATTATCGTAAATCCTTAATTTATACTTATCAAAAACAACTCTTAATATAATAGTTATTACATATTGTAATTATTTTTTTAAATATAATTCAAACGAGGTAAAGTGGGTTTGTTTACACTGCTATAAACTTAACCGAAACACAATGAACTCAATTTGCTTTCAAGTATATTCTACACTTAATTTTAATGAATAAATTTTATTACAATTCAATATGTTTATGTGTTATATAATAGTGTGTATTTTTCCATAATTGATTAATAAAATCTGTCGACAGGTTGTACTGCTTAGTGATCGCAATCAAGTATTAAAAATCAGTGATTACACAAAATTAAAATATAACAAAGAATGTGGCCTACACACAAAACACTCACAAACATATATATTAATAAGTATGAAAAATGATACATATAGATATATCATATATATGCATACATACTTATATATATATATATATGTGTGTGTGTGTGTGTGTGTGTGTGTGTGTGTGTGTGTGTGTGTGTGCGTAAAATCCCAAAGGTTGTCCAGAAAATAATTGCGAAATTTTTAATTTGAATTTCTGCTGGTGTATTTAAAAATATATATATATATATATATATATATATATATATATATAAAATCTTCACTTTATATATCATTTAAAGATCGCATATAGCGTTATCTAACCGTATAAATTACAATTGTTTTAAAACAATTATATCATATTTTCAGGTAGTTTAATACAAAATGAAAAAAAAATCCCAAAATTATATTATTTCAATTCCAACTAGGCAGAAAAGGAGCGGAAACAGCTCGCGATATTAATAAACCGTTTGTCCCAGTAACCACAACTGAACACAAAACAGAATTGCGTTAAAAAAAAATAGCGGCGACTGGAGTCTTACAGATGATGATTGTAATAAGCGGCCATCGGATTTTGACAACGATCAAATAGATTTAGTCGACTCCAATCAAGGCACTGCTTTTCGATATTCTGCTTCTGAATTAGACGTAACATATACAACGATTTTCATTTACTTGAGAAAGATTGTAAATTCAAAGAACTTGATAATTGGGTGCTGTTTTACAAAAAACAAAAATGTTGTTATGAAGTGTCATATTTCCTTTTTTACGCAAAACGAACGATCCGGTTCTTAACCGTGTCATAATTTGCGATAAAAATATGTTCCATATGACAATTGATGGAACTATGCTCAGTGGTTTGACGCCTACTAAGCTCTCTGACCAATCTCTAAGCCAGTGTAGCACGAAAATAAGATCATGATGTGCGGTTGTCTACGGCCGGTTTCAACCAGTACAGTTTTTTTTAATGAAGGCAAAACCATCCAGTTGACATATTAATAAGATGCATCAGAAACTTCACAAATACAACAGTGTCAATCAGCAGAAAATACTCAACTTTCCTAAACAACATAGCAGAATAAAAAAACATTGGCTTAGGATACACGGCCTAACCTGCTATACTGACGACCACGTTTTCAAATTCATGTCTAAAAAATTCTTCAAAAACATATGCGATATAACAAAGCGCCTTCAGTGACTTCATCGCCAGCAGACCACAAGATGTTTACGTTACTGGCATTAATACACTTGTTTTGCGTTGGGAAAAGTGTGTTGATTCTCATGTTGCTTATTGCGATGATTAAAATAAGGTTTTTGCCGGATATGTTCAACGGAATATAAAAGTTAAACCTGCAGGATGTTCTTGTCAGCCTGATTATATATATATATATATATATATATATATATATATATATATATATATACATACATATATATATATACATATATATATATATATGGGGGGTGCGTGTGTGTGTGATATTTTGCATACATATATATATATATATATATAAATATATATATATATATATATAGATAGATAGATAGATATATGAAAAGATAATGAGAGAGAAATCAGATAACTTATGCATAGACACAAAGATTAATATAAAGAAAAACAGAAGAGGTGCAGAAACTAACACATTATTAGTATTGGCTCCATGAAGACCGTTGCGGTTACGCTAAATAATATATAATAATGAAAATCTGATGGAGAATAGACGTTGCTTGTACTGACGATAGGTGTTTCAGAGTCATTTGAGAATATATGTGAATAGCAATCGTCAGGTTAGAAACAAAATAGTGATGGAAATATGTAAAAAAATACCTTTGTTGTTGTTGTTTTTCTCAATTTTGTCACTTAGTTATGAACGTTCCTAATTTTAAAATAAACAATTAATTGATATAATTCTTTTTTCTATCCCTTGAAAATGATTCAAATTTTAGTATGCTATTACGGATGATAACGACTACCAGTTGTCAAAATTTCAGCTTATCGGAGTTGTCCTTTCTAACAGAGATTTAGTTTTTAAATTTTGTCCCTTAGTTTTGGACGCTACATGTATATATGTATATATATATATATATATATATATATATATATATATGTGTGTGTGTGTGTGTGTGTAAGTGTATACATATATAAAAGGTTGAAACACGGCGTTGTCCGTTATGTAATGATTATCAATTAACATATTCTTATTGTCCTCGAAATTTGTGAAGCAGCTCATTTTTCAATTTAATAGATTGAATGGCCGCTCTTATTGTAGACATATCGCGATGCAGCAGAAGAAAGGTTTACATCCCTGACACAGTGACTATGTCTACATAGCGCCGTAGAACACTTATTCTAATTGCATTATATTATGTTATATTTAAATTTATATTAATACAATCGCTTTAATTAAAGTGTTAAATACAAAATACATGATCAAATTGTACCCTCAAGGGAAACCTTAATTACAAATTTACCATTATCATGTCAATGTACTTGCTATTGATTTCAGATGTCTCGCCTTACTTCCGGTGCGGTAATAATAGGTTGAATTAAAGTTTAATATTAAAGATCAATAATTATGGAACACTTGCGCTTGAAACAGAAAGAGAAATTTCGAACTCTCCGACATCATATTAAAGGACCTACAGTTGATGTTAAAAGTTCGATCCTTTTGGCTTGTTTTGTAATAAAACGTATAAAATGGATTAGCTATGTTAGGCAGTGTAAGGTCTTGATAATCTTAGTTAAAATCATTTGTTTTCTATTGTGTTTTTTCGATTATCGATTATCGATACTTACCGTAAATACTTCGATAGAAAACCTTTCCACTAACTCCTAGTCAAATCCTTTGTTTGAAATTTCATAAAAGTAAACAAGTACCTTAAGAACGAACTGACAAACACACAAAGTAAAATTCAATTAATACTTGATATATACTCATCTTTATAAAGTAGTAGCGTTTGTGCGTGCGTGCGTGCGCGCGTGTGTGTGTATGTGTGTGTGGGGGTGGGTGTATATGTACAATATTTCTCCAACCGACATTAGTGGATTGATCATGGCCAAAACTTAGCATGCTGATGACTACCAAAGAAGGTATAAGGCATGTTTTCCAAGGTAAAGATCCAGGTCATATACTCTCTTACAGTATACACTACTCGACCGAGTATGATCAAACATGACATGATGATTGTCTCTGACCTAAAGACGGAGCACACTATATTTCAATACCAAGCATAAAATGTGGACTTTGCTAGTATATATATATATATATATATATATATATATATATATATACATACATATATATATACATATATATATATATATATATATATATATATATATATATATAAGTACTTCATTTACTCACATAAACCTAATATACGAAAGTATAGACTTATGCGTAAACTTTAAGTATTTACTTCAAAAGTGCTCAATACGTAGGTAGAGCTAGTTAGTAATTTGTAAAATATATATGGCGATTAAGCTACACTGAATATTCTGCGTTTCATCCACTATAGGATTCTTCAGGCTTATGCGCGAATTCTGTGGTTGCGTCAAAAATACTACTCCATAGATAATAGACACCCCTCAAACCGTAAAAAAAATACCTCGCAGTAACAATACACCCTCAATGTAACCCTAAAATACATACCCCTTTAAACTCAACACAATGTTAAAGATCATATACACTCTTATATATCAGAAGCAACCACAGAATTCGCGCATAAGCCTGACGAATCCTATAGTGGATGAAACGCAGAATATTCAGTGTAGCTTAATCGCCATATATATTTTACAAATTAATGTGTATATATATATATATATATATATATACACACACACATATGTATATATATATATATATATATATATATATATATATATATATTAGAAGGTATGTTTGTTTAAAAAATACGGAGGAAAAGTATCTAATACTTTAGTAGAACTAATTTGATTTACGTTTTAATTTTCTCTTTCTCTAACTTACATTTTTGTTAATAATTTGTCCTGAGTTATTTACATTTTATAGCTTCTATTTTTTTATCGGAACTTTATTGTAAGTTTTTTTTTTTAACTTTTGAGATTAAAAAATATTGAAACTTTTACATTTTATATTATTTTTAGTATTTTTATTAATTAATTTTTTTTAGTATTTCATTTTCGCTTATATTGTTTTGTGTATTTTGTAAGCATTTATTGTTTATTTTTGTCTGCTCACTCTTTTACCTCCTGTGGGGTGGGTGGGCGTATGTGAGTTCCTTCTTCATAGTTTTCGAAACGTCTGAACCTATCTTCTGCAAATTTCACACAAAGGTAATTTATATTTCTGCAAGTGTTCTTAGAAATGTTTGGACGAGAAATTCATGCGATAAGTATTAAAGAAATTAGAAAAAAATCCGATTTTAAAAATAGTCTTTCTCATTTTATAGATAAAAAGAATTATCACAGGTGTAACCTTGCCGATAAACAATTCCCCTGTAAAATCTTTTATTTTTGTCTATAAGCGAAGAAAGACATTTTAAAGATCGTGAAGCCCAAATATCAGTTGACGTGATATTGTAAACCAACACGGACGGAATTTTATGAACGACATTATCATTATTATTTTTTGGGAATTAGTCCACCGGGAAAATTAGTCCTCATAATATATATTATTTAATAGACGATCGATTCTATAATAATGCATACGCAGTCTGCATAAATTAAAATATCATATTTAAGCGTATTGTATGACCGGGAAACATCAGGTGTCCATATATATATATATATATATATATATATATATATATATATATATATATATATATATATAGCTTAATGCATAAGAGGAAAACAGAGAGTTCACTTCCACAAGAGGAGACTTATCTTGATTATACCAAACTCAACAATTATTATTGAAGCCTATACAAAAGGACAACAAGAGTATGGAATGAATTCACAAAACTATATATTGGTAGGTATAGAATGGATCATTTATTGAATAATGGAATAAAGATATTGCCGTCCGATCCTCCGCCCGCTCCCTGATAACCCTACTCATATATCATAACAGAAGAAATTCAAACATATGCCGCATATTACCTAATCAATATTACAACCTTGCATTATCCCCTCTCCAAATTATCAGCGATTCTATAGCCGCCTTTTTTCGTTTAGGTTGCCACTGTCAAAATTACTACTCCATAGATAATAGACACCTCACAAACCGTAAAAAAAATCACCTCGCAGTAACAATACACCCTCAATGTAACCCTAAAATATATACCTCTTTAAACTCAACACTATGTTAAAGACCATATACACTCTTATGTATCATACTATATATAACACGCTTCCCCTTTATTTATTTAAAATTCATTAAAACTTCACCCAAGAGTCTATAATTTACTTTAATCTTTTTCCTTCTTAATGAACCCTACGCTAAACGCCGAATCTTGCCCATACTACCTAGCATCTCCTCTAATCTTCTGATAAGAAGCATCAGGTTTCGAAATGCCCTGGCATAAAGAGTCCCTTCTATTCCTCAAATTTTGTTTGAATTCCATTATTCAATATCTGATCCATACTATATCTACCAATATATGGTTTTCTTACTTCATTTCATACTCTTGTTTCCCTATTTTACACACACACACACACCAACATATATATATATATATATATATATATATATATATATATATATATATATAGAGAGAGAGAGAGAGAGAGAGAGAGAGATAATGTTTGAACATTGTATATATATATATATATATATATATATATATATATATATGTATAAAATGAAAATTACAATTGAATTTACCAAACTGATCCAAGATGGTAAAATTAAAGTAAATTATAAATATTAAAGAATTAATATTTATAAAATTATCTCAGCCAGATAAAAAAGCTCGATCGATCAAAATAGGAAATAGAGCTGATAATATGAACAAACAGTTAATAAAATATGGTGAAAAACACTTTGAAAGGAGTTAAAAACATATTTAATCTGAAAACGAAACACTCTGCTTCACTTTTTTGTTTTCAAGTGAGATCTTTGACTTACTGGTTGTTTCATCAAATACTTCTGCATGCCAAATCCAATCCCGCATTTTGCTTACTCCTGCCCTCTGATGAGAAGGAAAGTGTTTCTTCGAAACTCCGCGTATTAAGGACTATCCATTTATCTAGCGTTTCCTTTTCAGATTAAATATGTTTTTGACTCATTTCAAAGTGTTTTTTAACATATTTTTTTAACTGTTTGCTCATATATATATATATATATATATATATATATATATATATATATATATATATATGCACATATATATATATACTTAATTTACTCACATAAAATTAATATACGAAAGTATAGATTTACGCGTAACCTTTAAATATTTACTTCAAAAGTACTCAATACGTAGCTAGAGCTTGTTAGTAAGTTATAAAATGTATATGGCGATTAAGTTACACTGGATATTCCGCGTTTCATCCGCTCTAGGACTCTTCATGCGTATGCGCGAATTCTGTGGTTGTTTGTCGTTTTTATATGCGCATCTTCTATTGAGATTTTAGTTAGCCAATCAGCTTTCTAGTATCCACCGCGCCCTTCCTATCAGCGAATGAGAATGCATTTATCGGACAAAGGCCTATTTGACCTCTGGTTTACCTGTTCCTTTGTGTGTGCTCTATTAAGCCTGGATATTTAGTTTCTTGATCTTTTTTAATCTAGGTTAGTGTTTTTTTAATGTTAGTATATATATATAAATATATATTTATGTGTATACACATATATATATATATATATATACATATATGTGTGATCGTTTATGTATATTCATGTCTATTTAATTTATTTATTTGTTTTTATATTGTTTTTGTTAGTTTTAAAACTATTTTGTAACGCAATCTTAGAGTAAATTTTATCTTGTGAACACAATTGTTTGCTATTTCTCTTTAACAGTTTAATAGATGCGGGGGTTCTTTAAAGTACAGGATAGCACATTTTTCATGAAGGCATAATCTACATGAGTCGTCTAGGTCCCTACACGTGGTAGCTATATATATATATATATATATATATATATATATATATATATATATATATATATGTGTATATATATACACATATATGTTTATAAATATATATGTTTATATATATATATATATATATATATATATAGATATATATATATACAGATAATTAGCTAGGTAGTTACATAAAAAATAGATATAGATATTTTATCTGCTACTAGTGGAGATTCCTATACCAGTGGCAAGAGATGTGTGCTCCAGTCAGTCGTTGTCGACCTAAACTTCACATAATTCGTGCCATGATAATTTCTTATAATCAATATAAGCTGACAAATAATTCTGACGACGATATTCAACATGCGCCTCTTTAGTATACAACTAATTAATTGGTAAATAATTTCAGTAATAAGTGCTTGCCTCTGTCTCTTCCTCTTTGATACTCCCCAAAGCTTTTTCGTATACCAGTCAAAAACGCTTTATAATAATGGTGAGCTCCTTCTGTGTACGATTAGAATATTACATAAACTATTCAAAAATGTAAACACACAATAAATATTATAGTATGAAGTATTTTTTAAAACTATTTTCAATTTTACCGCATCAAGCGTTTCTTTTTTCAATCAAAATGCATTGGAATAGCTTTAAAATTATAACTTCTTACGAAACCGGAAACTCACAAAAACATCCGAGCGTGGATGAAATGTGATATGTTCTGTGTAGATTAACTGCCATATATATTTTCATAACGTACTACCAAGCTCTACCTAAGTATTGAGCACTGATGAAGAAAATACTTAAAGTTTACGCATAAAATAATACGTTCGCAAATTAATTTACGTGATTAAATGAAGTAATCATATATATATATAAATATATATATATATATATATGATTGCAACGTCTTGTCAGACGAGACCCACTCCCACAGTCACTGAAAGTCCATGTGCCCAAAAATGACTTTTTAGCCGTGCCAGCGACTTGCTACCCTCAAGCAGACATGACACTGAAAACGTTCACTGGTTTGGATGAAACTGTATCATCGTGGGCGTTCATATGATTAACAA
Source organism: Euprymna scolopes (assembly GCF_053919585.1). Taxonomy (NCBI): domain Eukaryota; kingdom Metazoa; phylum Mollusca; class Cephalopoda; order Sepiida; family Sepiolidae; genus Euprymna; species Euprymna scolopes. Next base: position 129,727,094 of record NC_136485.1, read on the forward strand.
AACCTGCCTTAGACAACAGAGCCCGATCACACACGTTACATATCCAGAGATCTCCATATTTGGGCGACAAGATTTGGCATTTACTACATGCTCCCTTAAGCTCTACTCGGTCTATTTTGGCTGCTTCAAAGTGTTCTGTTCCCCTATATATCAGTGCCCTCCACTGCGTGCGATCAAACGCTAGGGACTCCCAACTGTCAGCAGGAATATGAAAGCTCACCAGGCTCTCCTTGATGTTATCACGAAAACGTTTTTTGGGCTTGTGGTGGGGCCTTTTTCAAAGTAATAGCTCACCATAGAACAACTGTTTGGGAGTCGACAGTCTTAAAACCGGATGAGATGACCCACCTAACGCATCTGGTTCTTAATAACAATGGGAGCAATACTGGTTGTTTTGGTCTTTTTAAGACATATGCATCTGGGGCAAAGCAATACCACTTCAAACAAAGAATATGTCTAAGGAACTGCTGATGGAACCTATCGAGCAATTCTATATGTGGCGGAACAAGGTCCAAGTTTCAGATGCGTAGAGTAGGGATGGTACTGTACATGCGGGATATACTGACATTTAATTGTCAGAGTAAAACCACCGTCAGGCCAGCCTCTATCTTTTAACCTTCCAAAACCATCAGATGCCTCGCTGATTCTCTGTCTTATTTCCGTATCAAGAGTGCCATCATTTGATAATGTGCTCCCAAGGTACACAATTTTTTAGGACTTCTAGGCGCTTTCCACAGACGAAGATATCAGGTTCCCATACAGATTATCAGGAGCTGGAGTGTACATGACTTTAATTTTCTTAATACTAACTGTCAGTCCGAAGCAGGTACAAGCATTTGTAAAGAGATCCATCACTAGTTGCATATCTACTGGGGAGTGTGTTAGCAGGTCAGCATCATCAGCATACAACAGTTCCCTAACAAGTCCATCACTAACAAGTGTTTTGGCTTGGAATCTTCTGAGGTTGAACACCTTTCCAGTCTTTCGGAATCTAGTATAGACATCCATATCGCAATTGTGGAAACCATACCAGAGCACAGCAGTCAGATAGAGCGAAAGTAATGGTGGTGCAGCTATATCATCCTGCTTTACACCATTATCAATGGGGAGTTCTCCCGAAAGCTGACCATTGAAGTTGACGCGACCTTTCATACTACGATGAAGTTGCTTGAACTTGTCTGTAAAAGCAGATGTACAGCCAAATTTTTTTCCAGCACACTCCAGAGAGTCTCACGGTAGACTGTCAAACGCCTTGGTTAATTCACAAACACCTGACAAAGAGGCATAGGCTGCTCAATATATTTTTCCAAAAGCTGTCTAGCAGAATATACCATATCCACAGTTCCTCGTTCTCCTCTAAAACCTGGATTGGTATTCCGAAAGGATATCAGGACATACATACTTTTGCAAGAGCCGTGCAAATACCTTTCCCACCGCACTCAACATCGAGATACCTCGCTAATTTCCAAAATCAGACCGTGTACCCTTTCCTTTGTAGAACATAACTAAGATGGCATCTACCCAATCTTGGTGAACCGGATCAATCTTACAGTATCAAAGAGTGGACCACACAATGTACATTGACACAAACGTGTATCAGCAGCTCAACAGTGATGCCATCAAGCCCATGGGCTTTGTTTGAGTTCATTTGTTAAATGCAGCTAATTTTTTCCACAAGAGTCGGTTCAACATCAAGTTCTTGACAAAAGAAACATTGACGGATACTTTCTATTGCAGCAACATCAACATTGGACGGTTTATGAAAAAGATCATGAAAGTGTTCATGCCATCGATGCATAATTTCATCCGAGGTTTTCAGCAAGGTTGCCCCATCCTTTGCCAGGAGTTGTGTAGTTGAAGAGGACCATAAGTTGATGAAGCAAAGTGTAGAATGTATTGACATCTCTATGATGGTAGGCAGTCGGTATCTCCCTGGAGAGGCCAGACCACTATTTGATTTTTATTTGGCGCACACAGCACTGAACCTCACTCCGCACAGAAGAGAATTGGGCAGCGAAAGCTGGCTTGCTCAGAGGTGAAGAGTTGAGAAGTTCCAAATAAGCTTTCCGCTTTCTATCAATTTGATGGTTAATTTGATTGAAAGTATCAGCAAATAAATCTCGATGTCTGGGAACCTTCAATCCAAGAGCTTCAACACCTTTTTGGTATATTGTATCTCTTTCTCTCTCGCAGTCACAATCTGAGAAAGCAACCTAGTTGAAAGCAGATTTCACGGAACTTCTTACAACTGGATCCTCCAATTTGGAAAAAGCAATACGTTTAGGCACTTTGACACCTTTAAAACGGCATTTTTGGCGAACTGTATTATCAGTTTAGCTCTGACCATTAAATGATCAGTACCACCGTCAGCACCACGCATTACTCTAACTTTGCAAACATTTCCAAGATCACCACGTCTACACAGTATGCAATCAAGCATATGGCCATGTTTAGATTGAGGATTTAACCAGGTCTCCTTGTTTTTCTGGTGGGAAAAGTGTTGTTGATAACATGATTTAGTTCGCTGCAGAGATGGAGAAGCAGCATACCATTTGAATGTACTCTTCCAATGCCAAATGGACCCAATGGAAGCCAAGTCTGATTATCTGATCCAACCCGTGCATTGAAGTCACCAGGAACCACTACACTCTCAGCACTTGGCAAACCGGTGATAACAGATCAAAGCATATGATAAAAGAAAGTGATATCATCTTCAAACGAAGTAAGAGTCGGCGCATAGACAGAAATAACATTCATATAACGACCAGCAACAAGAGGTATTCTCAATACTATTGCAGGGTCATTTATGCCTACTGTCTGTTCAATCTTGTCAATTAAGGAGTTCTTAACTGGAAAACCAACACCAGCCTCGCGCCTCTCCTTTTCCGCTCTACCAGATGAGAAGATCGTGTAGCCCGAATTACGCTGAACCAGTATATCCTCACCTGCGAAACCTGACTCAGAGAGAGCAGCAATGTCTATATTGTATCTTTGCAATTCCTTAGTCAACATTGCAGTCTTCCGGTCTAGTCATTTAACATTGTCAATAAGTGTTCTCACATTCCAGCAACAAAGCTGGAGTGGGTGTCGTTTAGCATAATAACTTATGTTCCTGTAAATATGGACAGACATCGCCAATGGGACTTACTTTTTTTTTTTTTGACAAATGTATGAGTAAGTATCTGTACAAAGATATTAGCACAGAGATTTAGCTTTGTACGATAGCTAGTCTCCTTCCCTCGGTTCAACATGTTGATATCCAGCAACAAGCAAGAGCAAGATAGCCAGCAACAAATCCAACTGCAGACAAGCTTAAAGCGGGCACTGATATTCCGCGTTTTGGTTTGCTTCACCTAGAAAGAGTTCCTGGACCATGGGTTTCTGGAACCCTCTCCACCCCAGATAAAACAAGTCCGACACATGCAACACGTAAAACAAAGCAGTCATGAATCTTGGTGTTTCTTTTTTTTTAATTTTGAATAGAGAGAAGCGTTTAAAAACGGTACAAGTCCTCAATGATCATGACGATAGAGATGATGTTTTCAATTAAAATGAATCCAAACAATGAATAAAAATAAAAACAAACCCGACACATGGGTATATATATATATATATATATATATATATATATATATATATATATATATATATATATATATATATATATATATATATATATATATACTGAGTATCAAATTGTAAACGAGTGTATATGTTTTTAAATATGTAAGAAACGAGTGAATAAAAATCATGAAACTTTCAAAAAGTGCTTATAATACTATCCAGCTATTCCTGCTAGAAAATAAAAGTATTTAAATCAGTATTATCGAAACTATGGGAGTAGATAGGAATATCTATGAATTTCGATGTCTCAAATTATTAACGCGGTGAGGAACAAAATCATAATATACCCATGACTTGTATATTGAAAATATTTTCAATCATTAAATGAACTCAGAAAAATCCTTAAAGCACAATAACTACACAAAATGTCTACGTTGACATAATTAATAGGGAACATGCGATTCCTTTTTATGAATGACTTGTAAAAATACGTATGTCCACAGAATTAGTCAAATTTCTGATTTCGTCAACAGTTATTCCTCGCGATACATCTTGGAGAGCATCCCACAACTCATCTTTGCTCTTAAATTGGTGTCCACTTCTATAGAGGAGTCGCTTCATCATACTCTAAAGGTTCTCAATTGGGTTCAAATCTGGTGAACTTGCAGACCACTCCATCTTCCGTAGAATAGAGAACCCCAGTTGTTGCAAATATTCTTTGCTTTTGCTTGCTGCATACGAGGGAGCATTATCCTGCATAAAAATAATAGTTCCTCTGAACTTCAACCTTTGCTTCTTCAGCCATGGTTCAAAGTGCTCCTTCAGAAAGGCTATGTAAGCATTTGACGTCATTTTTACACCTTTTGGGACTCTCCATGGGTCAACTAAAATACTTACAATAATACCACACCAAATAATTATCCCACCACCAACTTTTTTGCGCCTTAAATTTTGCTGACGATGTCGTCCATCTAGGACTCACACCTTGCTCCAGTCATCTAGGTTATACCGAGTAACACGCACTTGAACAAAACTTTGGAAAATCCGTTTCCATGTTGTCCTCTGCCCATTTCAATCGGTTTTGTCTATGATGTTGCTTTAATCGAGGCTTTGTAACAGGCTTAACAGATTTAGCCACTTCTTTAAGTAGGCTACACTTAGTACTTTTTGAGACATTCTTCAATCCGGCTTGGTCAAAGACTTCTCGACTTTCCTGCCCAGAGTTCTTAACAACTTCACGTTTAATGTGGAGTAGAGAACGGCGTAAAACAACTCGTGTTTTACCTTTATTAGCTCTCTTACGTGTCTTTGCATGGTTCTTGACAAAGTTCGTCACAGTTTGATGATGCCTTTCTACCATTTTCGATATCTCAAGGGTAGTTTTTCCTTTTGCTAGGTGTTCTGTAATAGTGCTCTTTTCAGAACTACAAAAACCACCTTTACGATTTATTACAGGTAAGTTTCTGACACTGGTAAAAAATGGTATTTCGTCCTTCTATTCAGCGATGAGTTTCTGTTAGCCTGGGGGAAGACACTAGCCTACAAAGTAAAGTGAGGTGTACTAGACTGGATTAAAATATACTGACCAGCAGTGGTTTTCCCCCATACAGTCTTCAAACACTACTAGCGATAGCTATGGCAATTCTTACTACTTATTATTCAATATGCTCTCTCTCTCTTTCTCTCTTCCTCTCTCTCCTTGTATATATTTTTATTACATTTTCACCCCAAACACAGCACATTGCTAATTAAATGTAGGGGTCTACTATCAGTGACCTAAGTTGTAGGGGTACTATGTAAGGAGTTTAGCAGCAAGTTGTCTGTCCACATTACACCTGGACATCTGCATGTCAGTACAGTTGGGGAAGCAGGAAACGGGAAGAGAATTCAAAAGACCTACAGTTGTGGGAAAGAATCTATTAGAGTGAAAGGGTTTCTTACATGTAGGGGTCTCGACTAGGTGGCACTTCGCTGCTTGTCGGGGGTATTTTCGTCGGGAGGGGGTGTTACAGAGGCTTTTAGTTTGTCAGAGCGTCCACCATTGTAAAACAGGCAGAGGGATGAAACATTTTGTCGATGTGACAGGGTCTGAAGTGTTGATGACATTTCGGGATATATTAGGTTGCCGACTTTCTCTCTCTCTCTCTCACTCACTCCCTCTCTCTCTCTCTCTCTCTCTCTCTCTCTCTATATATATATATATATATATATATATATATATATATATATATATATATAGCTTAACACCTGCGTGTGTGTGTGCCTGGTCACACATAGGCTCCTATATGGTTTACTATCATAAAAGACTGATCTCATATAATGAAAGAAGATGTATCGAGACACAGGAATGGGTATGTTTGATCAGGCATAATAATGATTCATTCAAATTGTGGGGTCTGCGTACGCGGCTGGTCCACAAAGTATGGAAATAAAAAAATTAAAAATTAAAAAAAAAGGTTGCAAGTGTTTTTGATATAGATCTACATGATACTAGTTTGTTAAGTATGTTTTAACTTAAATAGGGATGGTATAATGAAATAGTGGCACCTGCCTTCGCGCCTGGCCTCCATAGAATGGAAATAGGCACAAACCTTAATACAGGTTTTTCATATTTTTCTACTTAAGTATAATTAATAATTATGTTTCAGTTTTAAGAAATACCGTATAATAAAATTATGGGGTGTTCGTTTACGCCTGACCTCCATAGAAATGAAATATGTCACAAAGTTTAACAAGCTTTTTTATATAGATCCACAGAATATTGTGATAAGTGTTTCAGTGAAAACAGGTATGGTATAATAAATTATGGTGTTTATCTATTTTATTTTCACTTAAATCATATTTTGCTTTGGTTTTGATACTCCCAAATCCGAAGCTATCTCTTTACAACGCTTCCTTTTCAGAACCTATCATACTTTCATAAATCAGATTCTATTTTCTGTAGGCCGTTTTTGACCCCAGTGAATGACGGGTGCTTTTGCTAGTGTATATATATATATATATATATATATATATATATATATATATATATATATATTTATATATATATATATATATGTATATATATATACATATACATATATATATATGCATACATATACATATATATATATATATATATATATATATATATATACATGAATAATTACATTTCTTTAACTAATAGCGAACAATTTTCCGTTTAAATTACAAGGAAGATATGCTTTTGTTTTGTTTTTATTTCATAAAACATCGTAGAATTCTAAAATACCAACATGTTAACGTCTATGATACCAAATGCTATTTATTTTAAATAAGGATATGTACAAAGTTTAGTAAGGTAACTGGTGGTTTATCAGTTTGTATGAATTTAAATTTACGTGATATGAATTTAGTATTAAATTTTTTATTGAGGGATATGGATTGTAAATTAAATTATTTAGTTTAATTATTTAAAGGAAGTAATGCTTATTAAGTCACGGGCAATCAACCCTACTATAAAGCAACGCAGTTTTGATGTATACATATCCTTCAACATCTAGTTTATTAAAAGAACGAATACGTATGGTAAAGCGTAAGGTATGGTAAATAATTATAGCAAAACGAATATATATTTGTTTAATTCAAAACTATACGTACGCTAGCTACACAAACACTTACATTCATTCTATGTTTCTCTCTCTCACAGACATATAATGCATGGTATATAGGCCATTTTCAAAGCACATTTGGAAATGAATAATTTACTATACTTTACGACCATGTAAACCATACAGCCACCTGTTTGTAATATGTCGCTATCAAACCTTACATAGTTATACGGAATAAGTCAGAGAGAGTGACAACCTTGTTTGCAGTGAGGGTACTTAAGGATGGAGGTCTGAACAGGGTTGAAATGCATAAACAGATCATATATCAAGGTTCCATGTATGATATGAAAGGGAAGTGGAATCTTAGGGATATATCAATCATCCTAGTTATTATAGAGTGCACAGGACTTATGAAAAAGAACCTATTATTTTAGCTAACTAATATTTCTGGTGAACCAAGTTCATAAGTGATCCAAAAATTACCCTCAAGGGAACAACGAGGATAATAAAAAGATCTCTCGGTTGGGTTCTATAAAAAGCAGGGCAACGTTGGCAGCTGCTTTCGCTGCCCCATACTCAACCTTACAATCTTCAAAAGAAGAAAATTAAACACGCACACATTCACACACACACACATACACACACGCATATATATATATATATATACATATATATGTATGTATGTGTGTGTGTGTGGGTGTGCATGTAGATATGGAAGGGGTTTGACTAAGAGAAGCGTATCTCATTATATTTGGTTCACTTTATGTATTTCTGTTAATTCCATTATTTATAATAATCCAGATATCTGTGTAAAACGTATTCTGGCATGACTAAATATTATCCGTTTGGTTTTTTCTATGTTATCCTTATGGATAATATGGAACGAATGAGGTCAGACTTTTGTTATTTTATTCACATATGCGTTTGAACAAACACACAATCTAGTAAGATTAAAAGACGGACATTCTTTCATGAGTCACTCATAAAATATATATATATATATATATATATATATATATATATATATATATATATATATATATATATATAGTAACAAGGAGTTAAATCAACTTACCGTACCATAGATTGTGAGTAATTCAGATTTGGCATAGTAATGCATTCAAATAAGTGAATTGCACCGTGTGATCTGTTTCTCACTCTAAAACAAAAGCAAAAAGACAAGTTTAATTCTTTACACAATGTACGCACAATCTCTGTTTTTGTAAAACACGGCAAGGTATAAAAATGAGTTTATTAATTATATAGATGATTGTGCTTGCATTATATAACAAGAAAACATTTCGCTAAATTGCGTAATTCGCTGCGCAAGTATTTTTCATTTATTTTCAAGTGTTGCTATTATCCGAATGACCAATCCGATTTTAACAGGTTTTAAAACATGAATTGCAATTGAAATATCATTTTCCTTTTTTTGTATTTGTAAACATCTATCACAAAATGAAAATATACTTATATTGAAGTTAAAGCATAATTATCAACCAATAATGATTTTTCAGGTTTGCAGCAAAGTACTATATACAGGGTGTCCACAAAGTCTGGCTACACTATGTAGCCAGACTTTGTGGAACCAACCTGTAGATTACGTAGCCAGACATTGTGGGCACCCTGTACACGCACACACACACACACACACACACACACACACACACACACACACACATATATATATATATATATATATATATATATATATATATATATATATATATATATATAAACAGGGTGCCCAAAAGTCTGGCTACATAATGTATCCAAACTTTGTGGACACCCTGTATATATATATATATATATATATATATATATATATATATATATATATATATATATATAGTTAATAAAACATGTTAAAAAACACTTTGAAAAAGAGTAAAAAACATATTTAATCCGAAAAAGAAAAAAAAATAAGTGAATAATCCTTATTCACCGGAGTTTTAAAGAAATATTTACCTTCTCATCAGGGGGTAGGAATTAGCCAAATGCGGGATCGAATTTTGCATACAAAGTATTGGATGAAACTGCTAGTAGGTCAGAGATCTTACTTGATAACAAAAATGAAGCAGATGGAATATGGTCAAGAAAAATGTGATTGCATGTGAGTGGATAGTGTGGCAAAAAGTGAAGTATCCAATAAGCTCTATCTCCTATTTGGTGTTATCGAACCTTTACATCTGGTTGAGATTACTTTATAAATATTAATTCTTAATATTTATGATATACTTTAGTTTTTCCATCTTGGATCGTTTTGGTAAATTTAATTGTAACTCTTATTTTATTTTTTATGTTATACACACACACACACACACACACATATATATATATATATATATATATATATATATATATATATATATATATATACCTATGTTTAAGCAGCGTTTTTTTCTCTGTGACATATTTCATTAAATAAAATTAACGTTTTTTTTTCTATTAATTCTATTTTAGATTCTTTCCATCTTCCAAATAACAGTTTTCACTTCTGGCGGGGACTGGCTAATGTAATAACCATGTTCATCATAAGTCTGAGTACTTTCTAATCCTTCAGAATTCATCGTCAGAGATAACTAATTCTAACTGATTTTGAACAATTTATATTGTTATTTTATTATTTTTTCTTCCTCATTTGTTTTTTTTTTAGCCTTTTTTTAATTTGTTAAAATTGGTTAACTATTTATCCTGTTTTTTCCTTTGGTTAAAATTAATAGTATTTTGAAATGTTTGCAAATCCATTAAAATAAATAACTATGCAAAAAGTAAGGATGTTATTATTATTATTGGTTATTTTTAAAATGAATAGTTGTTTTTTTTTGAGATTTTATTAGTTATGGTTCTAGTATTATAAATTTCCATTTATTATTGTTTTGTTCAAATATAGATGCGTTGCCAAGTAAAATTTTCCTAAATTTGGACAGCAGCGCTGTTATCGTAGCGATGCATTGTTACTCTCCTCAACAAAGTTGTAGTAGTAAAACCACTGTATATATATATATATATATATATATATATATATATATATATATATATATATAAAGTGTGTGTACGCTTTCGCTTTTATTGTTAGAGATAATATCTCCTAAATGTCATTTTAATTCATATAAAATTGTATCCTACCACGCAGCTCAGTCGAAACGGAGGATTTCTTAGTTATAATCAGGCTAGACGTTTTAAATTTATCTAAGTATATGATAAGGTTACACATTTCTATTAATAATATGTCTTTATACTTTTTCGTCTATTCTATAATCATATGATTTTTATAATTCAGTTTAGTATGTGTAGTCGGTGTGAAACATTTATTATTTTTATTAACATTTTGAAAGTTCCCAATTTGCTCATCAATAACATGGTTGCGATATTCATTATTTACTAAGGTTTGTTAACAAAGCTTCATTTTTAGACCCGCACGCCTATGGAATAGTCTACCGTTTTCCTGCTTTCCAGCTGACTACAATATGCTTTTCGTCAAGTCCAACGTAAACTAGTTATACATGAGCCTTTTCACTTGGGATACAGAGGTCGGCAGTAAAGTTTATTAGAGTGGTTTTGAATAAGGAATTTCTCTGTTTTAATGGTGGAACCATCCATTGAAGCTCATATCGTACTATGAATATAAGTACATAGATTGATAAATATGCCAGCAAGCAGATATTGCGTGTTTAACGCAAGAGTCAAGGTTAAGTTGCGCAGATAAAACACGGTAGAAGTCACGTGTCCAATGATATAAGAAATAATCCCGTGAAAGGGGTTTGAGGAACGAGAAAGCGGCCTAAACGAAGTACGGGCTATATAGAAATCTAATTGAATATTCCCTGGAGATGTGAATGTATTTAATTCTTAGTAAGAATAAAAAACAAGTAAGAACAACGTATAGCTAATCTTTTAATGAACAAAAAATTAATAAAATCTTATGACCGAGTGTTCTCCACAAAACCACTAACACGCTACCACTATTTATCCATACATGAGGTTTTTTTTTAAGTTATGTTAAATACTCCATTTAAACTTTTATTATAAAATGTTACAAGGCTAGCAGATTTTTTGGTTGGTTGTTTGGTATTTTTTTTGTTTTACGGCATATCAACCCTTTTCAGGTAATTTAATGTCAAATTTGAAGAAAAAAAATTAATAATAGGCTATATGTTTTTTTTCTAATCGGTTTCTATTTTAGCTATAGTTGTGTCACTTACATGTACTAGTACTCCGGGTTAGAGTTGACATGGGAGCAATGGCAATTAAAGGGTGGCTCCACACTCCCCAAAGCTTTCAGGCTGGGGCCTTACCATCGGATACACAAAGGACTAAACTTTTTGGATAATAGGATATAAAAAGAAAACTCAACTAGATTTTAAATTTGGTTGTATGATACCAAGTCAACAAAGTATGCTCTGAGCACATCCTACGCATATGTAATAACAATAATCCATAAAGTGTAGTTTACCTAATAATAAAATGAAATCAATCAAAATCGGAAAATTATCATAAATTAATAAATTTTAAAATATATAAAAAAATCTCAATGCTTGCAACATAATAGGTGAAAATAATATGGATAAAAAAACGGAGAAAAAATGTTAAAAACAAAAATGTAAAATGGTAAAAGTTAGAACAAAAGAAAGAATTAAAGCGGTAGAAAACGCATGTCGAGGGAAAATTTATTTATAAAAAAATTTAAAAATAATATAAAGTCTAAAAAGACGATTTGCAATATGAATTCCATAAAACAATACAAAAGAATTCTCAATAAATTAAAACATATGAATGAAGCAAGGCCATTGTTTAATATCACGAATTGCATCGTTCACTGATGATGCACTAATTATTCCCATTCTATTCTCAATTAGTTAGAAAGGCAGCGTAACGCGTGTTACCTCGGGGTACGTTTAGTTGCTCAGAAATAAAAATATAAAAAACAGAAAAATAATTATAATAATCGACTTCGAATATAAAAAGGTGAAAATAAGGGAAGAAAGATTAGACTAAATTATAATGCAATACTTTTAATAACATAGCTTTATTTTCATAGAACATGACTCAGTAAAACACGTCACACGTTATGTAAAAGAGATATTGTACAAATCGTAGGCATTTGCTTAGAAGACTTGACGCTAAAATTCTTATAAATATGAATATAAAGACCGAACTTAAAATATATTTTATAAAATACTTGATTACTCTGTTTGAATATTGAAAATTTATACAGAAATAAAAGAAACATAATCATTATGGAATCAGAAGTAGAATTTTGGTAAACAGAATAGCTTACGAGCTTATTAACTATCTTAATTTCAAAATATACAGTTACCAAAATTTGTAATCATATAAAAACTGTTATCTCACATAGAAACATAAAATGAAATCATTAATATAAATAATTATAATGGTGGGTGTTTCTACGTTACGACATATGTCAATAACACTTGGCGCTAGTTTTTCTTGTAGTACAGCCTTAAGGCTCATAAGAAAAATAAATGGAAGAACTCCTGAAGTCTTAAAACGAAGGAGAGACCCACACAGTGTTATGTTTTAGTCTGACATAGAGCTGAGTACTGCTATCATACGTATATTCTTTACGTAGCCACAACTTGAAGCAAGCGACGACAACCATGCACAATGAAACAACCAGAGTTAAATCTGATTCATCATCGGAAACACGCAAATCGTACCCAGTCTGAGTGAATTCACTCGCAATAATCTTAATGATACCACTTCTATTACAGCATAAATCGTTTCCTTGTTTTTTGCCTTGAAAATACATAGTAATATGTCAAAACTCTTGTATGACTATTAGTGAAGATTCTGTTCAGCACTTCATATATGAAATCTTCAATCAAACAGCGTTTAAAGTCCTTTATTGTTTGGGTGAAGATCATGTGGTAAAGAGTAAAGAACCGTACCTCATGCATCGTGCGGCTCGTGTTAGGAAAGAAAAAAAAGAGAATATAAAAATGGCCGCCCCCTGGTATTTATGGACTGAAAATCACGTGATGTGACGAGAGGGGGGAGAGGGTATGCAAATGAGATGTGGTTGGGTCTCTCTATAAAAGAGCCGCCCTCTTTATTTTGGGCGTCAGTGTGGAAAGCGCAGAGAGAAGAGAACAGTTTGATTTGAGTTTGAGACTTTTGATCTGAGGTTGAGTTCAAATTTAACGTCAGATTACTTAAGTCGTTTTGTTCTTTCCTTTGTTTTCTGGTGGATACTAATTTGTTATACCTTCGGAATTCTTTACTTAATATCTCACGACGGTTCCGCCTTCAAAGAACATTGCAGCAAACCTAAGTTTTCATTCTTTTTTTTTCTCTGTCCATATCATCAAGTTTAATGTAAAGTATACAAGAATATTACAGTTTCTTCCATCGTCAATCTCTTAGACACCTGTTTACAAATTACAATCTGGACAGAATATACTATACCTGTACTTAACACTATACCTGTTTAAATATTTCAAATGTTTCCACTAAAAATTTAACACTAATTATCAAATTTGTTTCATAATATACATATATACATGTGTGTGTGTATATGTATGTGTGTGTCTGTGTGTGTATGCATATATACCAATTTTTCATATATCATTATATACATATTTACCTCCCTATAGACGTAATCATAATTCTTTTCACCTACTTAGGCTATGCGGTTTTTGATGATTTATTTTCCTCTCGTCTAAAATATATATTTAATTACCTATTTTACTTCTTAGCTAAATGATGTAACATGTAATACTCAATGTATATTCTGCGTAGAACATTGCGATGAGAAAAATATAATTTAAGGGATCTATTATATAAAAGGCAGAATGGACACGAGCGTTTGTGTATGTTCACGGAAAACTTTTTGCGTCGTGATTACACGTAGGTTAGATTCCGGAAGAAATATTCTTATACTTCCTTAATCGTAATATCTAAGATTCGCAAACAGATATCGTCTCTAATCATATATATATATATATATATATATATATATATATATATATATATATATATATATATATATATGTGTGTGTGTGTATATATATACACATATATGTATATATATATATATATATATATATATATGTGTGTATATATATACACATATATGTATATATATATATATATATATATATATATATATATATTTAGCTCGAATTAAAAAACTGTCCTCGTGTCAAGTGTTTGTTTGTCTTTTACCATAAATAAAGCGAAACTAATCGGGCGAAAACGCGTTGCGCCTGGCCAAAGCGCCGGGTGGTATCTGTTCTGTCATTGATCCTTGGCCAATGCAGGGGGAAATCCTTCATGCTGAGACAATTACTATATATTTGGATATAACCAGAGTTCTCCCTTTTTAGAAGAAGTTAGTTTTCCTCCACATTAAAAAGAACCTTGTGTCTTATTTACTTTCATATGGAAGCAAATAAATACGACGACATCAAGCGGAAAGCTTTACTGGCTTACGGCCAAGTTCAAAAGCAACTTTCATTTTTGTGCCAACGACTGCACATTTTATTTAATTGCCAATTCTTTGAGTATTTGATAAAGGTTGAAATAACGAGAATTAACAACCTTATAGTACGAACGGATTATGCGTACGTAGATAGAAAGATAAAACTTTTAAGGAAATAAGAATGTTAAGAAGATATATATATATATATATATATATATATATATATAATAAAAATTACAATTAAACATATTTAATCTGAAAAAGAAACACTTAACAAGTTGCTAAGCCTTAATCCGCGGGGTTTCGAAGAAATACTTTCCTTCTCATCAGAGGGTGGAAATTAGCCAAATGCGGGATCGGATTTTGCATACAAAAGTATTTGATAAAACGGCAAGTAAGTCAAAGATCTTACTTGATAACAAAAAGTGAAGCAGAGGGAATATGGTAAAGAAAACGGTGATTTCATGTGATTGGATAGTCTGGTAAAAGGTAAAGGAGAGTAAAATCCAAAAATATAAATCCAAATAAGTTCATTGAATTTTTATTCGCACAAGTAAAATTCAAGGAAATCACGTAATTGGGAGATGGTCCAAAATAATCCGAAATCCCGAAATCCATGAAATAATTCACGATTATGTACAAGGATAAGGGGAAAACATTCCAATAATAAGAAAACTAAGATATGCGTTTGACACGGCTGCCGAGACAAAATGTAATTAAGAAAAATCAATGAAGAAAAAATCAGTGAAGAAGAAGAGAGAAAAATTAAATGGTGATAGAATTAAATATGAAATTGAAAAGCGAATGCCAAAATGACCCAGAAAAAATATATTAAAAGGCGCGAAAAATATAGGGCAAAAAATAGGTCAACTGAAATATACAGGTTATTACTTCAGAAAATATCAGCAAGAGTCGTTAAATGACACTAAATAAAAAATTATAAAAATATAAAATAAAAAAATATATTTAAGGGGAGAGGATGGCCGGTATCTGCAAATGCTGGATAAAGCAAATAAGTATGTAAGTAAATGCATGTAGTAAATATAAGTAAATATCCATACAGGATATGAATGTGTGGGTAGATTGATATATTAGATAAATAGGAATAATTACAGACTAAAACGGAAAGTGCAGATAAGAACCGGCCACGCAAAGAATAAAAAATAATTCAAATATAAGATTATTAAGTTATGAAGTATTAAGAAAGTATGTAGAAAAAACGACAATGTAAAAGAAAAATTATATATCCATCTGAAAATCACTATGTAATTTCTAAATTAACATAATTAAATTTGGACTTATGTTTACAGAAAGAGATCAGTTCGTTTTTTAGAATTTATTATATTGTTACTTTGAGGGAAAGTAATTATAGTTATAGCTTCGGTTATGCAGATGCGACATGACTTAGAGCCTGGAGTATAAAACTGTTTATGATAGTCAATTTGATTGAGAAGAGGGTATTATTAGAGTTACGTTTTTTTTTTAAATTAAAATGGTTAGAGATGTTCCTTGGTTATTATTAGAATTATGGTTGATAAAAGAAGAAATGTGGTTTGATATTCTTTCCTTAGTTTATGTTGACGTAGTGCCGATATATATGTACTTTATTAAAAGCTCGAGGCCTGATATTAATTTTAATTTGCTGATTTGTATTAGTTAAATAGTTTGAATTTTGTTCATAGTGTTCAACAAAAGGTGGGAAAATTATTGTACGAGAACTATTTTGGAGGGATAATGAGCGTTGTTAGTGTTACGATGGCTGTTAGGAGAACTATTATTATTATTATTATTATTATTATTATTATTATTATTATTATTAATAATATTATTGTTGCATGATTGTAGAGTATTTGCTCGTAAATATATATATATATATTGTTACAGATATATATATTGTTACAGATATATATATATATATATATATATATATATATATATATATATATATGATAATTTACAAAATAATAATACATGGTAATAAAAAAAAACAAAAAACGAGAATATTGAAAATTATTAAACCATTCAAAACGGTTTCGTTTTGATGTCACGACATTCGCTAAATGATACATATGAAGGCAAACACCGCAAAGTTATTTCATGAATCAGAGGTGATTAAATAACAATTTCTGAAATGAATTTATTTGCTCATTACCGCTTAAAAAACTTAAACAGCTTAGTCTCGTGAAATATTAAATAAATTATGCCGAGCATTTCTCGACTCCGCACATATCATGAATATGATGAATTAATAAATGCACAGCCTAACAGCTATTACCTTCGGGAATGAGAAAGCAAACTGACAAACAACAATTAAACATAAATCTATACTTTTTTTTACAATGCATACTACTTCAAATATATTAATTACAACGGTACAAAGAACACCTTTATATAAATAAAACATAGATTTATTAAACTTTACAAACATATCAACTACTTTGAATAGAAAAATCTATTTATTTTTTGCGAAATAATATATTATATATTTTCACGTCAAAAGCGCATAAAGAAATTTTCAGATATTGGTTTATATTTTTAAACTGAGTTATTTTGGTAAAGTCTGGAAATACGAGACCCATTGAGAAATATATATTTTCGATTTTGTTTATTTTTAATTTTTCGTCAGAATTCTGGAAGTTTATGCAATTGCTTAATATTTTTCCATTCTATCATATGTGGGTATTTTAGTCAACTTTCTAGTATCAATAATGTTTCATATCTATGTTTTTTTTGTAAAACATTCTTGTATCACTAGTTTGTCATATCTAAATTATCAATTTATATTTATTTTTATATATTTCCTAATCCACATCTGATTCTGCCCAGCCCGGAAAATTACATTGAGTGACTTAATTTGAATACTACTTACGAATTGTACAAATAATGTTAAAAATATAGTAATATAACGAAAAATATAAGATCAATAGAGATGGCACTGCTGATACCTATACTTATACTCTTATAAATAGCACTACTCACTGCGATAAAAGTATACCATTAGCGAATAAAATAAATAACCACTAAATAGAATAGTAATAAGTAATAGTGATACAGAAAAACACATTGGAATAATTAGGACAAGAATATTATGATTAGTAAAAATACTAAGAAGAATAAAAATAAGTATTATTTTAATAATAATAGTCATAATAAATAAAAAAGAGCACTACTAATGTTATTCTAATAAGATTACCAGGGATGTTACAACAACTGCAACTTATAATAATCAATCAAAACAACTGTAAAATAAACAAAGATTCTACAAAATGTAGAAAATCAGAATAGTAATATAATAAAGTTGTAACAATAATAATGAATGGAAAATCCATACAACTTCAAATAGGTTTATTACAACCGTACTAAGAAAACCCTTATATA
Organism: Euprymna scolopes; assembly: GCF_053919585.1. NCBI lineage: Eukaryota > Metazoa > Mollusca > Cephalopoda > Sepiida > Sepiolidae > Euprymna > Euprymna scolopes. The sequence continues at coordinate 129,745,049 of NC_136485.1, forward strand.
AAATCAATACGGATTCATGTAACTTTACAATCATATCAGATACTTTGAATAGCAAAATCTCTATATTTTTGGCGGAGTTATATATTACATATTTTCACATCAAAAGCGCATAAGGAATTTTCAAATATTGGTTTATATTTTTTAGCTAAGTCATCTTCAGAAAGTCTGCAAATAGGCAAACCGTTGAGATATGTATATATATATATATATATATATATATATATATATATATATATATATTCGGTTTTGATTTTCTTTAATGTGTATTTAAAGTTCTGGAAGTTGATGTAATTGCTTAATATTTTTTTCGATTCTATCATATGTGTTTTTTTTGTAAACTTTCTTGTATCAATAATGTTGCATATGTAAATTATTAAATTATATATATTTTTATATATTTCCTTTACCACATCTGATCCTGCCCAACCCGAAAAATTGAATATAGTAACTTAATTTGAATCTAGTCATGAATTTTACAAATAATGCTAGATATAATAGTAACATAACGAAAAATATAAAATGAATAGGGATGACACTACTGATACCCGTACTTATATTCTTACTAATAGAATCACTCTGCGATAAAATGGTACCATTAGCGAATAAAATATATAACTACTAAATAAAATAGTAATAAATGATTTTTTTAGCAATAAGAGTAACATTAGTCAGAGTAAGACAGATAAAAACATTAGAATACTTAGAACAAGAATATTAAGTAAAAAATAATAAGAACAGAAAAATAATTAGTTTTTAAATAATAATTATAATAAATAAAAAAAGAACACTAATAATGTTATTTTAAGTATACTGTCAGTAATATTCCAAATACTGCAACTTATAATAATCAATCAAAACTGTAGTAAAAAAATAAACAAAGATACTAGGGAATGTAGAAAATAAGAATAGTAATATAATTAAATTGTAACAATAATAATGAATGGAAAATAGCCTCCACTTACAGCAAAAACAACATCAATAATAATAATAATAATAATAATAATAATAATAATAATAATAATAATAATAATAATGACCTCAAAAATATACTTATGAAGCAGACGGACCATAATGCATGGCCAAATGTAGAACGATACTGATGCAAAAATACACTGCAACAACAAAAAAAGAGCATCCCAATAATTACCGGCCAATAACATGTCTACATACCACGTGGCAAATACTTACAGTACAACTGAGGGAAGAAATTTATCATTTCCTTCATAATTGCGGACTTCTCACAGAGGAACAGAAAAACGCCAGAAAGGAAAAAAACAGCAACACATTACCTGTTATACATAGATCCAAGCATTTTGAAGGCGGTCAAAAGTAGGGAAAAAGAACTTCGTCATTGTATAAGAAACTATATAAGAAACTATATAGTAGAACACTAATCCAGGATTAAACACGTGGGCATTGTCACTAGTAAGATACTCTGGATCGTTTCTAAGAAAAAACTAAAGAATCTCGACTAGAAGTCTAGGAAACTCATGACGATGCACAATGCACTACACTGAAAGGATGATACCGACTGACTCTATGTTAAAAGAAATGCGGAGGAAGAAATCTGGTTTCTATACGACACTGTGTAAACGACGCAAAAGAAAAATACGTAATGCACTGACATGTGAAACTGGAAATTATAGGTGTTCGCCAAAAAGTAGCATTCAGGGCACCATCAACTTAAAAGGAAGCACGAATGGCTCTTTACGTTGCCTTTCCACTTAGCATGTGCTTGACTGTGCTTTTCGCATACACGATGTCAAAAAAGTATGTGCCATCTTGAACCTGTCACCAAATGCCCAATTGACTCCAGTAAGCTCATCTGTGTATGAATCTAACCATATCTCTGGCAGGGGAAATGATTTCCAGATATCGGAACTAGGCTTTGACTCGATTACTATCATTGATTTAGACCAAAGTGGCTAATCGAACATCAGAATTCGTGAAGCCTTGTTTTTCCTGTGTTACTCACTAATGTAGCATAAATTTAATACACGCAAGTTGGGTTATCAGAGCCCATGTCGATCATTGGCCACTGTGGCTAATTTTTAAGGATATTGCACAATCACCATGCGGATGTGGACGGATGTAAAATTCGTAACCCTGCCCTCAATCAATATTCCTTACATTATGATCCACATTACCATCTAGTAACTGCTCAAATTCAGTTGCACTGGGGAGAAAGAGTTTCAAGGCCATAAAAAAGAATTTCTGGAGGTCCTAGAAAGATGATTTATTAAAAACCTCGATTCAAAATGCTTATACATTTAAAAAAGCTAAACCAAACGGCAAAGGCGCAAGGAGAACATACTGCATTATAGCCTGACCTATTGATGCAAGTTTCAAATCATTGTCTTCGCCTGCAGATATCATACTGGTAAGGATCAACAATGTTTTAGGGACATGTTCAAGAATCGCATGATGTTCAAGATCATTCCTAGACAGGAGAATATACTGAACTTGTCTGGATACCTTTAATGGCATCTTGATGAGATTGGCTGCCGTGTCCATGATTCTAATGCCCTCTGATAAGGAATTGCCTGATGAGCGGCTCTTTGCATAGAACCCATGGGGAATACATTTTGATGTATTTAAGAATGTTACTACTTTAGTTTTCCCATGAATTTCCAGCATGATGAGTTTGTCTTTGAAATATTTTGCAATCGAGGTTTCATGTATAAAAGAATCTCTTGTTCAAAGCCAGTATTCTCGGGATTTTTTATCATTTTATGTACAAGATCGAAAATGGTGAGTTCCTCTTCGTCATCTTGCTGCAAATAATTAGCGACTGCCAGAAATTCATGTTTTCTATTTGAATCCTCGGATCTACCACGGTTTTGTTTTCTAGAAAATCAGCAGAAAAGGAATGCCTTGGGAATCTTTTAAACATGGTCTGTGATAACGTGTTTCTCGTGAAACAGGATCGGCTACATAATATATTCTACCTTTAATAGAGGCTGCTCAGCCAAAATGTTATCGGATTATCTCACAAACCTTTCATCCTGTGTCCCAAAACTCAATAGTTTATACATAGCAAACATTAAAGCTTCCTCCCTTTCTATCAGCTTCTCTTTCTTAGAGGTAAACACACACAAAGAGCATATTGCATGGTATGGTATTTAATCATGGGTGGATACTTTGCAGAAAATTTCTATGTATTTTGGGTTGATCAAATGGTGTCTGCGTTTCTTGCGAATACATTGACCAATCTGAATGGTAATCTTTTCTCGAGGTTTTACAGAAGCTCTGTTCATAGAAGCGATTGTAATCTAACAGATTAGGAATGTATATTTCATATATATATATATATATATATATATATATATATATATATATATACATATATACATATATATACACTAGCAATCGGTGCCCGGCGTTGCCCAGGTGTTTTGAAGTGTATGCTGAGGAAAAAAAAACGGTCAATTTTTTTTAAATTTCGACCCCTATTATGACCTCTTAACATTTATTGTTTAGGGATCAAGTAAAGTTAATAAGTTAGATCCATGTCCAAGGAATCTATATATAAAATATCATGTGTTTAGACCCAAAATTGTTGGAGGAGTTTGGTAGAGTTCTCAAAGGTCTAATTGTTGAATATTGACCACTTAATCGCCAAATTTCTGTCGAAAACCTATCACATCGATTTACCCAAATCTCAGTACCCTGTATATCAAATTTCGAATCTGTAGGCTTAAAATTGACAGAGTTTTAGCGTAGGGAAATGCACACAGACACACACAGACACTATCACCTATACATATATATAAACATAAACATCATATATATAAGGATAATAGTACGCCATATATATATAACAAAAGACCATTATTTACTGAAGTGAAAGGAAAACCCGGGGGAACTTTACCCAAAAATAAATCTATATTTTTTTGTGTGTATTGATAGTCTGGTACTTATACAGTTTAGTGACGACATTAAAAAATGGAAATATTGAAAAAAAAATTTATTGTACGTAACTGTTATAGACTGAAGTTCTCCGAAAAAAAAATTCACTTCATTTGATCAAGTAGTTTTTTTTTTACAGCGAAAAACATGATTTATCACGGCTATGTCAACGTGGCCATTTTGGAAATGTTATTGCAGGCCCAGGTATTCCCCAAGGGCAGGTAACTGCCGCACATAGCAGAATACCTCCATTTTAGGCCAATCTAGCCCTTTCCCCCCCCACCAGAATGAGATTTTTTTTTTTTTTTTTGCGAAGACAGATGCAATGTTTGGAGTGTTTTTTGTTTTTTTTAATTTGTAACAGAAGTAAATAAACGAAGTTTCGAAGTTATCCATGCGTGTCCAACTGGGCATGTTTCGAAAATAATCTCGTATAAAAATTCTTCAATTCTTTGCATTCTTCAATTTCTTTGCATATTCAATAGTATTCTTATTTTAAAAAAAAATACGCAAAAAAATTCCAGATTTAAAAAAAAAAAAAACGTAAAAAAATTGCAGATGTGTTGTGCGCATCTCAATATGGCGAGAAAAAAAAGGCTAGATTGCGAAATTTGGCATAAAATGGAGGTATTCTGCTAGGTACATTTCCAAAATGGCCACGTTGACGTCGTCGTGATAAATAATTGTTTTTCGCTGTAAGAACAAACTACTTGATCAAATGAAGTGAAATTTTTTCTCAGAGAACTTCAGTCTATAACAGTTACGTACAATAAAATGTTTGTTTCAATATTTCCATTTTTTAATGTCGTCACTAAACTGTATAAGTATCGATAGTCTTATCAACACCCCTTTTTTCTATTTATTTAAAAAGAAAATACAACTTTATACAAATTCCCTATTAGTTTTTTTTTCGGTTCTCTTATACGATGATCATCTTTATTTAACTATTACGTGTAATTATATTCATACAGATATTCTATATGATTTACATTTGCGTAATATTTGCGTAGAAATGAAGAAAATAAAATTTACTGTGTATTTATCGTGTTGCCATAACAACGTGACGTAGCCAAGGACGGTAGTGGACGTGAGTGTGTGTGCGTGTGTGCGCGTGTTTTCGTGCTGTATTGTTTGTAGTAGTAGTAGTACTAATTATCTGTCCAGCGTTTGCTTTCTGAATGGCGGACGTTGAGTCGGAGGTTCGATTTTTAGATTGTAAGTTAGTTTCGTATTTTTCTAATTTGTAAATGGCAAGTTAGGAAAAAATTAAACCCTTCCAAGATGGACAATAAATAAAGCCATAATATTTTATGGTATCGTTAAAAGCCTACGAACCATAGTTTTTTAGGAGATGTGATTATTGGATTAACCAATCAGAAATCGTATGTGGCACACACATCTCTGTTTTTATAGATATATAGATATATACATACATATATATATACATATATATATGTATATATATGTATATGCATAGACTTGTATGTAATAGACTGAATTCGTGTAATCCAGTAAATTTTCATATACGAATAAGTTTTAAGCCAAAAATAGAAAGTAAGCGACAAAATGATATTTCATAATTGAGAATTAATATACTGTGTAAGCAAAATCAAGACTACAAAAAAGGTGTTGATAGCAACAAAAAGTGTATTTCATTTACGTTACAATTGATTCCATGTCCGGTCGACAATTTCAAACATTATATCGTTTGAAAAGTTATAAAAAACAGCATTTCTTAAGACTTTATGAATAACAACACTCTTGACAATAGAACATTGTTTGAAGAGAAAGAAAAAGAAAGAAAAATTTCCTTAAAAAAATAAGCATGTGAGAAACATTCACTCTTGAAGTAAACTCCGCGGCAAGCCCATTAAAATATTAATATACCACCTAATTTTCGGATACTTATTTAAGAACAAAGTCATAAGAAGTATCCACAAAAAACCCTTAGTCATTTAAATTTATATATATATATATATATATATATATATATATATCCCATTCGTTGAGTTCCTAAATTAGATTTCACTATTTCTTTATTTCACATGATTTTTTTTTAAATGTTTTAATTTGTATTTCTATATTTATAATTACAATAATAACAACATTGCATTAACGTTACGGTTAATTTTAGTTTCGTATTAGTGGTAAGTGATGTTTACCAATTATCGATTGTTTAAATACTTAGATTTTAGACTATTTTAGGTGTAGTGTTTAATTGAATATGAGAAGAAAGAAAAACACTGCATTACGTATATAAATCCTTATACAACATTACGAGTAAAGGATTCTAATCTATTTATCATTATTTAATGTTTTAAAATTCATTATCATTTTAATTAAATATGTTTCAATATCGTTACTAAAATTAATTACGAAGAGAGATAATCCAATTTTGTTATTAATTGCAAATAATTAATTCTGTTGGAAAAGAGATCAATATTATTTCCCATAACACTTAAACGGAGATAATTCAGGATGTTTGATTCTTTCGGTCTAGTGATTACTAGAAAGCGTCTATGATTTAATAATCAATTTAATCAAACAGATCCAGAACGTACTACGATAGCTTATTTAACAAACTAAAGCTATAAACTCTGTTTTTTATCTTAAATACAGTTTTTTTACCCATGGTATTAATATACATCTGTTATTACTCCAATAACAACTTAGGTTGCTCATGTCTTCAAAAACAGAATGATAACTCGTGTGTTATATTCTTGGTTATCTAAACAAAATGGTATATATCCTCTAATTATTATTCTGACAGCAAAACTACCCAATAGTTAGAAATGTGTTTCCCTCCAATAAGAAGATGGCTACTACTGCATTTATGGGTAAAAACATTTGAAACAAAGAGTAAAGTAAGTAAATAAATAAACCAGCATGGATTCTACAAACTTAAGATGTCAGATGACAAAATCAATTGAATAAAATTGCAGTTCCCAAATTGCTAATTTATTTTTTTAATAATAATAGCTAGTTTATTGTTAAGTTGTTTTTTTTATTTTAAGAGGGTATCACTCATTTAACCATCAATACTGCTACAACTGAATACAAAAAATGCTCACCGTTATGGAAAAAATCCATTTTCAGATGAGATTTATACTTTATTTATATTTTTTACCCAGTTTAGAAAAATAGAAACTATATTTGCTTATTATTATTATTCCAGCTATTTAACTCTACATTAAAATTTAATCCTAGCATCCGAGGATCCGTATGTTTGTAATAAGTTATACCTCAGTTACATTTAAGGCATGATAGCAGAAACCTATTTCTGTGAAGACATCCCTTCATGGCGTTTAGTCTTTTATTCAAACGTTATTCATTAGAATTTACTAAGTAAAAGGCTTCCAATAAACGTTGATTTCACCTTTTTGAATGTCCAGGGCTATACTTCCCCCTGTACACTACTGACCATTTTAATTCAACATCTTAATTATTTCTATTAAGTTACCTAACCCAATCACCTAATGCAGTTGTATTCCTCTTTTTGTTTTTATTTTTCATGCTGATTCTTGTACCTTCCTCCCTGCTGTCGTTAACTCCATCTCTATTAGTTTCTGCCTCAGGTTATTTTCTTAAAGGATGCTATGTGGTTTCTATACCTGTCCTTAAACACAGTATTCTAAGCTGCAAGATATATCTTCATATTATTGTCAGTTTTTATCTCGCATTTATACACTACTAGCGAGGGGTACTCGGCGTTGCCCGGGTGTTTGTATGTGTATGTGGTGTTAAATAAAAAAGAAACCGGGGCGTAGGATCGAAGCCGAAGCCCTGAGGTGAAGTTTAAAAATAAAATCGGCCAGCCAGAATGAAGCATTGTTATAAGCGAATAAGTGAAAGATGTTTGAAAATCGTGGAGCGTTACGACGACGACGATGACGATGTCAGCATTGTTATAAGCAAAGTAAGAAAAGAAAACAACGTTTTAATTAAGCGGGGTGGTAATCAAAACATCGAAATACAAACACAAAAAAAACTAACGTAAGGCAAACGAACGATGAAAACAGAAACGAACACGTGAAAAATGGCTTAAATAGGACTGTTTCGATATTAAAATTTACAAAATTGGTGGGTACCCGGGTGTTTTGGGGTGTCGCTAAGAATAAGCGAAGTAAAAAACAAACAAAACAGAAAAACGAACGTTACGTGGAAAATGACTTAAATAATACAGGGTTCAATATGTAAATCTAAAAAATGGAAAAAACATCTCACACCACGATTCGAACACAAAACGTTTAGTAAATGAACCAAGGTCTTAACTACCTGAGCTAAAGCGACGTATATGAAATTTGTTCGGGTTTTCAACTATTTAAAGTAAATTAGGTCAAGACGGCATGACGTCATCTGACACATGCGTTGTTGACCCCCCCCTGTCGAAAATTGTCGATTCCGGGGTGAAAAAGTTTACGTTTCTCTCTCTCTCGCTCGCTCTCTGTTTGCGTCTCTCTCTCTGTTTGCGTCTCTCTCTCTCTCTGTGTTTTCGTCTCTCTCTCAAATTCGTCTTCCTTACTCTAAAGAGTGTTACTTAAAAAGAAAATGGCGTCTGGGTTGGGGTTTTTTTTGTAAAAACTTCGATCGTTATTGTTTTTTGTAAGCGTTTTTTTTTTTGCTTCACATTTATGGCTTTTTATTTTTCGTTTAACCATCGTATCTAACTATTTTAACGTGCTAATAACTTTGGTAACGTTGTCATAGCGTAGAAGTTCATAGTTTAGCTTGTGTGAGGGTTAAATATTTTTTTACCGATAACAACACAATTTTTTTTAAAATTCAGACTGTCGTTACAGCTTGCTGACGTCAAGATCACGTGAACTGACTCAGCGGGTTTTAAATACAAGTTGACCCAAAATAAACGGTCCCGTGTATACTTTATGTAGAAGAGTTGGCGCCCGTATTTTGGGGGGCAGTTATGAATCGATTTAAAAATATGTAATGTTTTACATTAAAATGTCACTTTTTTGGCACCCGCCCTGCAGAAAATCGATCAGTTGACGCACTTCTGATGGTCCTTTTGGGCCAATTGTTCGATATTTGTCGTCCGAAGGGTAGTTTTTTTTTATGAGAACGAGTTTGTGAATTTTGGTTCCGTCGGTCAAAAGTTTTTTTAGCAGACATACAAATACATGCATACATACATACATTTTCGCTTTTATATATATAGACTAGCGGGGGTACCCGGCGTTGCCCGGGTGTTTGGAGGTGTGTGTATGGTGAGTGGATAAGTAATAACCCTAAAACGATGTTAAAAAATCGGAAAAACCAAAACAAACAAAAAACAGCGAAAAAAACCGCTGTGTGTATAGGGGGGAAGTAAACTACAGAATAAGCGAAGTAAAAAAATAAAGAAACGTTGCCCGCGTATCTAAAGAGGTAAAAGAAAAATAGTTTTGGTCGTTAGGCTGGATTGAACCCGGGAGCCTTGACGCGGGGGTGAAACAAACTCCAACCACTTAACCATGTAGGCCAAGAGTTAGAGAAATTGATTATAGTGTTAAAATAAGGCTTATAAAGCGAGTGAAAAAGGTTTGATTGACAGATAGCCACTAAATCCGGTCATCGCGGGAGCGTTACGAGATGACGTAGCTGTATTTTATTTTTTTGTTTTACTTCACATATGCGTTTATTAAATTACGTATTTCGTTTCCTGTCTAGACATCTCTCTCTATCTGCCCCCTCTCTCTCTCTTTTTCTCTCTCTCTCTTTGCATTTGTGTATGTGTGCGTCTCTCTCTCTCTCTCTCTCTCTCTCTCTCTCTCTCACTTCGTCTTCCATACTCTAAAGACTGTCACTAAAAAAGAAAATGGCGTCTGGCTGTTTTTTATTTGTAAAAACTTCGATCGTTATTATTTTTTGTAAGCGTATTTTTTTTTTACTTCACATTTTCGGCTGGTTATTTTTCGTTTAACTATCGAATCTAATATTTTTAATGTGCTAATAACTTTGGTAACGTTGTCATAGCGTAGAAGTTCATAGTTTTGCTTGTGTGAGGGTTAATTTTTTTTACCGATAACAACAAACATTAAATTCAGACTGCCATTAGAGCTTGCTGACATCAAGATCACGTGAACTGACTCAGCGGGTTTTAAATACAAGTTGGCCCAAACTAAACGACGCCTTGTATACTTTATTTAGAAGAGTTGGTGCCCGTATTTTGGGGGGGCAGTTATAAATCGATTAAAAAATATGTAATGTTTAACATTAATATGTTACTTTTTTGTGCCGTCCTGCAGGAAATCGATCAGTTGACGTTCTTTTGATGGTTCTTTTGGGCTAATTTTTCGATATTTGTCGTCCGGAACGTTGGGCTATAATATGATACCAAGTTTGTGAATTTTGGTTTCGTCGTTCAAAATTTTTTTAGCAGACACACAAACCTACATACATACATACATTTTCGCTTTTATATATATATTGATTTCCGAGGTTAGACGTTTCCCAATCAACGGACAATTCCCAGGAATTCTGCAATTACATTTTCTGTGGGAGATACTTCATTATATGCTAATTCGTTATTATTCCTTATTTTGCTGAGTTTTCTATTGTTGGAGCTGATTATAGTGTTAGTTAAGTTGCTAGACGTTGGGAAAGATACTTTTACAGAGTTTCTATTTATTATTTTGCTTAATTTATTCTCCGGAGGGATGTTTTAGTGTGTTTTTCTATAGAATTCCCTAGGTATATAACTTTTGATATGCTCGCTGAATGGTGGATTGAACCACCTGTCTCTTACGTGTATTTCTCTCATTAATAGTACCGCCCTCACCCTTACCTCTTCTGCTGTTATTATTACTCCCACCGTTCCTATTCTTTTGATCACTTACAACGTTTCCCTTTTTGATCTTTGCTTTTTCCTAGTTCTCATTGCCATGTTATACGAGATTGTGCCGTTAGGTTTGTTGTTCTTACTATTATTGGTCATATTATGTTCAGTTTTTCCGTTGTTTCCTGATCTAATAAGGACATCATTGTAGTATTTATTGTTTTTTTATCAAAAAGACTCATTCTTAGAAAGTTCTGAAACTCTTTTAGAAATTTTAGGGATCACCGCCTGCTTCATGCATTTAGGATGGTTCGATCGGTAATCTATGTAGAATATATATATATATATATATATATATATATATATATATATATATATATATTAAAATCCAAAAGTTGAAGAACTTTCACAATCTTTTTTTATGTTATCATACATCTATACATATAAACCTTTGAGATATTTCTTGCACTGAGCTTGATATTTAAAACTCATTTTCTATTTAAAATTTGGAAAAGTGAGTACACTTATTTATATACTTTGTCTTGTTTGAACCAACGATTACCAAATCGAACACTTGATACTTCTCTCTCCGTCTTGTTTTCTTTTTTTTAGATACTTTGTTTTTAATTTTACTATTACGAAAAGTTTTCTTTGTCCGCATATAATAGGAAGGTTTAGAAGAACGTTCTTGCATAGATTTTATTTTGATTTCAACCGCTGTTTTTTTAAAATAAGTTTTCTTTATAATACCTTTATTTTATATATCATTTTACAGGCCGTTTTTAGCTTTATCTTATCGTTTAAATTGCAGCCGTGGCAAAACAATTTTTTATTCTTATCAGAGCGTTGAATACAAGATTGTAAATAAGGAAATTTGCACAATTTTCTTATTTCAATTCAGGCTTTGTAAAATCGCGGCTGAAACAGTTCACGATATTAACGTGGCCTGTTTTCGAGGGACCACTATTTAACGCAGAGAACAAAGCTGGTTAAGGAAATTTTGTAGTGGCAATGAGAATCTTGAAAATGATAAGCGTAGTAATCAGCCATCGCATGTTAGTAAGGATAAATCAAGAGTTTAGCAAAAAGTCAATCCAAGTGCAATTGTTCAGAAATCATACGTAACATACTCACCGATTTCCAACCAATTGAGAGAGTTCGGAAAGACAAAAAAATATGATATATGACTGTCTCGAGATATGAAAAACAACCAAAGGAAACGTTTTCGACCGGGTTATGACTTGCGATACAAAGTGTTTGTTTTGTTGTTTCTACCACGACCGGTAACGTAAAACTCAGAGGGTAGACGCCAACGAAGCTCAACGACACTCCCCGAAAGACGAGTTGAACCAAAAAAAAAAAAAAAGATTATGCTGACTATTTCATGGTGTTCGATCCGTAATATGATTATTTTATTTTAATGAAAGCGAACTAATTACAGTGGAAAAGTTGTGCCAACAAATGGATAAAATGCATCAGAAACCCCTTACATTAGTAAAGAGAAAAGACCTAATTCTCCCCCATAACAATACCCGACAATACGTTGCTAAACAGATCCTGCAGAAGTGAACTGAATTGAGCTACAAAACTTTGCCCCAAGTGCCATACTTTCCAAACCTCTTACCCGCCGACTACCACTATCTCAAGCATCTAGATAACATTTTTCGTGAAAAATGCTTGATAAATTCTAGCGATATCAATAACGCCTTCAGCGACTTCATCTCCATCAGAACGCAAGATTTTTTACGTCATTGGAAGAAATACAATTGTGTGATTTCAAACGTGTGTGAAATTTGATGGTTAATATTTCGGTCAATAAATTTGTTTGGTTCGAGATATGGTTATCTGAATTAAAAAGTTAAAAACCACAAGAACTTTCTCTTAGATCTGCTACATTGTTAAAAATTTACATTGCAATTGGAGTGCTATTTAGAGTACATCGACAGCGCTGTATGTAAAACGATCCCTATTTAACTACTCTGAGAGATTTTAATTTACTGACTTGAATCTTGATATTCTCGATATTAAAATCTCTAGAATAATTTTTACTAGCGAGGCCTGTAGAAATTTGACAGGGACTGATTCATATGTAATATATAGATGTTGGCATTCTGTAGACATTCAGCGTAAATGGAGACGCACTGATATTATTTTAGCTCTTTTGTTACAACTGCAAAATAATTAATCTAAGCTAGCAGGGACGCCCGGCGTAGCCAAGTCGTAAAATACGCTTACTTATGATATTTTAATCCTTGCAGGTTTCGTATATAATATTATAGACTTAATGTTCTATCGATTTTTATATATGAAATATTTGCGATTTCAAAAATAAAAAAAAAATATGTCTATATGACTTGGTTTCGTCAGCTTTAATCGGAACCGAATCTCAAATTTTATATATATATATATATATATATATATATATATATATATATATATACATATGTATATATTTATATATATATATACATATATATATACATACATATGTGTGTATATATATATATATATATACATGCATAAACATATATAACTTTAGTCAAAAGCCAAACCAAGACTTAAAGAGAACTCTCGATAAAATTATTTTTAAAAGTAGATTATTGTAGTGGCATTACTTATAATCGAAACCGAAACGAGAACTTATGAGGAATTCTTGGTAAAATAATGTATAAAAATATAGATTACTTATGTTCCATCAGCTGTTGTCGAATCATGAACGAATCTTATGAATAATTCTTAGTAAAATTATTCAAAAAACATTAAGTGACTTGAGTGTCATCAGCTATAATCGAAACTGAAACCAAAACGCATGAAGAATTCTTGGTAAAATTATTTATTACAAGAAATCTACGTACATAACAATTTAACGACGCGGATGAAAGCGTGACACAGAACATCACACACATGCTATAGTATTAATAGAGACTAGAGGGACCTGTGTAAATTCCACAGCAGACTCTTTCATATAAAATATATTGATGTTGGTTCTGTAGATTTTTTAGCGCAAATGAAGTCGTCCTGATACTATTGTAGCTCTTTTGTTAAAACTAAAATGTATTTATCTAAATTAGCAGGGACACCCGGCGTATCCCAGTCGTAAAACAGACTTAATTATATTTTAATTTATGCAGATTTCGTGTGTATTATTATGCAGTTAATGTTCTATTAATTTTTATATATTATACTCCCGTGATTTTAAGAATAAAATATATATGTATATATATATATATATATATATATATATATATATATTCATATCACTTTGCTTGATCAGCTTGAATCAAAACCGAAGCCAAAACCTATGAAGAATATATATATATATATATATATATATATATATATATATATATCACACATACATATATATATATATATATGTATATATATATATATATATATTAATAAGTTGAGTGTCATCAGCTATTATCGAAACCGCAGCCAAGTCTTATGAAGAATGTTTATTTATTACAAGAAATGGATGGTCATGATAATTAAACTACAATAAAAAAAGATGTAAGCGTGACACACCAAAGAATACACACACAATCATATTAATATATAGATTACGCTATTCTCAGATAGGTTTAGTTAAAAAATAGTCCAAATGTTAACATTGCCATTATGCAAGCTTCAATCGACTCAATTTGTAGTTTCCGCGCATGATTTTGTAAAAAAAATTATAATCATGTTTCCTCATGTCATATGGACACAAATACCGTTCAGAGCTAAGTGCTTATGCTTCGATTGTAGCTGATAACAGCCAGATTATATATTTAAAAAAACAATTTGAAACCTCCTATATATTAAGTGTATTATAATTACGCTTGGGGTTAGATCTATAATAATAAATCTATAATAAAAAATAATAAATCTACGAAAACAAAAATTTTAATTCAGAATAGCTTACGACATTGCCATGCTGGACGGCCTACTAGCCTATATCTAATGTATCTCGTGTGCATATACATATATATATACATATATATGTATATATATATATATATATGTGTATATACATATATATATGTATGTATATATGTATATGTATATATATATAACTACTTCATTTACTCACATAAAATTAATATACGAAAGTATAGATTTATGCGTAACCTTTAAGTATTTACTTCAAAAATGCTCAATACGTAGGTAGAGCTAGTTAGTAAAACATAAAATATATATTGTGATCAAGCTACACTGAATATTCGGCGTTTCATCCACTCTAGGATTCGTCAGGCTTATGCGCATAAGCCTGACGAATCCTAGTGTGGATGAAACGCCGAATATTCAGTGTAGCTTAATCGCAATATATATTTTATAAATTACTATATATATATATATATATATATATATATATATATATATATATATATATATTGATTCCACTCGAGTTGACCGTATGGTGGTTAACTCTAGCCAGAGCACACATGCTGCGAACAGATTATTATATAAAAGCAAACATGGTGACGATAGCGGGGTTGTCATTTACTGTGCGCAACTCTTTTAGGAATGTAATGTACTTTTAGTAGACTGAAAAGTAATTTCCTTCAGATGTATATTTGCTTTTTATACGGCATAAGAAAATGGCAGCATATTAAATTACGTCTCCGTTCCGCTCTGTAACCAAACGGTTCTTTCATCTGGTGAATTTCAAGTAATGATTATAACGGCTATGAATGCCGGAAGTCCAACAACAGAAATAGGTGTGCGCGTGTGCATGTCTTTCCTATCAGAGAAAAAGAACACCATGTGTCAATGAAGTTAACTCTTTACACATTTTAATTCTTATTTTTAACAAAGGCAAATTGTCCCTGAACTTTTCTCGCTCTTACTTACTATTTGCCCGTCTATTGTCAACTTACATATGCAGTAGCCAATGGCTATTTAAAAGAACTATCAATGAAATGCAGTTTGAATAATTTGGATCAGCTAATTGAAAACAAGGTTAATTACACAATAAGGATTCAAACTAGTTTACATAATCGATTTAAGTAAACCGGCTTATAACACAGTCGTATTCTACCACAGCAAATGTAAAAAAAAACAAAAAAACAAACGTAACGTATATATGAGGATCGGTTTAAAAGTAAGAAGGTTTATTATTATTAATAAAATTAAATAGCTACGAAGACGAACTGGTAACATTAAAACGAGTCACCATATTTTCCGGAATGAACTTTCCACATAGGCTAACGCTTATGTTTGCTCATTCTGTATATCACTATAACATTTAACTATGATCTGATTACATTCATCGACTTCATAAATCCTCTTGAACGATGTCCATACAAATGAAATATCAATCTCGATAGCTGCCGAATATACGGGGAGATTTCTTCAACTATAGTATCATTGGAAATGATATATTTTACGTTACAAGTGCAAATAAGTGAGCACAGGCATGAAATCCAAACCATAAAAGTAATTTAAATAAGAATCAGTCCTTTAAAAAAAATTACGATTAAATAAAACGGCCTAAATTTCTATAATATTAATATAGGTGAACGTAGAAAATAATAATAAAATACCCGGAACACAATAGCTACTTAAAACAAACATGATCATTAGATAATAAATATCTCCGATTGCATTAACGATATACGTCCTAAAAACCAAAAAAGAAAAAAATAATAATTACAATACATTAGAAAAATCACTGAAACTACTGCATGTAGCTATGTACACTCACCCTCACTAAAATGAGCAAGGAATACAAATACTAGTGTTTTGGCGATAAAACGTGTGCTTATTTGTCCATGTAAAACGACTCTTATAATTGTTTGGATTTGTTTGTTTTTGATGAGGACTTTATTTTAAATCCTCTATAATACCCGCGAACATTTAAATATGTATTGATTTTAATGGGCAAGCAATACAAATTTCTTGATCATACACTTTTATTTTTCTTACAGAAAACTCCACAAAAAACCTGGTTCAAAGCTCTGCAAAGTTTGTATTAATGGCGTCGGAAAATGTTGTATTCTTTACTATAATATGTTTTAAGAGGAGGCAAGATTTCTGTTCCCATTTGTGTATATATATATATATATATATATATATATATATATATATATATATATGTAAATATATATATATATATATATCCATATTAAAAGTAAAAAAAATATTGCATTCTACTTCCACAAATGGCAAAAAAAACATTTCAGGAGAACTCTTTTAAACATTGCTGCAGGGAATGAACGTTGTTCATACTAAAATGTCTTAATTTTTTTCAACGTCTTTAATTTTCATTTCGATATTCATATGACCAAGAGCCGAGAACAACTTGAAATATTAAAAATGTAATATTAAATACAAAAATGCATGGTTTCCATGCTTCAAAACAATTATAACCTTGAAATCAGGATGATAGAACATTCGTAACCTTTAAAGATATTATATATATATATATATATATATATATATATATATATATATATATATATGCCACATATTCACATAAAATCTTCTCAGAAATTGATATATTTTACTATTAATTTTCATTATTTATTCCAATGATGTCCAATACTTAAGATAAACTTAGTATAAATGTTTAAACTATGTCAGGATTGCGTGTCACAAAAATTTTTGCATTCAATTTGGCTTTGACCTTGTATTTAAACGATTCAGTATTGGTATGGAATACATAATATATTACAGGGTTATTCAAAAATCAAGAGACTTTATTCAAAAACCAAGAGACTTTATTCAAAAATATATAGACTTTATTCAAAAATCAAGAGACTTTAATCAAAATATAAAGACTTTATTCAAAAATGTAAAGACTTTATTCAAAAACCAAGAGACT
The DNA here is from genome assembly GCF_053919585.1 of Euprymna scolopes. NCBI lineage: Eukaryota > Metazoa > Mollusca > Cephalopoda > Sepiida > Sepiolidae > Euprymna > Euprymna scolopes. The sequence goes on from NC_136485.1 coordinate 129,762,538, forward strand.
TTATTCAAAAATCAAGAGACTTTATAATTTCATTTATTCAACACCTGTTATTACTTGGTAGATTAGGTCCCACATTTTTCTAATGAGATTTTCAAAAATTTGCACATCCTCTCCATTTAAGTTTTCCAAAACATTACCAACATTAATGTTTAATTCTTCCCTAGTAACAGCACGAGGTCTTATGGCCGAGTATCTAGACTTAACCATACTAAAAAAAATTCTATAGGGTTAAGGTCGGGGCTGTAGGGGGAAAGATATACAACTTCAATCTGGTGAGATTCTAAAAACTCTTTAACAACAATTATCTTGTGGATTGGGGCGTTATCCATTACTAAGACTACATTTCTCCTTAAAACACCCTCATTAACAGCCCCGACGAGAAACTCAAGACACCTCTTCCCATTAAACGATCCATCAATCAGTTTGTAATAGGATAAGCTGAACTGTGAAATAATACAGCAGGCTGATAGGTTTTGTCCTTTAGAAGGGGGCACAATAGTAACTGGGCTTACACCAATTTGCGAATATCCATAATTTTTGGATGTGTGCAAATTAAAGCCTGTTTCATCCAGAAACAAAACTTCGCGGTTTCGATATCCCACAAAAGCCCTGGCGTATTCTCTCATTTTTTCACGGTGATTATTCGTGTTAACGACAGCTGCCTTCCTCTTCAGCTATTTTCTTGTTAGTCCCGCTTCCTTCAAAAGTCTGCAAACGGAGGTTTGATTCGGAGTAAATCCAAATTTTTCTTCAAACTTTGTTTGAACCCCTGTTTGAGTTAACGACTGGTCTTCATTAATAATATTTTTAACCTTGTTTACCAAGTCAGGATGCTGTGTTGTAGGTCGCCCTGATTTTCCATAATTCTCAGAATAAGAGGAATCTGTATTTTCTCTTATCTTTGAAACTGCTTTATACACAGTAGACTTGCTCTGTCCTGTCATCTGCATAATTTCCGTTGCAGGTACATTTTGCCCAACAAGCCTTTTTATTAACTCAAAAAGAGATTCATTCATCATTACTCTGGTTTTCTTGTTAGCAGAACCATCCGAGTTCATATTGTTCTCCATACCTTGATTTGATTCTACCATTAAGGGTAAAATTAAAAAATTTTTTTTTTTTATATCTGAAAAAGTCTTTATATTTTTGAATAAAGTCTCTTGATTTTTGAATAAAGTCTCTTGATTTTTGAATAAAGTCTTTTGATTTTTGAATAAAGTCTTTATATTTTTGAATAAAGTCTCTTGATTTTTGAATAAAGTCTCTTGATTTTTGAATAACCCTGTATATTGCTTAATTTCTTTATATTTTCATAATTATATATATATGTGTGTGTGTGTGTCTCTCTCTCTCTCTGCATATGTGTGTGGGCGCGTGTGTGTGTGCGCGCATGTGTGTGTGTTTTAATATACAAACAAGCTAGCTTAACTAAGTACGGACTAAAATTAAAATAAAAAGAGACTCGGGGAATACACTGAATAAAGAAAGAATCAATATGAGGCAAAAAATGGACTGCCACCAAACTATGGGGACAAGCAATAAAGAATAAAATAACACGTAGAAAAAAAAAGAAAGCCTACGTAGAAAAAGTGACTGTTTTCCCGATATCAAAGACAGTTGTTGTACTAAGTAGAAGTCGTTAACTAAAGGAAATGACTTTCAGTAATATGTGAAATACGCGGCCCCCAACTGCTTCTGTCTGTCGAAAAGTTAAAAATACAATGCAAAACTTACAAACATACACAGAATGCTTTCGTTTTCTCTATTAGTATCAGTAATATTTTCTACCTCAGATAAGTAGCATTATTCCTGTGCATGAGTACAGAGACAACCGCGTGCGCTCGCGCGCGCACACACACAAAAAAAACAGACACACACACACATATATATATATATATATATATATATATCTGTACGTAATTTTATTACTTTGGATAGTATTTACATATAAGTGAATAACACAAAGTTCTCAAATTTATATTTATAGAGCGTTAACTATTCATCAGAATTACTTTCCAGGGAGCCTACGCTGAAATAGCAACATATAGTCGGAACAATTTTTATACAAATCGTCAACAATAAAAGATTATTTTTATTAAATAAACAACAATATGGTAGTGCGTGGTTCTTAGAATAATAACAATATATATATATATATATATATATATATATATATATATGTATGTATATATACATGTACGTAAATATATATATATTATTTATTTGTATTATATTATATAAAATATATCTATTTATCTATATAATATATATATATATATATATATATATATGTGTGTGTGTGTGTGTGTGTGTGTGTGTGTGTGTGTGTATCACATAAATTTTAATGGGTATACTCTAAAACTATGGGTGTTTTGTAATTCTGAAATAAGTATTATTCAGGTATTTATTAAAAATGGCCGAATTATCTGCAATTTCACCTTGCAAAAAAAATATAATTAAATTTTGATGTCGACCTTTACCAGGAAATAAGATGCGTTCCACTTGGCTTTGAAAGCCTTTTTTATAAGAATGATATTCCTATTGGTGAATAATAAATAAATAGATTTGTTGACAGGGCAAGGACTAAAGCGAAACAACTTCCTAAAAAAACCATGGTAAAATGGATGAAAATCTTAAATGTTTTGGAGTTGCGGAGAGAATAGATGAGAACACATTGCTTCATGAGGAATGTGTGCAGGAAAAGTCACAGAAAATTATGAAACAATAAAGGATCAGAACACCATTTAACTTTTACAATGGAAACCTCTACGAAAGTAATGTTCTGAAACAGAGTTCTTTTTAATAGTAGTGCAACAGGTGCTTTCATGCAACGCAAATGGTGGATGTTTTTTATGAATTACATAGTAAGAACACTATCACGTCTATTCTTGTTGATAACATTAATACCAACACAGGTCAAGAAGGTTGAATTGTCGCAATTTTAACAACAAATATTAAAAATTCTTTACGCAATTGGTTTCGCCTGGCACTCTAATGAACTACCTTTCAGTGCCCTATTTAACAAAATGGTTGTTTGCGCAAAAGGTCTTACAGCATTCAGTGCCTTGGCATGCCTCGGGAAATTAAGCTCAAATGATTGCCAACATTAACACCAAATATCATTTTTAACTATTAACAATCCTCTAGAGTCAATAGTGAAAATTGGAGAAGTGTATAATATAAGTTGTAACCAAAACTCCTGTATAAATACCTAGTAGGTGTTTCTAAAGATAAATTATGCCTTCAGGAAAAAACACCAAATGGCTTCATCTACCTTGGTGTTAATGGTAAGTCTATGATCATTCCACACCGTCCTCTCCAGTTTCCCAAATGCAGGCATATATCTCGGCATCCAAGGAATTATCTCTGGATAAAAATAAGTCTATGGTAGACTAAAACACCTACGACATCAAGCCTACTACCATTAATCAAGGTGTTTTGCTCAATGTACTCCTCTCCAGGTGAAGGTGTGAACATCATCTTAGTGTTCTTCAATCTGATTTGGAGCCTGAATATATATCACAAACCTGTGAAAAGTTGTCCATAATCACCTGCATGTCATTCTCAGTGTGAACAAGATTTGCATTAAGAGGTTCCCTGGTCAGATCATGGGATACATTCGGTTTTGCATTAACCCTCCTAAGATTAAAAACCTTCCTAGATGTCCTGGAGAGTAATAGGACACCTACGTCACAACTTGACGCCAAAACACAATTTAATAAATTTTAATGCAAAGGTGCATGTCACTTGTTGGTTTGAAATTAAATGATATAATAAATTATACAATCAGTATGCAAAATTGTAATATGATTCAGAAGATTAAGAAACCCAACAAATCCTACTAAGAAATATACACGAATAATACATGTTATTTACTACCAATAACCTTGTATATTCCATAGTCAAATTTGACGATGTTGGAGTCAGAGAAAAAAACTTTCAAAAAAGGTTAAGCCATGATGTAAGTAGATACTTTTCCGTAGATCACTCAATCAATAATTTATTCCAATTTATAGAATAGTTTATAACTATTTTTATCTTATTTAACTGCAATTATTATAGCAGTAAAATTAGAAGATTTTAATAATACAAGTAATTAGTTTTTATATTCATTCAGAAGTGATGAGTAAACACGAAAAGGGTTAAGAAGAATAACACCTAATAATGTTTATTCCCCATATTTTTTAAACAAGGAATCAACATATTACAGCCCAGGTTTTGAGTCAAACATTGAGAGCAACATATAGGTCAAAAGTTTCACATAGAGAGTAATTTTACTCTGTATATTAAGCTCTGTTAAAATAGAATCTGTTTATTTTTTCTTATTTGGTTGTTATATTTCTGAATAGTCTGACTTCCAACGTTGCCCGGGTGTTTGTAGGTATGTGTTGAGCAAACGAAACAAAAACACTGTTAGTAGGTCCGTAATGTGAAGGCGGAAATAAGGTGGAAGAAAAGCTGACGTCTTAGCGCTACTTCATGACGCGACCGGACGTCTAAAGGTTTAAAATTTAACGTAGTAATTGCAGAAATGGCATCGTTTTTAAAACTCTCACGTAAGAAAATTAGACACAAGGATGTTTTTAATCTGAGATGATAATCAACTCCTCCACAAGAGGAAACTCACGCAGTATCTAAATAAGTATTAATTGTCTCAGATTGAAGAAATTCTTCTACATTGACAAAGGACTAATTACAGAACAGATAATACCCGACCCGAAGTCCAGGCGGGGTAGTTCCAATAGTTTCGCTTTATTTATACGAAATAGACGAGTAAACACTGTAGACGACGGCATGCTGGGAATTTTGTTTCACTCGATCAAAAGAGAGATAGAGACAATGTCCGTGTGCGACTGCGAGATATTACGATCTGAAAAGTATGCGAAGACTTCTAGAGGAATCTAACGGATGCGAAGAGCTCGATGCATAAAACGTTTCGTTGACATACACAAACGCTTACGCCCATTTTGCTTTTCATATATAAGATTATAACAGTAAAAAAACCAATGTTCAGATATTCTTATCTTATTGCTAAATTCAAAAGGAGTTTGTAAAAGCAAATACTGAAAACGGTTGGAGTGCTGATACTGAAAATATTGGAGGCAGATTTTAAATTTTAATATTTCCTGAATTAATATCATTTTTTATAAAATAAAAGGACATGCCCTGGTTTTAAATATTTCTAAATTTAATATGAAAGCAAATACATTTATTTGCTTTCTACGTAAATATGAAAGCAAAGTTTACAAAAAGAGTAATTTTCAGTATAGTGTTGTCAAGGATATTAGCTGCTAAACGCTCAAATATCTGTTTAAGTATTGGATCTAATTTTTCTGCGTAAATTCTTAATAGACCCACGCACAACTTTCGGTAACTGCTATTTTATAATATTTTAAGTAAAGTGAACAATTGACCTACATTACATGCATATATATATACACACATATATACATAAATACATTGATTTCAATATATATATACATATATTTCAATTAAAAAAATAATTAAAGTACATAGGACGGGGGTAAAGTATAAGAACAAATTAGTTTGACATAGTCTATAATTTTCGGTCCAAACAATAATTATAAATCTTATAAACTTAAATTAAAATTAGAATTCAATTCACTTAAATATACATTCATTTAAGTATAACTAAAGTAAAATGTTATCAGATTAGGAAACCTTGAATCCTAATAATAAAAGAATTAGTATATATAAAATGTTAAACTAAAACTGTACTTAAACAAGTAACACGTTCGTAAAATGTTTATTTATATCAATGTTGAACTAGTTAAAAATGTGAAATGTAACAATTTTAAATATTACTTTCAAAAAGAATAATAATGATAGTGATGATATTGATAATAAATAATATGAATAAATACATAAAAATCAAATTAAGGTGCAATGTAAGTAACTAATTAATTCACAATTTAACATTAGCAGAAATTAAGTATAACTTATGACTGTCGATTGAAATACTTTTCAGACTTACATTTTATATTGGGTGGATTAGTGAATTAATTTATAATATAAATCGAGTTAATATTTTAATAATAGCACTGGTCAACAAATTTTTATTCTTTTTCTTTGGCAGACCATCTAGGAGTGTTTTCTGGGGTTTTGAAGGTCGCTGATTACGAATATAACATTGGTTTTGCCAGATTGGCTCTAGTTTAGAAGATACTGATAGCCCCAAATAAGCCTAAACTGCTAAAATTCTCCCTGAAATACTTCAATAAAGAAGCAGTAAATAATAATTTTCTGATATTATTGAATCATTATACTTTACTTAAATTAGTTTTAACTATTTACACTTCCGATAAAAATGGTTTTGTGAAAATGTTTAATCTTGACTTAACGTGAGTATAGTTTTGAATTGAATTATTCTAAGAAATATGGATGTAATAATAATAAGCTTGATTACATTAGTATACAGAACTGAATTAAGTATGGGTTTCAATTAAAACTAATTGATTAAGTATAATAACTGTAAAGATGAATCGTTTTTCTAGCTTAATTTAGTTTCGTATATAGAAATATGGATAATAATTCATAATTTATTGATGTTATTTTCATATGATTATATACACAAATTAGAATTAATAAATTTACTAATTATAAAATAGACCATTTTTGCTGAAGAATTAATGTATATTGTTAGTACGAATCTTTGAATTTAATGACTTTGTTTGATAAAAATAAAAATGGTGTAATGGAAACATGTAAAAGGTATCTGCAGCTTCTCTTCCAATTTTCGGATGTTAATCATGTCTAATCACACTTCATTTCCTTTTGACTGATTGATTGTTGCTATTTCTTTTGATGTGTTTTGAACATAAGAGAGTCACTGATTGATATAATAATTAACTTATAGATTTTTCGCTACGAAACAGATACTGTCAATAAATTGAATAAGTCAACTGAATTATAGAATAAATTATGAAATGGTCAACATCAGGAATATCGGAACATAACTTTTTCTCATTTATTCTCAATATTTCTCTGTAATATCATTGAACTTCTTAAAGAAAGATTGGTATATATTATGAGAAAATATATTTCTACATATATATATATATATGCATGTATATATATACATGTATATATGCATACATGTACATACAAATATACATACATGTGTATTCATATATATATATGCATATATATGCACGTCTATATTCGCATACACATATATGCATATATATATATATATATATATATATATATATATATATATATATAGGCATTCATATATTAAAACGTAGGGGGTGTCTTCAGTGTGTTTCCAGACTTTCCTCGTATGGACACATTTATTGATAGTACTATCAATATATATATATATATATATATATATATATATATATATATATATATATATTGGGTTACCAGTTTGAGAACTCCAGGTGCTGTATGTAGGAGGACGTCGACACCTCCCTACAAAAAAGTTTCAAATACCTAACGTCGTCATCTCCCCTAACGGTGATATACATGCTACTGGGGACCGCTTGTGAATTTCATACTCCCATGAAACTTCCTCCTTCTGAGGAAGCCGGTTTACCCTGAAAATGGTTGTGGCTGACTTCACACACACACACACACACACACTATCAATACATAATAAAACACTAGTAATCTTAGAAGTAATCTCTTCCGGTGGCAATGCAATTGTTGTACCATTCCAGCCGCTTCTAGAAGGCCCGATAGATGTATCAATATGTCAAAATGTCAATGGCGCTCACTACAATCTCTTTCATCGACTCAGTTGTCTCAGAGCGACAGCCTCTAAAGATTTACTTGGGCTCATAGAAAAAAAACAAAATCACAGGATGCAAGGTTTGGTCTATAAAGAGAGTGAACGAACTGTTTTTATGCCTACCTTGGTCAAATAATGTTTAACAAAAAGGAATTATGGGCTGGTGTATTGTGAAAACCTTTCGCAAATCTTCCGCTACTTCAGTTTTTCGTTTATATTTTCGTGTACAGTTTTTACACTGACAAGGACCTGTGCATGTATTGTCTTTATAGACACTAGACTGTCTTTATTCATGCAATTTTTCGTTAGTTAACTCTGGTGTTCTGACGTCTTTAATCCTCAGACACCGATTATCATGCCTCACAGACTTCCTCACTTCCTTAAATCATTTCTATAACTCTAAAACTGATACTCGTGTCATGCAAGATTGCTCAAAAGAAACATTTCATACGTTTCTGTGGCATTTTTCCAAATCTAAAACATGTAAACTATGAATCAACAAATGGCACTTTACGAATACAAGCCATATTTCCGAAAGATATGCTGAGTAATAAATATATTAATGATGAGACATTTAACTGAATATTGCATTTCTATCATTACTAATGTACTATGGCTATCAGGCTCCAATGAAAATTCAGAATATTGCGTCGAAAATTAGGACCATAAGATGTTTCGTATGCGGCTTTAATTATTTTTTTCAAGACAACTTTTCTATTGAAAGTATTAAATTTATGATTATTTTATTTACTGGTCTAATTCTAATAAAATTAAAACATCAAACCAAATGTCCAACATTATCGGAATAGACTTAGCAAACATTTTTGCGACAAAAATGATTTAAGAACTTAGCAACTTAGCAGCTTAAAAATTAGTTGGTATCACAATAGTGAATTAGTATACGAATAATGATTAAGGAGAAGAACATTAATTATGCCGCTCTAGACTCCGATGTTAAAAAACTCGGGAAGAAATTTCTAAATCTCACTAAGAATTACATCTTAAAACGAAACATTTACAAAAAAAGATTTTAATAAAAATTACACAGAGCTGATTTATATGATAAAGCATATCACAATATGAATATTAAATGGAAGCAGTAAAAATGGTTTTATATGGCTATACATGTTTACATCATAATAACAACAGAACTATAAACGATCAAAAATATACTTATTAAAAATAACCATTACTAGATGCTAATTAGGACAAACACTCTTATAATGCATATCTACAATGTAGCAGTCTTATCTCGCGAACTATTTCAACTGTAAAACAAATGGCGCATTTACAAACGAAAAGGAAAACAAGAATACGCATAATAATATCGCATTAGCAAATCAGAACAAACAGCATAAAACAGTGAACCCTCATCGAGTTCAAAACTTTACGACAAACCAGCACAGGTCGGGCGTAAGACGACCTGTGTATAGAACGTCTTACTGAGTAATAAGCAACCCTAAATTTTAAAGAATGTCAATATATATCAAAATGTAAAAGTTATATACACATTTATGCTTACATGTAAAAATACTTTGGATAATGACATATACAATTCAATAAATAAATAAATAAATACGACTAGCTTTCCAAATGTCATCCAACCGATGTTATTCCGTCAAATAATACGGACGAATTGAACCTTGTGTTGTCATAATTAACTCATGTACTTATTACAGAAATGATGGTATTTCGATTAATGTTTTTGTCTATGAAATAATTATTATTGAATATTTGATCGTTTATTATTAAGTTACAATAATATATTTGTACGTTTGTTATTCACACGTCTTGATGTAATGAACTTCTCACCATGTTTTATCTAATAATACTTTAAACTGTACGGCGTGTCAGCTTGGTAGATTATTTATGTTTCGTTAAGTGTATATTTAGCCGGCTACCATAAGGCTTTTACCCCTGGAATATCAAAATGATATATTTTTTCTCGATAAAGTCTTAGTTATTAATAACTTGAATTTTAACATGTTATGTATAAGTAGTATAAATTGTTCCATGAATTCATGGATAGTTCGTAATTATAATGTTATCGATTTTCTATAGAGCACTATTCTATAAGCCTGGTTTAAATTATCTATTTTTTCCTGCGATTAATAAATTACCTTTAAATAATGCACAAATGCATATAAACAAACCCACGCACATTATATGTATATATATATATATATATATATATATATATATATATATATATATATATACATCGCTCTCTTTCTTTCTCCCTTTCTCTATTTATCTCTTTGCAGATATATAGATAGATAGATAGATAGATAGATAGATACACATCTTGGAATCATTTTACATTCTTAAGCGATTATGCAAAAGAAGCCATCTTTAGGTGTCATCTATTGCCTTCTTTCTGTGATTGTTGCCAAGGATTGTTCTACAAATAAATATAACACCATGTGATGAAAAAATAACTTATATCCGGTGGCCATGAACTTCCCTTATACAGTTAGTAGCAAACCAAATTTGAACTGTTCATTTTGTTTTATTTTTATTTTTTGGTTTTGTTAACTCAAAAAACTCAGATCTCAATTTCACAGATTAGAGTTCCATTTTACGTAAAAAGCTATTACGTATCATAAAACTAATATCTTCGCCCGGTTTGTTCCTCTCATGATTTAAAACAAAAACAAATGAAAACACATCCAGATGATATAAATCTGTGATAAAAAATGATTTTTACATTTCACATATTTTATGGGTCGTGGTCTCATAATTATTATTTATTTGTATAAAATGCTGATTATCATATGCATTCCCTACACTTTCAGAGGGGCTATCTAAACTTTTTTTTTGTGCGTTCGAAAATTATAATATAAATCTAGTAGGATTTGATCTCTGCTGTATAATTATCTATTTACTGAAATACATTGAAAAACACTCTATTTTTTATAGAACATACAATACTAGGGAAAATAATATTAAAAATAAATAACGAATCAAGATTGGCTGCGTAAGATAATTAAAAGAGAGACTATCTAGCATTGCCAATAAATAATAAATAGATAAGAAAAACAAGATTAAGGATATCTTATTAGATATCATGAAAACGAGGCATGTGGTTACAAAACCTATTTAACATTTGTTAAATATGTCGTCAAACGTTTAATTGCTTCGAATGCTAAGAACATAAAATCGTAAGTTAGTATGGAGGCTAAAAATCTCCATTCAATGAAAAGATTATTCATATATCTATAAAAGTGAAATTGTCTGTGTGTATGTGTCTGTGTGTGTCCATTTCCCTACAAAATGACTCTGTTGATTTTCAGTCTACACACTCATAATTTGACAGGAGGGGTATTGTGGTTAAGGAAACTCTTTTTAATCGGGGTTTGGCCAGAAGTTTACCTGCCAAGGGGTCAAAGTTCAAAGATTTGATTTTGCAAGCTCTACGAAACTCCTCCGCTAATTTTGGGTCTCCACACTTGATATTTTAGATGTATGTTACTTGGACATGAGTCAAACTTTTTAAATTTGATTTGAGCCCCAAACAATAAATGTTAATGCGAAAGAATTGGGGCCGAATTTAAAAGAAAAATTACCTCTGCAGTATGTAGCAAATTATTCAGCCGATTTTTGCTCTAAACATTTGATATTTTACAAAAAGTCTATTGAGCTTTTTTATCAGGTTTGGCCAAGAATTTGGTTGCCAAGATCTCAAAGTTCGTAAGATTTGACGATTGAAGTTTCTAGCATACTATTAAGACAATTTTTGGTCTAAACGTTTGGAATTTTACATAAAGGGTAATCAAACATGTAGTAAGCTTTTTAATAAGTATTTGAGTAAAAATTTGGCTGGCAAGAGGTTAAATTTGATAAAGTTGACCTTTGCAGACTTTACCAAACTCCTCCACCAATTTGGAACATAAACAATTCAAATTTTAGATGTAGGTTTTCAGGACATTTGTGAAGCTTGTATATATATATATATATATATATATATATATATATATATATATGTGTGTGTGTGTGTGTGTGTGTGTGTGTGTGTGTGGGCGTGTGTGTGTGTGGGTGTGGGTGTGTGTGTACATGAAGTTCTGAACAGGTCAACGGACCTAAGCAAAGCAGGGCTTAACTGCTAGTGTCTTATTAACTAATACATTCATATTGCCTTTAGATGTTAGGTCAAAGGGATTTGAAGAACGGGCTTGAATGTAATGTCTTATTTGTCATTGCAACAGTTGATTGAGATGTAATTCTTGTATTTGATAATTTTAGTAGAATTAAACGTGAATATTAAATGGTCTAACGCCTATATTTCGTTGCAAGGTCGAATTAATTCGACCAAGAACATTAATATGTTGACTGAGACTTTTCAACCCTACTTTCGTCGGTATTTGAATGATAATCCCATCTCCATGCAGAATAATGCTCCCATTCACACAGCTGGCAATACCAGGAGGCTACCGGAAGAGCATGATATTCAATGTTTGGATTGGCCTCACCTCAATCCTATCGAAAACATATGGGTTACATCATGCAACAGCTATGCGATGATAACATTTCAAATGTTGAAGAAGTTTAGACAAAATTTACAGAAAAGTGGGATGCCGTTTTCTTCTAAGTATTGCTGCAGTCTAATCAAGGAATTCCCAAAAGATTGTGGGCTGTCCATTTGCAGAAGGACTATGCTATTAATTATTAACAAGTTATTTGTATTCATCTTGTATTTGTGGTGCATTAATGCCCTAAAGTTACATTTAAATAACAATTTTCCATTGTGCAGACTTTCTTTTGCCTCCTCAATTTGATTTTTTTCATTGACGTCAATACTAAAATATTTCAATTAAAAGTAAAATATAAACAGGTAATATTATAGAAGAGTAAAAGGCCAATCAAAAGTTTGTTTAAGCAGTTACGTAAAATTTAGCGTAAATTTGCAGTTTTTAAAAAAATATTACAAATGCGGACTTTTTGCCGCCTGTGTATATACATGTATTTATAAACACACACACACACACATATATATATATATATATATATATATATATATATATATATATATAAATGTGCATGCGTATACATGTGCCGATTACCTCCATTTCTCTCTATATACGTGTATCCAATATATATATATATATATATATATATATATATATATATATATATATATATATACACACAGAAGGAGAGAGAGAGAGAGAGAGGGAGAAAAGAGATTTATTCATTTATTCAATAAGGGTAAAATATAAATAAGGGGTGTCGTGTAAATGAAATTAACGCATTGTGTCCACATATATTAAACCCAATATGGCATATATGTTTTATTTCTATTTTCGTCATATATTAAAAGCGACATTCCTCCTATATCACAGAAATCAATTTTGTTCTCTCACCTCAAAACAGACTTACAATCAAATAGATCACTGCGAAATTATTTCGCTCCTAATGTAACTATCGCTAGACGTCACATCTATTTTATGTTAACTATCGCCTTTTCTCTTCTTATGAGAAGCATTAGGTTTGAAATATCATGGTATGAAAGGTTCTCATTCCCTACATTCCTTATTAATATATCATCTTATTGAATTAATGAATACATCTATATATATCCTAATAAGTATATAATTTTTCTTTTCATTTCTTTCTTTCTTTATTTCTGTATGAGCTCCAAAACTCTGCGCAGCTTTGCATTATTCCTATATATCCTATTAAAGAGATGACCTTATTCTCGTCCGTTTTACTCCACCATATATATATATATATATATATATATATATATATATATATATATATATATATATATATATATATATATATATGAGAGAGACAGAGACAGAGACAGAGACAGGGATATATAGAGACAGACAGACAGAAAGATAGTTATATATATATATATATATATATATATATATATATATATATATATATATATATATGTATATGTATGTATACATATATAGATAGATCACGTAAAGGGTGATAATTATGACAGTAATTGAGATTATGGTCTACGTAATTATTTCCTCATTAAAAATCGTTTTTTGTTGCAGAAGTATTTCAACATTTTTTACTTTTTTTTAATATTGAATAAATATATTCAGCATGAGACTATTTATTAGCAAATTCTGTGAAGAAAATAGTAGTTCTGTTTTTGAAAGGCATTGTCTTAGGGACAATTTAATTTTCAGTGCAAGATATTAAAAATACATTAAAAAACTAATATGGTTCGTATAAAATTACATTTTTAATACATCTTATGAATAATTTATGAATCATATCTCATATTTCGAATATTCTCTGACTTCATTCGATATTTCTGAGTTACTATCTGGACGATATCGTCTTGATGTAATTTTGATAAAAATTTAAGATAGCATATGCATCTCTCTCTGTCTCTGTCTCTCTATATATAGAAATATATACACATATATATATATATATATACATATATATATATATGTATAGTAATTTATAAAATATATATGGCGATTAAGCTAAACTGAATATTCTGCGTTTCATCCAACTATAGGATTCGTCAGGCTTATGCGCGAATTCTGTGGTTGCTTCTTGTTTTTATACATATTGAGGATTTCTAGTTGGCCAATCAGCTTTCTAGTATCCACCGCGCCCCTTCCTATCAGCCAATGGGCATACATTTTATCAAACAAAGGATCTGTTTTAGAACTAGGTTAGTGGTTTTAGGTAGACGTTCTCTTTTTTTTTACATATAAATATACCTATGTGTACACACATACATGCACATATATATATATATATATATATATATATATATATACATATATGTGCGTGGTCGTTTATGTATATTCATGTTTATTTAATTTATTTATTTGTTTGTTTTCTATTGTTATTGTTAGTTTTAAAGCTATTTTGTATCGCTATCCTAGAGTAAGTTTTATTTTGTGAACACAGTTGTTTGCTATTTCCCGCCTAGAGAGAGAGAGAGAGAGAGAGAGAGAGAGAGAGAGAGAGAGAGAGAGAGAGAGAGCTATAATTTTCATGTCTTGATATTAATATAAAACTCCGGGTGTGTTCTATTTATTTAAAAATAAAATACAACGTTGTAATACATGTGTCGTGGATTTGTATTCATATGCAAAAATGATCTATCGAATTTGAATAATCTTTGAAACATCAATTTATTCCTGAAAAGCATTTTTTTCAGTTTTCTCATGGTATGCTCATCTATTACATGTAATTATATTTATGCTTACATTAATGAAATCCATATATATATTATTCGAACACATGCGAAACTTTCTAGTGGAGTTTTAGCGAGATAAATCAGTAACAAAGTGTAAAAATTTAAGAAAAATATGGAATTATCAACGTGAAGGTCGAACAGTGGAATTACGTATATGCATGCGTAACATAATAACTAATAGTTCACGTTTTAATATTAAGCTTAACAGAAAACATGTCTCAATAGCTGTTAATGTTTTAACATACAAGGAGAAGGTAAATCGTAAGTTAAACGTTTTGGTTTCAATTCTCGGTGGTGGAACACGAGATTTTTTTTTCTTTTAAAATCATTACTATATATTTGGTCCAATTTGGTATAAAAATAAATACAAAGTCTGCAGAACTCCAATCTCATATTTAAGCGTATATTACGACCGGGCATTACCGGGCGGCGTGTTTGCTTCACACACACACACACACACATACACACACACACGCACGCACCCCCACACACACCAACACACACACACACACACATATATATATATATATTGATGTAAGTTGAATTTCTCATACACACACGTATATATACGTGTATATATATATATGTGTATCACTTTGTTACAAAATCTACACCCAAAAATAAACTTCACACTAGAACAAATCCCCACAGATCTACATTTCCTAGACATCCTAGTAACAATCAAAAACAACAAGATAATCACAGACATCTACCACACACCCACAGGCACTCAACAATGCCTCCACTTCAAAAGCCACCATCCTAAAAACTCTCTAAAATCAATGCTCTACTCCCTAGCACGTAGAGTCTGCACCATAGTAACAGACAGACACCTCCGTTCAACTAGACTGATTTAACTACAAATAACACTGCGGAAAAGAGGATACCACTACCACTAATACAGAAAGGTATTGAACTGGCTGAAAAAATGTCAATAGACCAATTAAGAATCTAAAAATAAACACAACAAATAACAAATTTTAGCATACCTTTCTACACACAACACAAACAACCCAGAACTATTCACACAGATAGCAAAAAAACTTATCCTCCTCAATCAGAACGACAAACTAAATAACATACTTAAAACAAACAAAATAATAAAAAGCAAACGCCAACCCAAAAACTTAAAACACATCCTAACTTTATCAAAACTCGTTCCACACACTACAAAAGGGGTTGCAAAATGCAACAACCGCGATGTGGAGTATGTGACATAATAATAGAAGGTAACACATACACATTAAAAAACCCAGCACAAACATTCAAAATAAAAAAGGATCTAAATTGCACCTCCAGAAATGTAGTATATGCACTTAGATTCACAGCATGTAACAAATCCTACATAGGCGGCACCAAAAAATTCAGCAATAGAGTGGTCTTACATAAGAGCAACATCAAAATTGCAGATAACAGACACCTCCATATGTTTTAAAACTCGTACACACATGCAGTGGAAACAGCTTCAAAATAATTGGAGAAAGGTCAGCTGATGGTCTACTTGTGATGCATGTCTGAAGCTCCGCATAACCTCTTGTTTAGCTCCCCCTTACCGAAACTCTTAAAAAAAAATATGACGACAGTACAATCTAAAAATAAGCTTAAACCAGGATTAGGGACAAACAAATTCAACTTGCCTCCTCCCTTGAGGCTCTCATTCACAAATATCCGTGGGCTTAGAACTAACTTAGCTGATGTTGAAGCATTTCTCTTAACAAATACCCCGGATATCTTAGCACTAAGTGAGACTAACCTACACTCCTCCATTCCCTCTAACCACTTTAACATGCCTGGATATCTCCCACTCTGCCGTAAGGACTCTGACAGACATATGCACGGACTTGGAGTTTACATTCGTAATACCCTTCCCTTGACTAGAGAAACACACCTAGAAACAGATGATCAAGCCTTTATGTGCTTTAGACTAAACGTGCAACACAGTATTAGCTACTATTATTTTCTCTACCGCTCTCCCTCGACTCAGGACTGCTCCATAATAAACAAAGTATCTGACAGCATAGACACGGCACTGTCCCTCGACACTAGCGCACAAATACATGTGTTTGGTGACTTTAATGTCCACCACAAAAACTGGCTTGGATTCTCTACTCACACAGATGCAGCGGGCAGCACAACCCATAGCTTCGCTATATCTCACTCCCTATCACAAATTGTTACGTTTCCAACCCGTTTCCCTGACCAGGAAGAACAACACGCATCACTTCTAGATCTGTTTTTGACCACAGTTCCCGATGACTGCATAGCGAAAGCCCACAGCCCACTCGGGAACGCTGATCATGCAGTGATAATGGCTGAAATCGCCCTAAACTCTAGTCCCAAAACTGATGAGCCAGTGCTCAAAACAACGAGATATTATAATAAGGCTGACTGGGAAGCCATCAGGGAACTAATTAGAGATGCTCCATGGAAAAATATTTTCTCTCTCCCTGCTGAACAGTGTGCAAACGAGACCACTGACTGGTTCAAAACTGCAATCGAAGCGCATGTTCCCATGCGGAAATTTTATAGTGAGCCCCACTCTCCCCAATGGTTTACGTCGACGTGTGCAACTGCCATTGCTCAAAAGCAGCATGCATACCGTAGGTTTAACCGACATAAGTCCAGTTCAAACAGACTGAAGTATATAGAAGCTAGAAATAACGTTAAGAAAGAAATAGCGACAGCTAAGAGAGAATTTACGGAAACCACTAAAAAGCGCATCGAAGCACAAAAACTAGGAACTCGAGACTTCTGGAAAATCTACAATAGTGTAGTAAATAATGGGCAATCAACAATTCCCCCACTAACCAACAATCACGAGGTTGTCTCCTCAGCAACCGACAAGGCTAACATGCTTGCCAGTCGGTTTGCCTCAAACTCCACACTGGACCCTTCCAACCACCCCCTACCTGACTTTCCTATGCGGACAGACGCCACACTAGACGATCTGAAAACCACCCCTGCTCAGGTGCATGCTATCATAAAAAACCTTGACACCTCAAAAGCATGTGGACCCGATCTTATCCCAGCTGTGCTATTAAAAAAGTGCTCAGCCGAAGTAGCTCCAGTTCTCTCCAAACTCTACAACAAATGTCTTAATGAAGCTTGCTTTCTGGGCTGTTGGAAAACTGCTTCTGTTGTACCAGTATTCAAGAATTCTGGCGACAGGACAGACCCATCAAATTATCGCCCCATTAGCCTCCTCCCACTTTTTGCCAAAATATTTGAGACCATAATTAACCATGCTCGAGTCCATCATCTTACAGATGCTAAACTACTGACTGACAAACAATATGGATTTAGACAAGCCCGTTCCACAGCAGACATCCTCACCGTGATCTCTGAACGTATATACCAATCACTGGACAAAGCGGGGGAAGGCAGAGCGGTAGCTCTAGATATATCTAAGGCTTTTGACAGGGTATGGCATGAGGGTCTCCTCAGGAAGATTAGATCTTACGGTATCACTGGTATAATACTTAACTTAATTAAATCCTTCTTAGATAAGAGAAAAATCCAGGTAGTCCTCGACGGTCGCACATCTAAACAATATGATATAAATGCGGGAGTGCCCCAGGGTTCTATCCTTGGACCTCTATTGTTCCTGATATTCATAAATGACCTCCCCGACAACATTGCCTCTGAGATGGGTATATATGCTGATGACATTACACTCTATGGCAGACACGACAGGAAGACGAATGAACACATTTCTAAAGAAATGGCAGAAACACTAGAGGAAGACCTCCAATCTGTAGTGGAATGGGGACAAAAGTGGTTGGTCGCGTTCAATGCTGCCAAGACGAAACTAGTTTCATTCAATAATTACAAGAAACCCTCTCTACCACCAATAGCAATGGCCAACGACCCTTTATCTGAGAGTCCATCTTTCAAACTCCTTGGCCTAACGTTCACAGGAAACATGAGTTGGAACAATTACATTGAAGGCATTGCCAGGGCCGCTGCAAGAAAGGTAGGCTCTCTCTACCGTGCTAGAAAACTACTAACACCCGAAAGTATCCTGTACCTCTATAAGGCCACCATTCGCCCATGTATGGAGTATTGCTGCCACATCTGGGCTGGTGCATCTGCTACTAGTCTCTCGCTCCTTGACAAGGTTCAAAAGAGAGTCGCAAATCTGATAGGCCCTAAACTGGCATCTAAGCTTCAGCCTCTGTCCCATCGACGAAATGTTGCATCCCTCTGCCTGTTCTACAAGTATTTTAGTGGTGAATGCTCTGATGAACTGCAATCACTTGTGCCCCCACGACGCGAGCACCCTCGACAAACCCGACAGGCTACTAGATCCCACCCCCACACTGTAGAGGTCCCTAGATGTAAAAGATCTTTTTACTCCAATAGTTTCTTCCCCAGAACCGCAAGACTCTGGAATTCCATTCCAGGTCCCTGCTTCCCCAACAGTACTGACGTGCAGAAGTTCAAGTGTAACGTGAACCGACACCTTGCTGCCCAAATCCCTACATAGTACCCCAGTAGTTGTTGCCCCTGATAGTAGCCCCCTACACCAAAGTGGCAATTTGCCTTGTTTGGGGTGAAAATGTAATAAAAAAAAAAAAAAAAATCCAATCTTCCAGACGGACAATTATTTTTATTTACATACACACGAAAACAAACTTCATCACAAGATTCACTCCTGAACTGAAAAGAGCCTAATATCAACACACAAACACACGAAATGCAAGGCACACTCACATCCACATCCATATACATATACATATACATATACACACCCACACATAAATCAGAACCGACACATTAAAACCCACACGCGCGCGCATACAACCACATGCAGACATACCACCCCTTTCTCTAATACAACACACTGAACAATACCAACCCTATTTTACCTCGAAACCAACAACAATAGGAAACACTTAGAATCGTAGTATAATATCTGTTCCAACACCTCGCTCCCTCCTCAGTCAGTGGAGAAGAGACCCCTGATGACTGAGACAACTATCATCCCTTCTATCACCCCCTCCCATACCTATACCACTCAAATTTGCTCCTCCCTTCTGGGGAACAAGATCTTCCCCACACTAGGAACCGATCCTGGGTCTGGCCATACCCACATGGGGAGACAAATAAATAGAAACATTCAAAAATCCCCTATACATATTTTAAATACACCCCTCTATCTAAACAAACATAATATAAAGAATACCCGAAAAGACTGAAACGAAAAATCACAATACTAAAATCCAAGAATCCAAAAAATAAATATCAAAATAGAATGAAAGCACCCCTACCTTTATTTCAAAAGAGCTGGTTTCCCCCCTCCTCACACATACACATTAGTAACGACATTGATCATAGTCACCTTCCTAGGGAAGCAAATAACCTCATAGTACTAAAAAACAGTACACGGATTCTCAAAACAAAGAAAACACACACACATCATACCCTACCCTGAAGGTAAAAAAAAAAAACACAAGCAGAAAGCGAGAGCTTGAAACAGAAAAAAACCGCACGAGAGTGACCACAGCCGAGGTCAGCGGCCTCGACAAGCCCAATGAAAGAGTAATCAAAATTGAACATTCCAATGAATAGTAGACACTAACACCCATCCACCCCATGGAAACACTTCAAATGAACTATGAAAATGCCAGTTCTACATCTCCAACACATTTGAAAATAATTTCTGACGAGGACGGTTCACAGAACGTCTGAAACGCGTAAAAAAGATTTCAATGATTTAAAAACATTATTACAATGATCATAACATAATTCTCAATGAAAATCCAAGACACGGCATAATAAAATAATGTTAAAAAATACATATTGTTGGTGACTGCCCCCTTATTTAAATGTGCATCTTTCTTTCGTTGGAATTTCTTACCCCATTTTATATAAATATATATATATATATATATATATATATATATATATATATATATATATATATATATATAGATGTTTTGCAATTATATTGTACTTTTTTATTAATACCGACATATTAATTTATAAAACTTAATATAATTTGTTATATATATATATATATATATATATATATATATATATATATGTATAATATATATATGCGTGTGTGTGCGTGTATATATATATATATATATATATATATATATATATATATATATATACATGTGTTTTATTCATTTAATTTAGCAGTATAAATTGTTATATATGTGTGTGTATGCATGTGTGTTCGTTTGCGGGATATTTTAGTATATACAGAAAGAAATATATTCTTAAATTTTGAATCTACATAACTCAGCGTTTTTAGAGACGCTTAGCGCATTACCTGTACAATAGATTACCCCTGTCATTACCTGTCCGGTTAATGTTATTATCTGGCTTTTAATATAATATCTAATGTATGATTATCATGGGTTATTTATATCTTTACTCTCAGAAAATATAAAAATTACATTCATACAATTCAGGATCTCTATCCTTGTCATTGTGAGCCTGCACTTGTTTCATCCTTATTTCCATGGCAAGTGCCTGTTTAAGCTACAGTCTCCGGTTCCCCTCACCAATCTTTAACGAAAAACACCCGTCTAGCTGAAAATACGGTCATTAATTTTCCCCACTCTTTATCTGTGCCTAACTCAAAACGTACATTCCATGAGCAGAGCTTCTTTCTTACAAGTGCACGACTGTGGAACTCTCGCCCGTTTGCCAGTTTCCCACCTGACTACAACTTGGATGTATTCAAGTCTAATATAGACAAATTCCTGACAAACCGCCCCCCTTAAGTAAGACACTCTATCAAATCTCCAATACTAATGATAACTACGATACTATCCCATAAATTAGTGTACACACAATAAAACTTATCCCGGAGTGGCTTCCGGTCCTTGATAAGTGGTGGCCTCCATGTAAAAAAAAATCGTCTTTATAGTTAATATGAAGTTCCTTACCCGCAATAGGTTTGTATACGCTCCTACAATAAGTGCATCTTACAACGCGAAGTGCATGTCTGTATCTAATCTGCTCCACTATGAATTTTAATCTACGATACCCTAATGGCCATATAAAAACAGCAGTTTTCATATTCCTTCATCCTTTTTTCTTCAGGATGCTATTGTCCAAGAAAGGGATATTAGAAATTTAATCAAGAGAAGCAAATGCATTCTTTTTATGTTTTCTGAGATTAATCATTCATAATAAGAAAACGGATAGAGAGAGAGACAGACCGATAGAGAAAGAGAGAGAGGCAGAGCAAGGGGGAGAGAGTATATTAAACGACAGCATAAAGGAAGATTGATGGTAAACATGATTGGCGTATATAAAAAGATTTTGTGTCTGATAAAACATAATTGCATGTGGGAGATCTGGAACCGAAAATTAAATAAAAAAGGTATGAGTAGCGTTTATATATATATATATATATATATATATATATATATATATATATATATATATATATATATATATATATCAAAGATGTGACAATTCCAAACTTTTTCTCGATCCCGATACAATAACCGATTTCGTTCTAAATTTTCGATTCCGATACAATTCACGATTCCGATTCTTTTAAAATGTATAAATATTTTATTAGAGATGGGAGGGGCGTTAACTTAAACAGAAACAGGTAATTTTCGTATATTTTTCTCCAATGATTTCCTCGTAATTTATTGCAAATTGTAAGACAACAAAATGTTTATTTTGATTTTAACACAAAGCCAAATTGATTATGTTTGTCGTTAGGTCACAAGATATAACATAATGTTTTAGTAAACAGGAAAATTAAAATGTCATGCCTTGTCTCCATGAATGAACTTAAGGTTATAACTTCTACAAATTTGGTTGATTACTAAATTGATTTGTTTTCCTGGAAATAATAATAATAATAATAATAATAATAATAAAATTAATAATAATAACAACAACAACAACAACAACAACAGCAACAAAAACGACAAATTCCTAGATAAACACTCTTAGTTAAATCTCCATTCTGAAATAGGTTATAGGTTATAGGTTATTAGTTGTGAAATTCTTAAAAACTTTACGGTAAAAAAGCAATCATTTTAGTATTTAGACTGGAATATAAAGTTCCGATATAAATTTAATTTAAAATAATCTGTCATTTTTTTTCAAGCGCCAGCACGAAAAGCCGCTCACATGTACGGTAGATCTAGTCTTTTTTTAAATAGGGGTTACTGACGGTAAGCATAAAACTGAAAATGTTTTCTGTTAGTTTGACAGATTCTTTAAGCAAGCCAGTGTGATTTTTTTTTAAAGTAGATATAAGGCAATAAAACTATTAAGTTTTGAGTCATTGTGTTGAACAAAGATGGCGGCGTAGTTCAGATGAGTAACCAAGATGTCGGCCAAGAATCAAATGCGGTCCATGGCGTAGTTAACCTTTTACGTTCTGAGATATTGTGGTAAACAAAGATGGCGGCGTAGTTCAGATCAGTAACCAAGATGACGGACAAGAATCAAATACGGTCCGTGCCGTAGTTAACGGCGAACTGATTAAATCCAAAATTCGGCAATATTTATAATAATTTTTAAACGTTATCATTGGTTGCTTAGCACAGCCGTTGGTTATAAAAATCATTGGCGAATCCATTCGTCCAATACCCCATTATAAACCTCTTATGATGGGATGTGTCTCCTAGCGGCTTCGGCTGCATGGAGACAGGGTAGTACCAGTCAAGGATTCGTCACTTGACACTCAGCCCAACAGGTGAGGGGCCGGGAACCGGCCCAGCACCTGTTGGACTGAGGTACACCGCCTGGGTAATACCTAGGAGGTCCACCCTCCCAGGCCATGCCACCGGGCTTTCCGGTGGGGCAAGTTTATTGCTTGCTGCCTGAGGCGCCCCGACCGGGGAATGCCGACGGGGTTACTCAGGCAATTTTTAAAATTGCAGGAGTGCCCCTCCTTTAGGGGAGCCTGCGGGGTTCCCACTTTCCGGCCTTGTGCCACATTTTGCTGAGGTGGGCAGCAAATAAATATCTACCCCATTATAAACCTCTTATGATGGGATGTGTCTCCTAGCGGCTTCGGCTGCATGGAGACAGGGTAGTACCAGTCAAGGATTCGTCACTTGACACTCAGCCCAACAGGTGAGGGGCCGGGAACCGGCCCAGCACCTGTTGGACTGAGGTACACCGCCTGGGTAATACCTAGGAGGTCCACCCTCCCAGGCCTTGCCACCGGGATTTCCGGTGGGGCAAGTTTATTGCTTGCTGCCTGAGGCGCCCCGACCGGGGAATGCCGACGGGGTTACTCAGGCAATTTTTAAAATTGCAGGAGTGCCCCTCCTTTAGGGGAGCCTGTGGGGTTCCCACTTTCCGGCCTTGGTCCACATTTTGCTGAGGTGGGCAACAAATAAATATCTACCCCATTATAGTTCACTATGATGGAATGTGTCTCCTAGCGGCTTCGGCTGCAGGGAGACAGGGTAGTACAAGTCAAGGATTCGTCACTTGACACTCAGCCCAACAGGTGAGGGGCCGGGAACCGGCCCAGCACCTGTTGGACTGAGGTACACCGCCTGGGTAATACCTAGGAGGTCCACCCTCCCAGACCTTGCCACCGGGCTTTCCGGTGGGGCAAGTTTATTGCTTGCTGCCTGAGGCGCCCCGACCGGGGAATGCCGACGGGGTTACTCAGGCAATTTTTAAAATTGCAGGAGTGCCCCTCCTTTAGGGGAGCCTGCGAGGTTCCCACTTTCCAGGCCTTGTGCCAGATATTGCCGATGTGGGCGGCAATTAAATAACTACCCCCACCAGGTCGGCTGATGGGGAAGGTCTCCTAGCGGTTTCGGCTGCAGGGAGACAGGCTAGTAGCACTCGTCAAGGATTCGTCACTTGACACTCAGCCCAACAATTGAGAGGCCGATAACCGGCCCAGCACCTGTTGGACTGAGGTACGCCGCCTGGGTAATACCTAGGAGGTCCACCCTCCCAGGCCTTGCCGCTGGGCTTTCCGGTGGAGTAAGTTCATTGCTTACTGCCTGGTGTGCCCTTACCGGGGAATGCCGACGATGTTACTCAGGCAATTTTTACAATTGCAGGAGTGCCCCTCCTGTAGGTGAGCCTGCATGATCCCCACTTTCAAGCCTTGTGCCAGATTTTGCCGAGGTGGCCGGCAAATAAATAACTACCCCCATCAGGAGTCAAAAACATTTTACAGACCCCCTTTTTTGTTATAATTGAAAACAACTTTCGGATTCAATTTTGGTTTCACTTGAGAAAAGGAAAGAAAAATAAATAAATAAATAAAAATAAATGAACAAAGAAAAATAAAGCAATGAACTAATTGTTTGTTTTTTTGGGGGGGCGGGGTTGTTCTTCTTGTTTTGGGAGGAATTTGTTTTTATTCTCATTGGTCCAAAAGATTTATTAATATATTGGTATAATGTGTGCAAAAAGACGAAATCTTTTAACTAAGGCATAGCCGGTTTAGCAACGTGAAGTCAGCATGATCATAGATGAGAATTGAGACTTTTCTGCTGGAAATGCTTAGTGTTGAAATCCAATGTTATGACGCATTTAATTCATTTATTTAAATTACTTCTCCGCCGTAATGGTTTCGTCTGCAGTAAAACGGGCATTGATGAGACGGCTCGCAAACCACGAAACAGTCAGCATGATCTTTTTTTGGTGGAATTCTTACTTACGAAATCGTCATGAAGCTTTGTGGGCGTAATAATATCACTGAGCTGGGTGTCGCAGGTTGTCGTAAAGCATCTATTTTTTATTTGGCAAGTCAATACCTGGTCGAGAAACCAGTCGTTTTTGTTGCGGAAAAGAAGGGAAGATTACACTGACGACATTTCTTTTGGCTGTCGTTCAATTCGGCAGGCACCAACTTATGAAGCTTTTCATGTTTCAAATCTATCTCATATAGTTGAAAACCGTCGTATACCTTACGTTTAATTAAGAAGCAAGTTTTCGAACGATGGTGTATTGGTTGACTTCAATTAACGGTCTTAATTGATAGTTGTCAACAGCCGATGACTCATTATCTTTACGACACTCGTCCTCGCCAGAGAAGTTCTTAGCACGCTCTTGTGCTCTACGTTCAGTACTGGTTTCTCTGCCAACTCTCTTGCTTGATATCAGTATGGTCCTAGACATTGTATCGAACCCAACCCTTTATTATTATTACGGGGGTACCGTGTTCGGACTCCAGCTAGGCTCTGGGACATAGTTGCTGATTCTCTGTTTTGAATGTTACTTTCACTGCCATAATTAGTGTGTGCTATATTCCTAGTTATATGGTTAGTAGTATATTCAAGAGTTTAAATGGGGTTGAACTGATATAGGGGGTCTGAAGATTTAACGTTAAAAGTTAAGAAGATGCTGGTTAATTTATAATGAGTCAGATAGAAAAGAAGTGGGTTACTAAGATGGTGTTTTGGATAATGTTCATGTGGTGTATTACTTTATTTCCAAGTATTGTAAGTTTAGTGCAAGTTTAGTGTATTATAAGTTAGTTGTTATTTTTTTCGTGCTAGTTCTAATATCATTTTTCCAACGATAATGACCATTTCTGTAATGTATGATGAAGTTACTGAATCGTTAATCGGATATGGCCACTACAACATGAGTAACTAAGCAGATAAATTTGTAATAACAATAAGACATATATTTGGCCTGCAATAGTATTGAGCACTTTCTTCAGGTTTTTACTAATTACCATTTTGATATATATATATATATATATATATATATATATATATATATATGTCAGGTCATGTCAGGCCATGTCATATGCTACTGGTACCATGTAACCCAGTACTACCTGCCTCATGGTCGGGTCACCGGCGACTAAACTGGTTCCCCCACCAGACTTCTTTGGTGAGGAGGGCGGCTAATCTCCCTGAAGGATTAAAAACAAGACCTTCCAAAGGGCGAATGAACTTTTTTCTGGGTCAACGGCCAACTAGCACCGTGTATATTTGTGTGTGTGCGTGTGTATGTGTATTGGGGCGGAGAGGGCTCCCGTAAGCCGTGGTGAAGGCAACCTTTCTAGGAGAAGCAAATCTCTGATTAAAAAAAAACATAAAGCGGAAGGCCAGTACCCGCATTAAGCTGGTCTGCAGTTTAATTTGTTGCTGGCTATCTTGCTCTTGCTTGTTGCTGGATCTCAACATTTTGAACCGAGAGAGAGACTTAGCTGCCTTACAAAGCTAAGACTCTGTAACATCATATTTGTATAGATACTCCCTCAGACATTTGGGCTCATGGATTTTAAATGTCTGAGGGAGTGGCACTCGTTTGACAAGACGTTGCAATCATATATATATATATATATATATATATATATATATATATAAACGTGTCTGTACGTGTGTGTTTTCTTGATTATATATTGCGTCCAAGAGAAAACCAGAATACAGTTTGGCAACTCAAGCAGAGCTGAGATATTTTGGAAACCCAAGCCATTCAATATGTTGCATTTTTATTGTATTTTTTATATAGCTTTTCTGTTTCTATATTATCTGATTCCATTTCTTAGCTTTTCAGTTTGTACTTATTTGAATGTCTGCTTTTTTTATGCTCGGAGACTACACCCACACATGGTACAGAACGAAACTTGTATATAGAATGTGTTTCTTTCCGAATAGATAATATATATATATATATATATATATATATATATATATATATATATATATATATTATTATCATTAACATAAAAATGGTTGTTTAAATGTAGGAAAATGTTTGCTACAACTTGTTATATTCTTTAATGAGTTGAGGAAATTTCTGCAACAAAACAGGGTAATTGGTGTAAAGGGTTTGAACCCGGGATTTCTCTACAGTTTTGTCCAATGAAAGGCTGAATAAATAGCGTTTGATTCCGTCTTGCAAAATAGTTTTTATTATAACACACAGACGTGGTATAATAGAACAACTCAGAAGAAGGAATGGTGCTCTCCTCTAACAGCCAGTGGTGTAGCCAATGAAAAGGGTGAAGTCGGATCCCTCGTTACCACGATTGATCAATTTTTTCCAAATTTATTATGCAGAAGAACAGTTATTAGTATATTTAAAAGCCATGGCTGATCGTAGATTCGAAAAAAAAGCAGTTGATCCTTAAAAGTTCTGATTAATTTATGCTTGCTGGAATACGATGCATGAAAGTAATATATGTATCAAAGTATTACACATTAAAACACGCATTGCCATTAAATGAAACGAAAAAGTAAGCATGCATAGTTTCATGATTAAATAAAATAAATTACTTTGTTTTAACGTTGAGAAGATTATTGATGATGAATAATATGTAAGTATTTATTTTCTGAAAACAACCCAACAAACAATATAAGTCTTTCTAAATCAGCATTTTTTTTTATTTAAGGTTTTTATATATGTTTCCTACCAAATGCATCTGAACATATAGTATTTTTTTTAGATTTATTATAATTTCAAATAATGATATTCAACTTGCACTTAATTAAATGTTTCATCTTTTTAAAACAAAGTAGTTATCAATGTCACACTTGTTTGCCTGCCTGAATTTATTTTATATGTAAGGGATCACACATATTTATCTCACATCCTCATGTGTATTATTTTTCTAATAATAAATGCACACTTATTGTTGCTTCTTTAACATCTGTTTTTCCCGTATGACTGGGAAAATGGCAGTAATCCGATTTAATCGGTAAGTGGGGAAGATAAAATAAGAAATAATTAAAACGTATGGTAGACGCAGATATAGGGATACCCTACTTTTTATGCATATTTTCCTTACGTTGTAAATCGTTGAATTTTTCACTAATTATATCGATTTAATCACAATGCAATGCACGATAAAAGAGTGTACAGTATGTTTACTCACCATTTATTTAAATGCCAGTTCAGAAAATAGTAGCCATCATATGGATGGATATCGTCGTCCTTTTAATTCTACTACAACCATTCGAATAAAAAAATGAGACCGTTCAAAAAAGGCCTGGCCAGATATAATTAAAGAATAACTGCTGTTACCTTACATAAAATATTATTGTTTTCATTATAATAAAAATTACGTACGTTTTACTTATCCAAACAAATTTACCGAAGAGCGTTTTCATAAGTAAAATTAATTTTCAATGGTTTAAATAAACACTAAATGGTTAAAACGTAATTTGCATATCTTTAACAGTGGTATACTGATAGATATTTGACAGAAACTAGTAAGAATTAAATGTAATTTAGACACTGTTGACTTTTTTCTGTATTCTGCTAGTTTTTAATCAGATACTATATTTTTCGCAAGTATTATGTGGATTCGGGATTTGCGAAACGATTGCAACCAGAATTATACGTTTTTTATAGTAATATAATTACTCCCCTTTTTCTATTGCATTGCAAAAAATCTTCCGATTTATGGAAATGCTATTTTGCTAAGCTCTACATAATCGTGAAGTAATGACCGTAAAACAAGCGTTTATATTATTTATAACAGGCTTTGACTTGTTCCATCCCATATTAATGAAGACATAACCAGCTAAGTATTGATGTTAGTATATCCGAGATTGTTTTATTATGAAATATAGAATCCCAATAAATAATAAACCCCCAGGTTTTGGAAATTTAAGTTTTTTTTTTTTATATTTGGTGTGGTTATCAACGTAGGCCTCGACTCCTTATTACGTAATCATACTTCCAAGAAAACGAGGTTCAGATTATCTCTATATCCAACCAGACAGTCCAGTAATCATTTATTCGTAAACAGATATTCATATACATACATATATATATATATATATATATATATATATATATATATATATATATATATAATTATTTGTTTACTATAATAATCAACTACCTACAGACACTAGTGTTTCATCCTTTCGGGCTTCTTCAGTGCAGGGTGTAACGATTACTACCAGTCGAACGATTCGAACCCCGCGACACGAGACATCTCTGGCTCGATTAGCGGAGGCTGTATCTATTCGGCTACTATTAACCGTGTGAAATAGCGTTGAATTTGAAACATTTTAATTTAAATGTTCATTACGTCAGACAGACAGTGATCAAATCGTTATACGATGATCTACGCATAAGAGCTAAATTGACCGACTTTTAATTTAACGGAAAGTGCTCAACGATAAGAAACGAATTTCTTAAAGGGGCTGTCATAATTATTTTTTACTATAATAATTAAATACCTACAGACACTAGTGTTTCATCCTTTCGGGATTCTTCAGTGCAGGGTGTCACGATTACTACCAGTCGAACGATTCGAACCCCGCGACATGAGACATCTCTGGCTCGATTAGCGGAGGCCGTATCAATTCGGCTACTATTAACCGTGTGAAATAGCGTTGAATTTTAAACATTTCAATTTAAATGTTCATTACGTCAGACAGACAGTGATCAAATCGTTATACGATGATCTACGCATAAGAGCTAAATTGACCGACTTTTAATTCAACGGAAAGTGCTCAACGATGAGAAACGAATTTCTTAAAGGGGCTGTCATAATTATTTTTTTACTATAATAATTAACTACCTACAGAAACTAGTGTTTCATCCTTTCGGGATTCTTCAGTGCAGGGTGTCACGATTACTCCCAGTCGAACGATTCGAACCCCGCGACACGAGACATCTCTGGCTCGATTAGCGGAGGCTGTATCTATTCGGCTACTATTAACACTGTGAAATAGCGTTGAATTTTAAACATTTTAATTTAAATGTTCATTACGTCAGACAGACAGTGATCAAATCGTTATACGATGATCTACGCATAAGAGCTAAATTGACCGCCTTTTAATTCAACGGAAAGTGCTCAATGATGAGAAACGAATTTCTTAAAGGGGCTGTCATAATTATTTTTTTATTATAATTATTAAATATTTACAGACACTAGTGTTTCATCCTTTCGGGATTCTTCAGTGCAGAGTGTCACGATTACTACCAGTCGAACGATTCGAACCCCGCGACACGAGACATCTCTGGCTCGATTAGCGGAGGCCGTATCTATTCGGCTTCTATTTACCGTGTGAAATAGCGTTGAATTTTAAACATTTTAATTTAAATGTTCATTACGTCAGACAGACAGTGATCAAATCGTTATACGATGATCTACGCATAAGAGCTGAATTGACCGCCTTTTAATTCAACGGAAAGTGCTCAACGATAAGAAACGAATTTCTTAAAGGGGCTGTCATAATTATTCTTTTATTATAATTATTAAATATTTACAGACACTAGTGTTTCATCCTTTCGGGATTCTTCAGTGCAGGGTGTCACGATTACTACCAGTCGAACGATTCGAACCCCGCGACACGAGATATCTCTGGCTCGATTAGCGGAGGCCGTATCTATTCGGCTTCTATTAACCGTGTGAAATAGCGTTGAATTTTAAACATTTTAATTTAAATGTTCATTACGTCAGACAGACAGTGATCAAATCGTTATACGATGATCTACGCATAAGAGCTAAATTGACCGATATATATATATTTCAGATGTACATATATATTCTGTTGATCTGTCACATTTTACTTGTATATTTGTGTGTTTACGTTCATCTGGTTTTCTCATGGCCATTACTGCTATCATTATCCATTTGGCTCCGATTTTGTTTAGCAGTGACACTATAAGGTCGAAGTAAAATGACCAGCTTCGGACGGAATACACGCTATGTTCTACTCTAACGCAGAAATTAGACCTCCTGTTTTTGAGAGAGGACCAAGTATATCACTTATATGTACACTAATTTTAATATTAACTAGCATTTAAGCCTGGCGTTTCCCGGGTGTTTAGAGGTCTATGTTGAGCAAAAGAAAAATGGTCAATTTTTTAAACTGTGACCCCTATTATGACTCCTTAAAATTGATAGTTTCGGGCTCAAATCACTTTATTAAGTTAGATCCAGGTTCAAGGAACCTATATCTAAAATTTCAAGTGTCTAGACCCAAAATTGTCGGAGGAGTTTGGTAGAGTTCTTAAAGGTTAAATCGTTGAAATTTGATCCCTTAACAGCCAAATTTCTGGCTGACACCTCTCACATCGATTTTCCCAAATCTCAGAACCCGGTATTTCAAATTTTGAGTCTATAGACTAAAAATTGACAGAGTTATTGCGTAGGGAAATATGCACAGACACACAGACACACAGACAGACACGTTCACTTTTATAGATATATAGATAGATTGATAAGTATAATTACTAATGTATACTAGGATTTAAGTCTTTGAATACAGGCCCGTATAGCTTAATCGCGCAATCTTACAGCGTGTTGTGTAATTCTCCTTCCATGCCTACATGTAGAAGGCATGACTGTTTGTATCTTAGATTTTCTTTTCTCATTCGAAATCTGTATTTTTTCTCTATGTATTGTTAATTATGTTGATTTATACGAACTTCGAATCTATTCATTATAATAGTATCACTTTCAATTATGGATGTTGACAACCTTCAACTTTTAAGTGTTAGTGTACTGTGCGTTTAAAAGAATCTAATGCAAACAACAGGATCAGCTTTATATTATTTAATTGGAATTCATTGAGATGAAGATTATTTATTCATATTTGTAGGCAGTAATTGCAGTGAATTCACTCAGGAGATTCAGAGTTCTTACCACCTGAAGAAGGCCAGAGAAATACTTGGGCGAAACGTCGTGAAACAACTAAGAAATATTAGGATAATAGTCTGCAATAAATAAAATTAATAAATAATACTCATCTCAATGAATTCCAATTAAAAAACATATTCCATTCGGTACGGACCCGACCATGGAAGATCAGATAATATATAAACATGAATTTATAAGACCAAAAATTCAACCTTGATCGCTCTTCGGGGTCTATGGCGCAGTTGATAGAGACGTTGAATCTCTACGGTTTCAGATGAGAATTGTCTGAAGATAGCGATTTCAATCCTACCCAAAGCCGGCCAGAGGCTTACTTGGCCAAAACATGATACGACAATTATTACGGAATGCAGTAATTTCAGTTAATGCTGTCAGGAGATTCAGAGTGCCTATTCGTCGCGGTTACCACCTGAAGAAGGCCAGAGGAATAGTTGGTCGAAACGTCGTGGGGCAACTAAGAAAATATTAGGATAATAGTCCGCAATAAATAGAATCAACTTTGTTTTAAAATATCGTAACATGCTAAGCAATACGAATTTAATTTTTCTTTTGTCTACCGACCAAGAACAATCCTGTTTTTCCTGTAATCATAACGATGGGAGTTTACTTAATATCGAGCAAATTAGGCACTGGGCCGATTTTTAATGTGAGGAGTGAAGGGGAACTGCGCACCAACTCCCCGAGGGGTAGGGCGGCTTGATAGTAACAATTGGTATGAAGGGTTTCCCCTACATTGACCAAGGTCTTATATGTGGTGTTGCCCTCACATATGGCCTTTGTTTGCAGTATCTGTCGGAACAGATACTACACTTTGATCTCGGCCAAAAGAACAAGAAAAGGGAATTTATTTGCTCCGCCACCGAGCAAATTAGGCACTGGGCCGATTTTTAATGCGGGGAGTGAAGGGGAAATGGCGACCAACTCCCCAGGGAGTAGAGGAGCTGGATAGTGACAATTGGTCTGAAGGGTTTCCCCTACATTGACCAAGGTCTTATATGTGGGTTTGGTAGTTATTTGCTCCCCCCATATCAAATAAGGCACAAGGCCAATGTTTAATGTGAGGAGTGAAGGGGCAATGCGGACCAGCTCCCCGGGGAGTAGGGCAGCTGGATAATGACAATTGATATGGAGGTTTTCCCGTACATTCACCAATGTATTATATGTCGGTTTAGAATTTATTTGCTCCTCTACCGAGTAAATTAGAAAAAAGGCTGATGTGAGGAGTTATGGGAAAATCGGGACTAACTCCCCGGGGAGTAGAGGAGGTGGATAGTGACAATTGATATGAAGGGTTGACCATACATTGACCAAGTCTTATATGTGGAGTTACCCCCACATAGGTCTTTGCTTGCAATATCTGCCGGGACTGATACAACAGTTGATCTTGGCCAAAATGCCAAGAAAAGCTTATAAAGCTAAGAACAGCATCTATTAACAACAGACATTTGATCTTAACCAAAAAGGCCAAGCACGAAAGTGTTACAGAGAGACCAACAGACCGACCGACAGACCGACCGACAGAGTTATTATAGATTTCTTATAGAAAATCGTAGGTAAAATATTTCTCAAATGTGTACATAGTTAGTAAAGTCTCTTTTTTGCTAAAAAACAAGATAAATTACTGCAAGAATTCTAAGAATATATATATATATATATATATATATATATATATATATATATATATATATATATATATATATATATATATTACTTAATGTGTTAGGGGAAAAAGGAGAATTCAATTTAACAAGAGGAGACTTATCTGAATAATGCCAATCTGGAGAACAATCATAATATCTTATACAATAGAACAACAAAAGTATGGAATGAAGACACAATATTGGTGGATCTACATTGGTTCAGTTATTTAGTAATGGAATGCAAGCAAGTATTTGGGGGATAGAAGGGATTCTATATGCCAAGGTATTTTGAAGCCTAATGTCTCATCAGAAGAGTAGAGAAGATGCAAGGTAGCATGATGGACATGCGGCGTCTAACGTAGGGTTTATTAGGAGCGAAAAAGAATAAGTGAAATTATAGAATATTGGAGGAAGCTTTATTGAATTCTAAATGAAGGAGAAGCTTGTTATATGTAGTATGATGTAAAAAATTGTATATAATATTTACCATAGTGTTAAATTTATTTTTAAATTTAAGGGGTATATGTTTTAAAGTCAAATTGGGGGTATATTGTGGCTACGTGGTAATTCTACTTTTATACGGTTTGTGAGGTGTCCATTATCTATGGAGTGGTATTTTGACAAGTGCAACCGATACGGCAAATAACATATATAAAATCGCGTATACATTTGGAGGTGTAGTTGTAAGACTATCATATTGATGTTCCGAGCTGGGTATATGTTAGGCAGTATGCGGCAATTTTCCTTAGTTGGTTCTGTTATGATATAGGGAGTGTCATTATCAAGGGGCGGCAGGAGGATAGAATGGCAATGGCTTTGTCTGCGTTTACCTCGATTAAAAATATATTTGGATACAGATAATTGACGTGGTGGAAGAGTAAAGAGAAAGTTACTACTTATAAAACGGTGATAATACCAATAATGATAATAGGGTAATAATAATAATAATAATAATAATAATAATAATAATAATAATAATAATTATAATAATAATAATAATAATAATAATAATCATAATAATCATAATCATAATAATAATAATAATAATAATATTAATAATAAAAATAATAATAATAATAATAATAATAATAATAATAATTGCAAAAATAAAAGTAATACCAGTGCTGATGGTAATAACAATGAAAATTATGATAATAGAAGCGATCATAATAGCAATGATGGGCGTAATAATAATAATAATAATAATAATAATAATAATAATAACAATAACAATAATAAAAATAATATTAATAATAATAATGAAAGAATAATAATAATAATAAAAATAATTATAATAATGATAATAATAATAATAAAAATAAGGGTAATAATAAAAATAATAATAATAATAATAATTATAATAATAAAAGAATTATAATATTAATAATAATAATATTAATAATAAAAGAATAATAATAATATTAATAATAAAAGAATGATAATAATAATAATGTAAATAATAAACATAATAATAATAAAAGAATTATAATAATAATAATAATAATAATAACAATTATGATAATAAAAGAATTATAATAATAATAATAAAAGAATAATAATAATAATAATAATAATAAAATAATTATAATAATAATAATAAAAGAATTATAATAATAACATTAATAAAAGAATTATAATAATAATAATAGACACAATAATAATAAAAGAAGTATAATAATAATAAAAGAATTACAATAATAAAAGAATTATAATAATAATAAACATAATAAGAATAAAAGAATTATAATTATAATAATAATAAACATAATAATAATAAAAGAATTATCATTATAATAATAAAAGAATTATAATAATAATAATAATAATAATAAAATAATAATAATAAAAGACTTATAATAATAATAGCAATAAAAGTAATAACAATAGAACTACCGCTATCATTACTACTACTACTACTACTACTACTAATAATAATAATAATAATAATAATAATTATAATAACGTTAAGGATAATTAATAATAGGTGAATAAAGCAAGCGGTACAGATAAATGTGGGGTCAAAATAACATGAAATAGGGATGAGGAGTAAAGGATGAGTGGTCCCGTGAATATATATATATATATATACTTATATATATATATATATATATATATATATATATATAAGTATATACATATATATATAATTTAAAGGAGAGTAGAACAATAGTCTAAAGAGCAGAGTGCATTTTAATGCAATAGTAAAATTACTAGTTTAATTAAAATACAGCGAAAGAAAAAAGTGTTCGTTGTAATTTAGATATATACAATAAGCTCGATAGGTAAATATTCTAGAGCTAATGTAATATTTAGTAATGTGATTGATAAATGAAAAATCAAATTATAATTAAATTAAAAATCCGTATCATAAGAACGAACAACAAGAAAATCAATAATTTGTACGATCGTTTCGGAAAACAATGTTGTTATTGTGGTAGACATCAACTTACGAACACTAATTTTTACATATAGTGTTTTTAACAAACAAAGTTTCCTATTCAGGAAAAATTGGGAAGGGTTTTTATTATATGTAAAAGACACCATAAATAAACCGTGCATTAAAAGTAAGGCAGATGTATCTGGAAAAAATTAAAATAAAGGTATGGATTTAACTTGATAAGAAAATTAATATGGGTTAAAGATAGAAATAAAATAGTGTAAAATTATAAATATAAATTTGGTTTAAGTACAATATTATTATAGTGTTTTCGATAAAACTCATAGGCACATACACATATATAAAAACTCAGGATACAATTCGGAAATTAAATTCATAAATAAAAATGATAGAAACATAAACTGCATTGAAAATAGACCTATTAAGAGCGTAATAACATATAATATGGCAATATCTTCCCGTATACGAGTTCGGAAAAATGACCAAGAGACAAAAACAGATAAAACCAAACCACAATTATTAGATAATAATACAAATAAACAACAAACCAAAACCTATAAACATAAGAATAGACATAAGGAGACCATATGGTTCAACCCTCCATATTCCAAAAATCTAGAGACAAACTTAGCAAGAGAATCTTTTAAAATATTAGATAGGAACTTTAAAGCCCCCCATAGATATAATAAAATGTTCAATAAGAATACAATCAAAGTCTCTGACACTACTATGTCTAATCTTCATCAAAAAAAAATTCGTTCAAATAGTAAAAAATTAACAGGCTACAAAATACAAGTATACAAAATACAGCAGACTGTAACTGTAGAAGAAAAAATAAATGTCCTCTACAAGGCTCATGTAAAATAAAAAATGTAATCTATAGCTGCACAGTATCACAAAACCCAATTCTACATGAATCTATTAACACAAACACCAGATTAAATAATGACACCAACTGTAACCAATCTACCAATCAATTACAAACCAACCCACCATATAATAATCCAGCACTTGACCTAACGGAAAAATAATCATAATAAACAATAGGCAATATATTTTGGTTCCACATCTGGCCTAATAAAATATTGAATTTCAACGCACAAGTATTCTTTTAAAAATAACTCTCTGTCAAACCAAACTACTCTATCCAAGTATATTTGGCAACTCAGGGTTTAAATCTGTCCGTTAAAATTCCGTATTTTTCCTGCAAATTTTGTGTTATATTGTTACGATGGTCTTACATAGATGCGCTGATGTGATGAATTCTTTTCCCCCCTATGTTGGATGGAAAAATTGCTATGTGTTCATAAGAAACTCTTGTGTTGAAATGTTCTAGTACTGGCCTCGTTCACACTGTATTCATGTTAGTGAATCTATCAGTAGGAATTGACAACTAGAAAAGGTGGGTGGAAGGATTTAGAACTGGTGCTCATGTTTGCGTGTGTGATTGGTCGGATAGCGCTCAGCTGATAGTCGGGAGGGATAGAGGAGGGATGTAGATGGGTCTGTATGTGTGACGGGAGTGGGATGGGCTGAACCGGAGGAGTCTATCTGACATTAACTTTTTGGTACAATTAAATGTTTAAATGTAAGTACTTCTGGAATGAAGGAGTTAGTGTCATTCTAATTGTAAAGTACATATGTGCTGATTTTTAAATTACTCCTTATTTCTGTGGGGTGGCAGTGGGAGGTTACAGGTGGTGCTTAAATGATTCTATTTTAGGTTTTAGGTTTGAAACCATGGGACGGGAGTTCTAAGCTATTTTACATTAGGCTTAGGCTTTAAATTGGTTGGGGCATATTCTTGATACAGCTAGTGCTGGTTGGTAGGTTGGTTGCAATTTAAGAGGTTGTATTAAGTGTAAGGTTTTTGGGGGGATGGGGATGGTTAGCCAAAGTTGTCTGAAAGGTTATGATTAAAAAATGTATATCTTTATTTAGGCCTTGTCAAAGGGGTCGGTGATTCAAGGTCGTTTATTTATTTAATGTTATATAATTGATATATAAATCCAGAGGGTATGCTAATACTTTATATTTAAAGTTGAAGTTTTTTATGACGATTTTGGCAGCTAAATAATGCTTAGTGGCGGATGCAGAAAAAATTTAAAAAAATAAGGTTTTAGGTGTTGTTCGATAGCCCTTTACTAGGGGAGACAGTCAGTGAGGGGCATTGTTACGTTTTCTTTTTATTGCGTTATAAGCGCAATAT
Source organism: Euprymna scolopes (assembly GCF_053919585.1). Lineage (NCBI taxonomy): Eukaryota > Metazoa > Mollusca > Cephalopoda > Sepiida > Sepiolidae > Euprymna > Euprymna scolopes. Next base: position 129,801,278 of record NC_136485.1, read on the forward strand.
GTTAGTTCCTGTCCGGTGGTGCATATTCAGTGCGTTATTTGCATTTCCGTATTTGAACATTCTCTTTTGTCTACAACTGAAAATTATCGCTGGTTTTAAATGGCGATGTTAATTTATTAGGTGACGTTATAATCCCAGTCGCTTCTTCGTATTTAGAGCCTGGGCTGTATGATTTGGATTTTCTTAGTATTTTCTATTTTAATGAAAAGTTTATTTTGTTTTGTTTTAAGTTTCTTAATAGGTTAGATGGGTAGTTTTTGTTTTAGGGTTCTTCTTAGAAAATGATTGTAAGATGTTTGCAATTCTGGACTGTTTAGGGAAGGAGGATATTCCTATGTATGTGGTGTATTGTATGGCTTGTATGCGGTGTACCTAAAGATTCTCTTTTATCTGGGGGTGGACTGAGTTTCTATGTTCCGGTTCTGTAGCACTTGTACCTATCTGCTGTGTGATCAGTTGTTCAATTTGTATGCTATTACTTCTTGTGTTATGCGGATCCTCTCTGGTATAACTGGTACTATGGGCTTGGGCTGTCAGGTTATTTGTTGTCGTATTAGGCGGAAGTGCTGTTACTGTACATGAATATATGACGTCCGACTGTACACAGTCATTCACAAGTGGGCAGGTATTTTGGTCGTTACAATTGCAGTTTGGTGTGGCTAGACTAGTGTTGTCATTATTTATTTTCTCCGCTGATTCTATTTTCTTATTATAAGGGCTTATAATAGTTTGTGATACATTAGGCAGAGTTGAGAAATATAATTTAATAGAGTATTAATTTAGCATCGGGCTTTATATGTGAGGATATTTGAAAGAATTTTATACTAATTTAAACAATTCTCTTGGGACATTAGTTTGGACGTTATTGTATGGGGTTTGAACAAAATATTGCATTTTCTTCTGATCCGATTTTGTTGGGGGCGTCTGCTCATCTTGTATAAGGTTTTCATTTTAGGCAGTATCTAGCATATGATACTTATGATTCAATTCGGCCTCATTATTTTGCTTAGATTTGCGTTTAGTCATGTTGTGGACTGGGGAGTTTATTAGCATGATTCGTATCGTACTTAATTGTGTCTTTGTATCCCGAGTTGGCTAGTACGTTTTTATAAAAGGTGGAGCTTTCATTGAATATTTTATGGTTTGCAGAGAGATTAGATATTCTTTTGGACATTGAAGTAGGATTTGCCTTAATGACGGATCTAGTAGGGAATATGTTCCTTCCTCTCGGTTTAAGATTGAGGTATTTTCTCTTCCTAATGTTATAGTAAGGCCAAAGCTGTTAAAGAATCATCTTAGTTGAATTATGGTACTATTGTACATCCTGGGCCTTGCCCCAGTTACTAATAGGGCGTCGTCCGTGTACATGCCTCCTTGCAGGTCGCTTTTACTGAATGTGTGTTTAAGCTCATTTAATAGGTGGATTCCTACCAGATCTGTCACTGACGCACTAATCTCTATATCGAATTGATGAGGAGTGCCTTTTCCGGTCCACAATTTATTATCATCTTGTATTAAAGTCTTTCTTGCTAGTAGAATTTGTCTAATTTCTGAGTTATTTTTTGCTAGGATGAACGCTTTCTTTAAAGGGATAGGAGATATAGATTGGTAGTAGTTGTCAATGTCAAATGTTATAAAGCTAAATCTTGATTTTTATTCAAGGTTTATGAACCATGGAAGATAACTGCCAGAGGGAGAAACTTATTTTCTTTTTTTATATTTGGTATTATTCTATCTAATATGTTTTACTTATTTTTCCTAGATCGGATTTCGAGGGGCAACTATTACTTTACGTTTACTATTACCATAATTTTCATTGTTATTACCATCGCTCTTTGGATTACTTTTATCATTGCTATTGGTATTATTATTATTATTATTATTATTATTATTATTATTATTATTATTATTATTACTATTATTATTATTACCATTTTATAAGTAGTAACTTTCTCCTTACTCTTCCACCACGCCAATTATCTGTATCCAAAAACATTTTTCATCAAGTTAAACGAACCCAAAGACATTGCGTATTATCCTCCTACCAACCCCTTATAACAACACTCCCTATATCATAACAGAAGAAACTTAGAAATATTGCCGCCTAGTACCTAACATATACTGAGCTCTGAAAATCAATATTATAGCCTTGCAACTACCCCTCCCAAAATTATATGCGATTTTATACTTGCTTTTTGCCGAAAGTAATGGACGGCTATGAATACACACTGCAAAATAATGAGTACGCTTTTTTTGTGAAAATGTGCAGGTGTTTGAAAATATTTTTCAAGATATTGAGAATATGTACTCTTCTTTTTTTAATGACTTTATGATTGTTCTCTCTGTATGATTACTCACGTACAAATAATAGCAGCCTTCCATATTTCCGTTTTCAAGGGGGTTTACGCTTTTAATGAGCACACATAATCAGACAAAACATTACTATAGAACGTCTAAATGATTTACGGTGAAAGCAACTATTGGTACCAGGTGTTAAATTCATTCTTTAAAATGAAAATGCAAATATTAATTTAATGAAAGATTGTCTATTGCGCCGATTGTATTGTATTACCATTAAACCAACATGTTTATTTGAACACATAACCGTAGAAAGAACTTGCTATAGAGACATTAATAATTATATTGCTGAATGTATAAGCAACTGAATTAGACGTATTGGCAAATGAACTCTGTGGACGTAAACAGTCGTAATCTGTGGAAAGTCAATTTTAATGCTTGTTTCAATGATGCAAAGCGAATTACAAATATTGTCAAAAAAGACGGATAAGTCTTTAAATCTTGTGTGAACGTTGTTCACTGAGACTTTAAAATAACACCATGCATTTTTCCCAGCTGAACATCTAAGATAATGGTTAGTGTGAGACCTCGAGTGAGTAGTTAATAAAAAAAACAATAGGGAGTAGGAAAACTGAGAAGTTCATGTCATGCAGCTAATAGACGGGGGCTTACTAAAAATAGAGCATTTTACAAAAAATAATATAGCATGTATTGCTTGTGCGATTTTCATACGTGACTATATACAAACTTGAGCAAAAGTGACCGACATAATAACCAGGAAAAAAGCAAACATGTAATATTTCATTTTTTTACTAGTGCGTGAAGAAAAATGAAGATCATGGATGTGTGTAACATAGACAGCAGAGGAATCTTACAAAATACATCAAGGTATATTGGACTGGAATCAAATTCATATGAATCCAATACATGTTAGAGCACATGTGACACTTCTAATTATTGCCCAATCTTACTAAAATAATAACTTTAATATATTATCAAAATTTAAATGAAATAATGTAATGTTTACTGCGTAAAATGTTTCCACGATTTCTGGGACTGATTTCATATCCCCCACCCCACTGTTAAGGTTATACATGAAATAAAGTAATTTGGAATCGTAAACAGTTCATACCATTTCCAGGACTGAATTAATATTCCCCACTCCCCCTTTAAAATTATACTTTAAATAATGTATTGTTTAACTCATAAACTATTTCAGCAGCTTTTCGAAATTAATATATAAAAAAATTACGCTATTAAATATTAGGCAACCATTACTTCAACATGAATTTCTGAGTGTAGTATCAGTCTCAGCATTAGAGTTACTTTATATATATATATATATATATATATATATATATATATACATATATATATATATATATATATATATATATATTCGAGAGAAATATGTTGTTTTCTTTTAACCTACAGAATTACTAATAAAAGTAATTATTTCTTTACAATTTAATAAACAAAAATACCATGGAAGATAATCAACAAACGTTCCGATAATCCTACCACTGTTCTTGTCACAAAATTGGCGAAATTGTTTACATTCCTTCTTCGAGCAATTGCAAGTATAAAGGAGTCCAGAGTAAGCGTTCATTGATGTGAAGAGATAATTGAAAGAAACAACCACTATTGGAAATCGTAGAAGGCATCTTTTAACTCATAACTAAACTAAGTGTTCACAAGTTTGTAAGTAATACACATTTAATAAAAAATAATGTTACTAGTACGAATTACAGCGGATACATTACAAGGGCGCTGGTATACGATTTATGCACGAACATTAAATACGGAATTATATCAAGTCTAAAGAGAAACGACTATCGTTAAATAATGAAAATATGAACAAGTGATTAAAAAATATCTATATAATACAAAAGAACAGATATATGGCCAACTTTATTAAATAATGAAGTAATTATTCATGAAGAGAATACAAAGTGAATCTAGATCTTTATGACTGTTAATAGAAAAAGATACATGTTTTCACTTTTTATAAGAAAAATAGTGTTTCTTGTTCTTAATAATATTTATGTCATATAGAAATTATTTTATGGGCACATGGTTGTTTCGTTTACGGAATAACGTATAAAAAGAAAAGACAAATAAAACAAAGTAAAAAAGAGATGTTGACAGATAAGCTCACTTTAAATCTTATACATGCTAGTTGCATGCCTGGTAGAGATAATTAAAAGGCTTTCTAAATTCCGCTTTCATGAATAGCTTTCACAGTTGCGTATAACATATGCGATGTTTTTATTATTTTATTTATATTTTATTTGAACCTTCAATCGCTTAAATGAAGCCTAGGATGCGGGTCGATGAGGGAGTCTTTCGTTTAAAAGGTTAAAAGAAATAAGTATATGTCTAACCAAAAGCATTGTTTACCAGGCCACAATATTTGCGAAAGAAAACCTGAATAACAAGAAATGTTACGTTGGTTTGACTTCCTTAGATTTCAAACTCGATAGTATGACCAAAAAATTACATTCAACAATAAAAAACACCGTATGAAAACAAAGCTAGCAAATAAATACTGGGAACTCAAGGAAAGCGGACGTTCGCCGGTAGTCGAATGGAAAATAATAAGACAAGCTACCACGTGTAGGGACCTAAACGACCCATGTATATTATGCCTTCATGAAAAAATTTGCTATCCTGTACTTTAAAGAACCCCAACATCTATAAAACTGTAGAAGAGAAACAGCAAACAACTGTGTTCACAAAATAAAATTTACTCAAGGATAGCGATACAAAATAGTTTTAAAACTAACAAAACAATAGAAAATAAACAAATAAATACATTAAATAAACAGGAATATACATAAACGATCACACATATACGTATATATATATATATGTATATATATGTGCATATATGTATGTAGGTATGTATATATATATATATATATATAATAACATGAAAAACACTACCCTAGATTTAAAACAGATGAAAAAACTAGATATCGAGGCTAAATAGAACACACACAAAGGAGCAGGTCAACCAGAGGTCTAATAGGCCTTTGTCCGAGAAGTGAATGCTCAGTTGCTGATGGGAAGGGCACAGTGGATACGAGAAAGCTGATTGGCTAACTAAAATCTCAATAGAATTGCGTATATAAAAACGACAAACAACTACAAAATTCACGCATAAGCCTGAAGATTCTCAGAGTGGTTGAAACGCGGAATATTCAGTGTAGATTAATCGCCATTTATATTTTATGACTTACTAAATAGCTGTACCTACGTATTGAGCAATTTGAAGTAAATACCGAAAGTTTACGCATAAATTTATACTTTTGTATATTAATTTTATGTGAATAAATTAAGTAATATATATATATATATATACACACACATATATATACACACACACACATATATATATATATATATATATATATATATATATATATATATATATATATATAAAGCTGAACGTCTGAGTGTGTGTTTCTAGTCACGATTAGGTTCCTATATAGTTGACTATTATAGAAAACTGATAACATATAATGATAGAAGATGTATCGAGACACAGGAATTGGTGTTTGATCAGGCATAATGAGTAATCATTAAAATTGTGAGATCTGCGTACGCGCCTGCTCTAAAAAGTATGGAAATAAAAAATTAAAAAAAAACGTTTACAGTGTTTTTTATATAGATGCACATAATAATTCTTTGATATATATGTTTTAACTCAAATAGGGATGGTATAATACAATTGTGGGGTCTGCGTTCGCGCCTTGCCTCTATAGAAAGGAAATACGCACACAATTTTATGAAGACTTTTCATATGTATCTACGTAAGTATACTTTGATAATTATGTTTCAGTTTTAAGAAATATGGTATCATAAATAATATGGGGTTTTCATTCGCGGCTGACCTCCATAAAATGGAAATATGTCACAAAATTTGACAAGGTTTTTAATATAGCTCCACAGAATATTGTGGTTAGTGTTTCAGTGTGAATAGGTATGGTATAATAAATTATGGGGTGTATCTATTTTTACTTTCATCATATTTTGCTTTGGTTTTGATACTCAAAAATTCGAAGCTATCTCTTTACAACACTTCCGTTTCATAATCTATCATCCATTTTCTGTAGGCTGCTTTTGAACCCAGTCAACGACGAGTACTTTTGCTTATATATATATATATATATATATATATATATATATATATATATATATATATACATGTGTGTGTGTAAAAATATCAATAAATAAATATATATAACATGAATAATTTAGCACATTTATATTTTGTAAAAAGAAGGGCAAGATAAAATGTCGTTTTAATCTATATAACAAAGAAATCAAGTATGTATGTGCGTATGTGTGTAAATAGTTAACCGATAAACAATTGCTAACATAACACCGTAATTAACATGACATATTAATGATACACAAATTATAAGTAATAGGTAGCAAGGTCTTTGTTTGGATAGATGCATTACGTGTACAGACACACATCGTCAAATGTAAATGCGAAATGTTAATTTCAACATGACATTTTATTGCTTTTGCGCGTGCGTGATTTCATTTACATCTTTAAATGGTTTAGAGTTATATGTTTTTTATCTACTTATCTATAGCTTAAACAGTAGGAGACGCAGCGATTATGTTTAGTTTCTTTTCTCACTGATGTTGTGCAAGGCATTTTTTTAATTTTTGAAAACAATACTATATATTAGGTATAATATATTGTTCAATATGGAATTCATACGATTAATTAATACGAAAGCTGTACGATTTTTAATATGTCTAAGTGTATTTTCGAGCAAACACCGACGTAGGATAATACTGGTCAAATTGTTTTATAAATTTCATTTTCTATAATCTTACCACATTGTTACTCAGTTAGGCATTGTATTGATCTGCGGTAAAATTATATAAATAACTATGTTTATAATCACATTATCTAGTCGAAATATTTAATTAAATTTAGTTTTTATTATTACTTTAAATTTTGTATCGTTCAGAAATCTTGTCGATGTCTCTGCTTTTGATTGATTTGTGGAAACGCAGAATCTAAACAAATGGATTTTAACTCCCACTAAAAATCCAATAAAATAGTTCACTCATTCCATAATCTGTCAAACAATTTCGATAGACTGTGTGTCAAAGTGTCATTTTTAACTTTAATTAATCAGCCATTTTTACAGACATGAAACGCTGTAATAACCTCGGGATATTTAATTGATATTTTTCTGCCAATTACAAGTGACATGCACATTTCGGATTGGAAATTAAAGGGCGTTTATTTATTTAATGTAATATCTGTGGAATAGCCAGACATGAAAAGATAAGGTTTGAGTTTGAGAGAAACATTGTTGTAGTAAAAAGGGATAAAAATACAGTTTGCCATGGATTTTACGAAAAACATAGTCGTCGTGAAAAGAAGAGATTAACATACGAGTCGGATTAGACTTTTCAGAAAACTGTCGTCGTCATAAAACAGATTAAAATACGATTTACGTTGTATTTAGATAAAGTATCGTCGTAAAACAAAGAAACGGAAATACGATACGTGTTTGACTTTACGAAAGACATAATCGTGAATACGAAGGATTAGTATACTATTCAGGTTAGATTTTACGAAAAGTGCACAGGCCGTTAAATGTAACGGTTAAAATGGGGATTTGGGTTAGAATTTTGTTTAAAGACCCAGCAAATTTGTCGCAATGTATAAATGTTTGAATGAAATCAAATCACCGCTAATTCTTGCGATCAATTCTTTAGTCCGAATTATAAAATAAACAACATAAAATGACGAAGATATATCACAATAAATAAATTTTCGAATAAATTCAATTAACTACTTATGCTTGTGATAAATATTGGTCATCAGTACACTATTCTGAATTATGAAGTAAATAGCATACCGCGGAGCAGATATATCACATATTTATTACTTTTCTGAATATAATTAAATAGCCGTTAATGTCGCCATAAATACTGGTCGCCGTTATTTTAGTCTTAATTTTAAAATAAATAGCATAATAGGGGGGGTATATCACATTTTATACATTTTTGAATGAAATAAATTAACCTAGTATTAAATAAACATAAACATAAACAAAAAACAATGAATGTTCTAAATCTTTAATGTGTGTTCGACATAATCAACTGACGAACAGCGCTTTATACGTAGATACAATGTCGCATTGAAAAATAGACATCAGAATAAACTTCATTCGGCAACATCAAATGAGAAGTGATTTGACGTTGACCGTTTTCGTAATTGACTACTTATATCTGTGCACTTTGCTAAAGTGGGTTCATTATTTTGATCATAGAAAATGAGAGAAAAAGAAAGTTTGTCACGACTTTTCTTACGAAAATATAATATTGACTTGAGTTATTTCAATCTATAAATTATCGTCTTTATTTAGTAAAATTATAGATTGATATAGAGCATCAAAGGCGTGCCGAAATAAAACGACTACATTATCAAATCGACACGATTTTGTACAATTAAACATCAATGAAACAGCATCGCTTCTGTTATGTTTCTTTTTTATCATATATAATGCGTTCAGAAATACATTTGTATATATGCACAGTATTAAAAAGAAAGCATTATGCATATACAGGGTGTTTTAAAAATCACTGACGTGTTTTGAACTTAAAGAGATTCTTTATTTTATATTATATCTTTCTGTAATTTAAACAAAATCTGACTAAGACATTGGGAATTTTTAAAACATGCAAAATTCAAACAATCTTCATTCATGAAAAAATAATGTCTTCACTTATGTGTGCTCTTTCCAAAACATTATTCATGACGGATTACAGAATCTCTGGATTTCGATTGAATCCCCTTATTTCGGTCCTGATGTTTTTCTTCAATTCTTGCAGGGTTAGAATTTTACGTTTCGGGATCTGCCAATTCACAAGCATTTTGTTGTACTTGTGGTTAGATAAGGCACATCACCTTAGTGTGCTCCCAAACGAGACCTCAATCAAACCCGAAGACAAGAGTTTATCAACATTTAGGAGTTTCCCTCTCCGTGATGAAAATCCGCACCCAGGCAAGGGCAAGTATGTCGAGGGTGGTAATCTCAAGAAGAAATCGGATGCTTTGAGAATGGACACTCCTGAATCCCATAGCAAAGCGCAACCGCCAAATTTCACCCCCAGTAAAATCGTCAATATCCTAAGACTATATCTAGTCCTCTATAACACCAAAACCACGATCGGCTACAAAGTTTTGATCCCTCCTGTCACAGCTCCCCTTCCTGAGAAGCTCTCCAATTAATCTCCCTTAGTCCCGTCAAAAAATAGAATCCGCATCCTTCACTGTTCCAAACATTATCATAACTTTTATAAATACACTGCATACATTCCCGAGCACAGTCTTTTCCCATAGTTCACACCTTTAGTGATAGTTAAAAGCCTGTCCCTTTCCAGAAAAGATCGCTTAACCCATCCCAGAAAAACAAAAATTAAAACACACTTTACTGTCCTTGTAAAGACCTTTGTCGGGCCAGAGACCCGAGAATTAACAACGCGGTTTACTTTAAAAAAGCGGAACTGGTGAAAATAATAGAATTAAGGAAGAGGCTGGGATGCCAGTCGAAGGGCCTTGCAATGTTACGAATACGAAACGGCATCGGAAAGAGAGAAGATGTAAAGGACCTATGGGTATTTCCAGAAGAGGTAAACAAACATTTAAAATTTCTCCTCTTCTAGTTATTTTAAAGGAATCTCATATGAGAAATTTAAGAAAATATTGGGTAGGGCGGGTTCCCGTAAAGATGAAACCCTCCCAAACTAACCTATCCTTTGCATGTTGGAGGTATCCTCCACGACGGGAACATCAATACGCAGCTGGGACCTATTCGCTTGGGAAAGCCATCAACACGCTGACGACAGCTATGTGTGATTTTGGATCCCAACCCTTAGGCATCATAATTGACCTTAAGCTTGCAAGAATTTATGTGCGAGGGATGGGTCAGATTCTCGCAAATTTCAACTGAACTTAGATCTGTAGCACCGCGGAGTGCTGTTGTGTTCAGGAAACTCATCTCATTCCAGGTGAGCATTTGAATGCGCTGTCTAGGATCTATCGGGCTTCCTCATCGTTCGAGACGTGTTTCTTAGTTAGTGAAAAGGTCTGTAGATGCGTCCTGTTACCTGTGCTTCATGGATCGGGAAGGAAGACAGTACGTTCTGGATGTTTTCATAAAAGTTAAGACTTCTCGTTTCATCGGTGTTTATGCGCCTAATAGCCTTGATAGGCTTGCAGCTTTTTTCGTCGGATTGTGCAGTGTCACAGTACTTCCCAAAAGGTGTATATTAACGGGCGACTTGAGCGCGGTCCTGGACTTCGATTTAGATCGCTTGTGTTCAACATCGAAGCATCATGATGCCTTTTATTTTCGCGAGTTTTATGTCATTGACAAATTCTGACATCTAAAGTCTCGTGATGTAGTGTGAAGGTTTACAGGTAGCTGCAGCTCAGGTGCAGTACAACTTTTGACCCTTGACCTTGACCTTTGACCTTAATCTTGATCCCTTATATAGTTTAGCGAGTTATATATACCGGTTCTTATTTGAGCGAGTAGAAGTATTAGATTGTCTAACTTTCCATATAGTTTAATCGGACCAAAAAATTGTTCGTGTTCTGCTAAACTTAGGTAGAACTAAGCCTAAGTTGTCTTTCTACTGGAAGCTCCAGACGTGTTGTTGGATGTGCAGGGCTACTGGGATTAGTTACTCTATAGCAAGAATTGACGGGGCTGTAATTGGTAACAATATTAAGGATTCCATTAGGTCCTTTTCTGACATCTTTAGCAGACGATCCATCCCAAGATTATCGGGCAGCAAAACTAGAGTCTAGTTTAGATCGAGCGATGGAGGAGAGGGATAGTGTTAATGTAAACATAATTAAGTCTCAGCTTGCTTGACACAAAGGAACATCAAGCTCTAACGATTGGATTATAGTTTACAAAGAATGCCTTAGAATGACACAAACATGGCCCCGGAATTGCGTGCAGAAAATTTCGACAAACGGTTGATTGAAACATTGCATGTGTCACATTGCTGGATAATCGTACCGTGGCCACAATCGCCCTGGAAGCGTGTAGGTATCACATTCAGGAGCTTTTTACTAGGGAATTCAGCCTGTCATCGGGACAGTTAGGAACCAATTTTGCTGAGTTTCCTTGTACTTCGGCGACCAAAGCAGCTAGGTGTGAACTTGGGATAACGGGGGATGGGGGTCATCGAGGCTATGAAGCGGGTTGCCGATAAGAAGTATGTAGGGGTCGATAGTCTGTTTAAGAATTGTACTTGAGGATGTCGCAATGCCTTTTTCCCCTTCTGACAGTTTTATTTAACTCATAATTGAAGAATGGCTCAATTCCAAATCACTTTACCATGGGTATCCTGAAACTGTTACTCAAAAAGAAGGATAATGGGGATGATTAAGATAATTATCTGCTATTAACAATGCTTACCTCGGAGTTAAAGATCTTTGCCAATCATCTGCATTGTCGTGTTCTATCTGAACTCTAGTCTATTGTTTCCAATTTACAAACTTTTATAAAAAAAACACCTGACTAGCTACAGCAACTATATGGTAGTCCCCTCACTCTCTAACACTGACTAAATGTAAACGCAGATTCCATGAAGAAAACTTCTTTCCTATAACTGTCGCATGTGGATACTGTTCCGCTGGCATGCTTCTCGGTTGAATACAACATGATATAATATTTTTATATTTTATTTTATAACTTACATGAAGATGTACCTGCTATTTGAAAGAAACTCAGATATGTGCATGCGAGTATTATGTATTTTCTAAACATTTAACTTTTTTAAAGTCAAACAAATACTCGAGCTGAGACCGAAACCAAAACCTAAAAGACATTAAGTCAAATACGATTACAATTAGGCCAGCTTGACACGTCATTCCAAATGTTTTTCAGCCTAGGGATCTTTACATCGATTCGCGCATGCGCAGTCGTAAAAGAGTTAGGAAACAGATGAAAATATAAAGACACTCACATTTCATTGTTTTTTTTTTTATTTCTCTTACCAGCCCCCTTTTTCCAGAGGAAAACGGAGTACAATATTTTCTACAGGGCTGAATATTTATATACCAAAATATCAAGTCTGTAGATTAATAAATCGTCGAGTGTATAGGCTAATAAGGGTTCTTTCACATTCTCACTTTTATAGATACGTAGATCAGAAATATAAAGCTATTTTTATATTATTCAATATTTCGCTTGATAATTTGGTAAAGTTTTAAAATCCAGAATTCTGTCAATGAGAAATGGGTATTATTAGAACTAGTATCATTACGTTGCAAATATAAGACAGTGCCCCGACGTCTATAAGACGTAAATTAGGAAGGGCGGCATTCGCATCGCCCCAAACATTCTGAGAAAAGTACGATTAACCTTTTTAGTATACGAGTTTAACATCTGTTGCTTAATATGAAAATATTGGATAACTTTTATAGAATGGAAACGGCAGTAAAGCTAAAAGATATAACGAAATTATAACTTATGACATTTTCTCTATATGAATAAGCTGAAATTAAAATAAAAATTAAACACACTGTAAATAAGAGAAAGTATTATAAGGGAACGACTAAAGAAAAAAAAAACAACGATTTTCATTGTCCGATTAAATAGGCTGCGCATTTTCGCGTCGTCTTGAAAAAAAAAAGCCTGGGACTTATCTAACGAGTTAAATTCAACACTAATTAATGCCTTTTGTTTAGGCGTTGAACCGTCAAAGGAAAATACAATGTTCAGACTCAAATTCATAGCGGTTGAAATGAAAACAAAAAGGAAATGCCTAACATGGAATTAAACTAAAAAAAATTGATGATACTTGTAGAGGAAATAAAAATAACGTTGAAAAGCAGAACTTCAACAATAGAGAAAATGTTTCTAAAAAGCAGCGGTAATTTCACGTAGAGGGAAAAATTTTAGATTTATGAGACAACATATTGATCAAGTAATGAAACCAGTAATAAAACGAACTAACGGACTCATATATATATATATATATATATATATATATATATATATATATATGTGTGTGTGTGTGTGTGTGTGTGTGTGTGTGTGTGTGTGTGTGCGGGGTGTATAATTGATAAAGTTTGTCTGTGTGTCTGTGTGTGTACATTCCCCTACCAAATAACTCTGTCAATTATCAGTCTGGAGACTCGAGATTTGACATAAGGGATATTGAGAGTTGGGAATTATTTTTCAATTGGTTTTCGGCTATAAATTTGGTTGTCAATGGGTCAAAGTAAAGCAATTTTACCATTACAACCTCTACCACAGTCCTCCGCGAAATTTCGGTCTAAACGTTTGAAATTTTAAACGTAGTATCCTTAGATATGGATTAAAATTTTTAAATTTGAGTAGAACCCAACACAATGAAAGTAAAGGGGTTATAAATTGGGATCAAATAAAACAAAAATTTTACCTTGCGGTCTCTTCCAAATTACTCAGCCAATTTATGTTCTAAACTTTAGAAAGTTTACATAATAGGAATTCAGCTTTTTCATCGGTGAGTCGAAAATTTGGGTTGCCAAGGGCCCAAGTTCCCAAGATTTTTCTATTTCGGTGTTTTAGCAAAGTACTCAGCCAATTTTTGGTATAAACATTTGCAATGTTATATAAGTATATCTATCGACAAGACTATTCCTGACGCGTTGGGTCAGTAGGTTATATTGGCTATTGAATTTATACATGAGCGTGACACTTGTGACGTAAAGAAGGTAGTATTTTTTGACATAGCAGAAACATTTCTATGAAAGTATATTAAAATGAAAAATCACGGACACATCACTAGGTGTGTTAGAAATTTCGTGAAAAATATTGAATAATTCCACCCCGTCTTTCCAAGCTTATAATTCCTCGAATAATGTAATTCAAGACCGAATCTTTTTTTCAATTAAAAAAGCAAGGGCCACAGTTTCGGGGAAAAAAAACAAAAAAAACAATGTGTTTAAAAAAATACAGGTTTTAAACTTCGGACTTTACATATAAAATTAAAAAAAAAAATTAATATGTTATTTTTTTATTGTTCTTCTATCTTAAATTTATAACACTTTGGTGATTAAATTAATTATTAACTTTTTAATAGATATTTCAAAATGGGAGGCGTGAATCAATTCGACCCACTGTCTTTACAAGCTTATAACTACTCGAAAAATGTAATTCAACCCCTATTTTTTTAATAAAAGGTGCAAGGACCAACGGTTCATTAAAAAAAGAAAAAAAACAACGTGTGCTTTAAAAAAAAGTTTTTAAACTTCGGACTTTACAGGTAAATTTCTAAAAAACAGTACTTTATTTGTTTTAAATTTGAATATATTATTTGTTGAACTTTTATCTTCAATTTGTGATATATAAACATTTGGTGAGTAAATTAATTATTTACTTTTTAATAGACACTTGAAAATGGGGGGGCATGAATGAAAAAAACACGGTTGTCTAAAATATTATATTCGGTTTATTGGAAAGAGCATAAAATTTCAGATTGACTCTGAAAATATCGTAAAAATAGAATCAATAGAAAAATGTTGATATATTTTTAAAGTTTAAAATTGAAAAATACTGAGCTCGTAAAATTCAATTAATTTCATTACTGTTTTTTTTTTTTTAATAAAACAAAATATTTCTATTACTTTTAAAACAACTTTAATAATTTATTTTGGAAGCATAATCCATAAAGAAAATACACAACCACTTTTAAAACGAGAAATTACGAGTTTTTTTTAAATATTTTATTCGCAGTTTCGTGAAAGGTGTGTCAAAAATTCATACAAAAATCCTGATACACTTAACGCATCACTCAAACATGAAAAAAATCCTCCCTATTCGTGTAAAGTTACCTATTTTTCCAAATAACCGCTTCAAAATCGAAAATTAAACATGATTTTCCTACGAATCGAACGCCGACGAAAGTCGTTTAGCAGCAAAAACGCACATGAGCTTACCGATGAGAAATATAAGAATGAAAAACATATATTGGAATCCTTCAACCAAGTTATAGAAACTTTAAACAAAATAATAACCTGAAGCAAAAATATAAAACCTAAATAAATAAAACAAATAAAACTAATATTGAAACAGATTAGTAAATGTGTCAACAAATTCACCGTTCTGCCACAACTATTTTGTATCTAGAAATGTAAACAAAAATAAAAAAAGAAAGCAGGAAGGAAAAAAAAGGGACGGATAGAGAGTAGTAGTAGTAGTAGTAGTAGTAGTAGTAGTAGTAGCAGTAGTCTTGACTTTACTACAATTGTTCTTATGTTTGCCAACGGGTAACAGTTCTTTAGTTGTAAGAAAATACCGACACTATAGTTGTAATAAAGAATAGTTTGAAAACACTCCCACTCTTCGCATGTTAAATAATAATTTTGAAATAATAACATTAATATTTCAGTGCTCAGGTCAAAATCTTCAAAAGAAGCGATTTGTGTTTATTTTTTTTACGTTGTTATGGGTTAATTTTTATGTGCGCATGCGCAACCGGATGTCGTAAACCGGAAAGTGGGGTATATCACTCGTAACAAGATCATTTGAGTTTTATAATTATTTAGCTATATCTATAAAAGTGGACGTGTATGTTTGTGTATCTGTGTGTGTACATTTCCCTACGCAATAAATCTGTCAATTGTCAGTGTACAGACTCGAAATTCGATACAAAGGTACTGCGATTTGGACAAAGCTTTGTGATCCGTTTTCGGCCAGTAGTGTGGATGTTAAAGGGTCACATTTAAGCGATTTGAAATTTGAGAACTCTAAAAAAAAAACCCGTCTGACAATTTTGTGTCTAAAATGTTAAATTTTAGATATAGCTTTCTTGGACATGGATCTAACGTAATAACTTGATTTATATCCAAAAACAGTAAATGTTAAGGAGTTATATTAGGGGTCAAAGTTTAAAAAAATTGACCGCTTTTTTTTCGTTTTTTTTTTTTGCTCAACATACACCTCCAAACACCCAGGCAACACCGGGCTGAAATACTAGTATGTCTATAAAACTGAGCGTGTCTGTGTGTGTCTGTGTGTGTATGTGTGTATGCTGCGTACATCTCCCTACGCAAGACTTTTGTCAATTTTCAATTTACAGACTTGAAATTTGATATACAGTGTACTGAGATTTGGGTAAATATTAGTGATCGCGTTTCGGCAAGAAATTTGGCTGTTAAGGGGTAAAAATTCAACGATTTGACGTTTGAGAACTCTACAAAACTCCTCCGACAATTTCTAAATACATGAAATTTTATGAAGTTTCCTTGGACATGGGTCTAACTAAAGAACTTTATGTGAGCCCAAAAAACTACATGTAAAGAAGTCATAATAGGGGTCAAAGTTAAAAAAATTGACCTTTGCGGTCTCTACCAAATTACCCAGATAATTTCTGGTCTAAAGATATAAAATTTGGTATATAGGGTATTAAGAGATAGGGCAAACTTTTTAATCGGTTTGAGTCGAAAATTTTTAGTGACTAATACATAAATGTATGTATGTATGCATGTTTTCATGTCTGCCTAAAACTTTGGACAGGGGCGACGGATTTCACCAAAAAAGTTTTAGGCAGACATCCAAACATGCATCCATACATACATTTATATATTTGGAGCTAAAAGTTTTCGATAGAAACCGATGACAAAGCTTGCCCTATCTCTGAAAAGCTTCATGTAAAATTTCAAATCTTTAAACCAGAAATTGTCTAAATAATTTTGCAGAGAACGCAGAGGTATATTTGTTAAACTTTGACCGCTTTTTTTGACCCCTTAGATCCATGTCAAAGGAACCTATATCGAAAATTTCAAGTGTTTAGACCCAAAATTGTCGGAGGAGTGTTGTAGAGTTGTCAAAGGTCAAATCGTTGAACGTTGACCCCTTAACAGCCAAATTTCTGGCCTAAAATTAATCATGTAGATTGTCCCGAATCTTAGTACACTATATATCAAATTTCGAATCTGTAGGCTTAAAATTGACAAAGTTATTGCGTAGGGAAACGTACAACGACACACAGGCACAGAGACGCGTTCACATTTATAGATATACTAGCATTTCAACCACACCTTTCCCAGCTGTTTTGATGTGCAAAAAAAGGGGGTAGTAGGAAGGCAGGCTCGAACCCGTACCGCAAAGGAGGAAATGAACAGGGGGGAAACTAACGTCTATGCTGTCACGACCATCGCAAAACCGGAAGCGACATTTTTTTTAAATTTAGGCTAGGCAATCTAAAGGAGAGTATGATTTTTAAATGTCGGCGATAAAAGCGACGCCATATGTAGAAAAGTGGGCAGTTTAGGGTGAAGATATTACTGTTTTTATCCAATTGTTCGATATTTGACCCCTGAAAGGTCGAACTTCACAACGATACTGATCTCAAGAAAATCCGTCTCCTCTGTCGAAAGTGTTGGGCAGACATGCAAACATATATAGATACATACATTTTTTATTTGTGACTAAACATTTTGGACCCAAACTGATGAAAATGTTTGCCCTATCTCGGAATACCCTTTATGTAAAGTTTCAAATATTTAGACCAGAAATTGTCTGGTTAATTTGGTACAGGCCGCAGAAGTCAATTTTTAAAAAACTTTGACCCCTATTATGACCTCTTGACATTTATTGTTTTGTGCTCAGATTCAGTTATTAAGTTAGATCCATGCCCAAGGAATCTATATCTAAAATTTCAAGTGTTTAGACCTAAAATTGTCGAAGGAGTTTTGTAGAGTTCTCAAAGGTAAAATCGTAAAACGTTGACCACTTTACCAGAGAAATTTCTGGCCAGAAACCGATCACATAAATTTTCCCAAATCTCAGTACACTGTATATCAAATTTCGAGTCTGTAGACTAAAAATTAACAGAGTTATTGCGTAGGGAAATGTACACAGACACACAGACACACAAACACTTTCACTTTTATAGATATACTAGCATGTGTGGCCGACGTTTCCCGGATGTTTTGAAGTGTATGCTGAGCAAAAATAAATAAATAAAATAAACGGTCAATTTTTTTAACTTTGGCCCCTATTATGACCCCTTTAAATTGATTATTTTCGACTCAAATCAAGTTATATTAAGTTAGATCCATCTCCTAGGAACCTATATCTAAAATTTCAAGTGCTTTGACCGAAAATTGTCAGAGGAGTGAGGTAGAGTTCTCAAAGGTCAAATCGTTGAACTTTGACCCCGTAAAAGCCAAATTTCTGTCCGAAAACCGATTACATAGATTTTCCCAAAGCTCCATACCCTGTATATAACATTTCGAGTCTGTAGTCTGAAAATTAATAGAGTTATGTCGAAGGAAAATGTACACAGACACACAGACAGGCAGACACACACACGATATAAAGATGGATAGATAGGCTAGCATTTCAGCCCGCTTGCCCCGGTGTTTGGAGGTGTATGCTGAGCAACAACAAAACAGGGTCAATTTTTTTTTAAACTTTGACCCCTATTATGACCCCTTTACATTTATTGTTTTGGGCTCAAATCAAATTATTAAGTTAGATCCATGTCCGTGGAACCAATATCTAATATTACAAGTGTGTAGACCACAAAATTGTCGGAGGAGTTTGGTAGAGTTCTCAAAGATCAAAACGTTGAACCTTTACCCTTTAACAGCCAAATTTCTGGCCGAAAACTGATCGAGTTGACAGAGTTATTGCGTAGTGAAATGTATACAGACACACAGACACATAGACAGACACACAGACACGTTCACTTTTATAGATATATAGACTAGCATTTCGGCCCGGCGTTTACCGGATGTTTGGAGGTGTATGCTGAGCGAAAACAACAAAAAAGCGTTTTTTTTTTTAACTTTGACCCCTATTATGACCTTTTAATATTAATTGTTTTTAGCTCTAATAAAGTTATTAAGTTAGATCCATGTTCGCCGAAACTATATCTAAAATTGCAAGTGTGTAGACCCAAAATTGTAGGCGGAGTTTGGTAGAGTTCTCAACGGTCAAATCGTTGAACTTTGACACTTGACATCCGAAATCGGATCACTTTGATTTTCCCAAAGTTCAGTACCCTGTATATCAAATTCCGAGTCTGTACACTTAATATCGACATAGTTATTACGTACGAAAATGTACACAGAGAGACAGACACACAGACACACAGACATATAGACAGACATACAGACACGTTCACTTTTATACATAGATTGATAGATAGATAGATATAGATATATATTTTTAACAAAGAAATAAAAGTATACATAAATATATATGGAAACACTTCTGTTTATTATAAACTTTTTTCGCAAATATTATGCGAGTATAAATCATGTAGAATAGCTGCATTCATATAATTACACGTAATAGTTAACTAAAGATGATAATCTCATTAAAAATACCGAAGCAACTAATAGGGAATTAATTAAAATGAATGTTTAAAAGATTATGCAAATTACCTAGATCTTTTGCTAGGGAATGCAATTCCACAACCAAGATATAAGAACATTGTATTTTCTTTTTAAATAAATAGAAAAGAGCGCGTTTCATATGAATATTGATACCTTATGCTCCTATGCACTGTTGATAAGGTTATGTGCATATGGTTATATTAAAAAGGTCGAATATGTAAAGTAATGCCTTTCTGTATAATAGTATAACTAAACAATGATAGAAAACCCCCCAGATATTTGCACTTTTATAGATAGATTGAATGCAATTTATAGTAATGATTTAAAAAGTAAATAAACAAATTACTCGTATGTCACCATGGAGAATCGAAACCAAAAGTTCAGCTCGCGGTTTATTTTGCCTCAGCTGTCAATGACTGGGCTATGAAAACATGTGTACTGCAAGGCTAAAAATTAAAACATGAACTAATAGCTTCTATGTTATGCATTCCTAATACCGCTGTTCGACCTTCACCTGGCAAATTTCGTTTTTTTTTAAATTTTCACACTTTCGCATCGATTTTTCCGAGCTAAAAGAGAAATATAAAGTTTTGCATGGATTCAAATACATTATATATGACGTTTCATGTCTGTAGACCAAAAACTCTAGGAAGAGTTTGGTAGGCAAAATTGGTTAAACAAATATATATATATATATGGAAACAAGTTTGTGTTTATTAACTTTTTCGCAAATATTATGCAATTATATATCATGTAGAATATCTGCATGAATATAATTACACGTAATAGGTAACTAAAGAGGATTATCTACCTTTACATCATCAACGATCTGCTGCCTAGCTGCCATCACTTGAAATGATTGACTCTCGTCTTGGGGAGGCTTTATGTTTTGACAAGCTTCTGGACTGGATATTTACTCCCGATCTGAAATGGAACACGTATTCCAAATCAATTGCCAAAGCTGCTGTAAAGATGGTGGGATCCTTCCACCGCTCCAGTAGATATCTCACTTCTGATACAATTCTCTACCTAAATAAAGCCAGGTTAGGTCAACGATGGGGTACTGTTGCCACAGATGGGCAGGAGCTGCTAGAAGCAACTCATGCTGTCTTGACAGAGTTCAAAATAGACTTCGTATCTTACTTGGGGATGCCCTTTTATCTTCTCTGCAAGAAACGTAGCGAGGCTGTCCCTGCTTTATCCTTATTTTCATGGCAGGTGCTCATCTGAACTTCGATCTCTGGTTCCCCTTCGCCCGACTTTCACGAAAAACACTCGTCTCCAGAACCACTATCGACAATTACCAACACTCTTTATCCGTGCCTACACCTAAACGTAGATTCCATGAACAGGGCTTCTTTCTTAGAACGGCTCGTCTGTGGAACTCTATTCCGTTTGCCTACTTTCCAGCTGCCTACAATCTGATTGTCCGTCCCCCTAAGTAATCAAAGTTACAAAATCCCCACTAATGTTTACTACGCTAAAATCACAATGACATATGTATACCTATTAACCCTTGCCCTTGAGTGGGCTCTGGGTCCTGATAAGCGGTGATCCCCATGTAAATAAAAAAAATTATATATGCATGTCTATTAAGGTTATACGCTAAAGGATAACTTTGGAGAGCTGTATGTTTTACTATCGATACAACTTATGGCCTAAGTCCTACAAGTAATTCCTTTTACCCAGAGTTACAGACCCATTGTTACTCAATGCACATCCACTATTACTGCACATTCACACCCAACATTTATCGATATATTTTATATATGCATATATATATATATATACATATATATTTATATATATACCTATATTTATATGTGCGTATGTGTGTATATATATTAAATGCTTTATGTGTACATATATATATATGTGTGTGTGTGTATCCATATATACATATATATATATATATATATATATATATATATATATATATATATATGGATATATATATATATATGTACACATACAGCATATATATATATATATATATATATAGATATAGATATAGATATAGGTGTGTGCGTGTGTGTGTGGTGGGCGGGGGTTGGTGTGACATGCCAGAAAAGGATAGTCATTAACGTATATATTTTCACTAAGATACATACATGCTTATTTAGATTAAGAGAAAAGAATAGTGTTGAAATAATATCTCATTAAAATTGTATTGAATAACATTGAAGAATGCTACAAACCTAAGAAGCATCAGCATTTTTAGAATTTTTGAAAGAACGAATCGGGGGTCAAAATGAACGTAATCCTATTGAACTAAATATAGCAAGGACTCTTTAAATACATCGTTTTATTTTTAATAACGTGATCGTACAAATTTAAAGAAAATATAAACTTCAGCCACGTCACTAAATGAACCGTGCGTCTTTTGAAAATAATTGTTGAAGAGAATCCTCGGTGCAAAGCCTCTGGCATTGCAACACAAATTGGATAAAGTCCCTGAATAGCTGTCAGTATACTTTACAATCTCGACTACTATAGTTTAGCTGTGAGCTTTTTCGTATTACCAATATCAGGCACAGAAATGATTAGACTTGTGAAATCCTGGAGTAACTTTTTCCACTATTTCCTGACAGTGGTAAAAGTTTTAGTATAGATGCACATTCAGCTAGAGTTTTGCTTAAAAATATAACAGCCAACACTGAAACATGGGCAGTTCGCAGTTATGGTATAGCGTGCATTTTTTAATGATGGTGGTTCAGACCTGGTGGACTGCGATGAAATTAATGCTGCCTAGCATGTTATAATATTACATGAAGGATTCCTTCCGATATTCTCGAATATTACAAATGGCAAAGTTAACCCCCTACTTTTGGATGACCGACCTAATTGTAACTCTGCAAGGGTGTCAGGAAAATTGTTGATCCATAATACGATTAAAAAAATTAAGTCAGTCCCCAATTGTAAACCTTTTTGACATATTTTAAAATAACGTTTGTAAACACAGGAAACCATCCTTTAATTTTTAACATGACGTGTCAGGAATTTCCTGAGGATGATATGCGTTAACTGATCTATGCTATGCCAAGAAGAGTCCTGGAATTTAATATAACAAATAAAATGTCAGTCATATATTAGTTATTAAATTTGTTGCCATTTATTTTGCATTTAGAATTTTGTTCTATGAATAATATGTTTATT
The DNA here is from genome assembly GCF_053919585.1 of Euprymna scolopes. Lineage (NCBI taxonomy): Eukaryota > Metazoa > Mollusca > Cephalopoda > Sepiida > Sepiolidae > Euprymna > Euprymna scolopes. The sequence continues at coordinate 129,824,127 of NC_136485.1, forward strand.
GAAATAAACTGTTTCGCTGAGAGTCTATTTTGTCTGTCATATATCTGTATATACATATATATATATATATATATATATATATATATATATTGTGAAAGAAAAATCAGGACTTAAAACAGGGTGCAAATGGCAACAAACAGTGTATTTCATTTCATGTTACGTTACAATTGTTTCCATGTCCAGTCGAACAATTTCAAACATTATATCGTTTGGCAATTTTCCAAAACATGCATTTCTTAAGACTTTATGAATAAACACACTTTTGACAATATAGAATTTTTGGAAGAGAGAGAGAAAAAGAAAAATTCCCTTAATGGATATGGAAAAGCCCATGTTTATTTATACACGAACTCAGTATATTACATATAAGTCTCTCTATCTTTCTCTCTCTCTTTCTCTCTCTCTCTCTATATATATATACATATATATATATATATACATATATATATATATATATATATATATATAAATGTAACTCTTGGTTCGTTCGTAATTAATAGTCTAAATAACAAAATAAATGATTGCTTCGATATTTGGTATAATATGTTTACTGTACCCATGCGTGTTGTTGTATATCTCTTTTTAATTATAACATTATACTTAATTTTTCTACAATAAATAGATGATTTTCTTTGTACCGATCGGTCATTTTTTTATTTATGGATAGTTATTTATCACCGCTTGCCGTCACGTGATCAGTGTTGCCAATTTAGAGGTTTTCCCGCGAGGTCTGCAGATTTCGTTTGCAATCTACCGGGGAATTCTAGAAAATTTGGTGATATTTCGCACCCACACACCCGCAATTTTAGATTAAAAAAGAAAGAAAAGCGCTTGAAAATAATTTAAAACATAAAATAAACTCATTCATGTAAGTAAAAAAAGTAGCATTTATTGCCTTTTGTAACAATTCTTTATTGATTATTTTTTTGTTTGTCACCTTTGATTCGGCTACCCATTCCTAAATCTCGCTATAAAATCGATTTTTCGAAGTACATTTAAGGGGGGGGGGGGCATTCCAACCTCCGTAGTTTCGTTTAAAATACGATCTAAGCAACCCCCTAAATTCGGAGTATTTAGTCGAAAATTCAAAAAAGCAAGAAAGAACAGAAAAAACTTATACCAAACACAGAATTTAATTATCTACTAACGTAAATACTTTTAACAAGCTAAAACAAAGTTTTTTTTATGTTTCTAATTTCCAAAATATGTTGTTCGAAATGGATTTTACACACGGAAAAAAAATAATGATAATAATAAAATGTCCGCTTACAAATGACTTATCTACCACAAACCCTACGTTCGAATTGCACTCCAAAATTAGTTAGTGATAGTCATGGATTTTTTATACAATTTTCCAAGAGTGAAGTCTCCAATGGTTTAACGACATGCAAACCAGTTAATTGTTGTAAAGACAAATTTTAATAAAATAAATGAAATAAAAATAACTTAAACAACGTTTCAGCACGTATAAAATATACTTGAATTTTACTGCATTTGGTATCAGGTATTTTTGTTATTGTTTCCAATTTCTCAAATATTAATTATTTTACACAAATGATTGTGTTGTTCCTACTTATTTGCCCCGCCAAGAGCCATCATTCATGAGTTTACTTATTTTTTACTAATTTTGGAGGTTTATTTTATTTAATTGTCAGCATGAACCAACTTTTTAAGATCCATCATATGCTAACAATCAGCGAAGTTTACTGTATTTATTTTTTTAGCAAACATTAATAACAGAAAGTTTTCAACTTTATTAATTTTTTTGCACAATTAATGATGGAAGTATGGTTTCTGTTTTCTTAATATCTGTTGAAAAATAATTTGTACAGTCTCTTGAAAAAAAACAACTTTTCTCTACTTTCACCTCACTATTTACAATGTTCATGTAAGCATTTCTCTCTTCTTTTTATAATAAAAAATCCGTTTTCAAAAAGAAACATTTACTGCTAAATTTCTTTTTAAAAAAGGTGCAAATTTTCCTGAAAAAAAACAACAAACTTTCCCCTAACCATTTTTGGTAAAAAAAAAAATGGGGGGGGGGAACAACAACTTTTATTGATAAAAAAACTTGCAAAAAGTAATAAAAGTAAATAAACGAAAATACATAATTTCTTGAGGAATGTGTTCCATTTTAACAAACTGAGCCACATCAAACCTTTTCAGAAATTGCAATTCGAAGCCAAATGGCTCCTATTAGCAGTTGTGAAACTACACAATTATATAAAGTGCTAATATAGACAATCTGGCTGACTAACATTCACATATGAATGTAGAATGAGTAAATACGATAATATAGTAAAATATAGTAAAAGTAGATACAATATATAAGGGTAAATCGGAAGATTAATATAAATATGATAATAGAAAAACATAAAATAAAAATATGGGCGAGTATAACATAACGGATCTCATTAAAGTATGGCTAATTAAAATGTAAAAGTAAATAATGCATTTTAACTTCCTAGAAAAAAAAACACATTTAAACTTTTGCAGACTTAGAACTTGCATAAGCTTTTTCTGAAAAATCAGCTATAAAGGGATGATTTTTTTTTTAAATACCTTAACTAACATAGTTAAATAGCAAACGGGGTTTCGTCATCTGCCGACCACCTAGCTGTTTCGGAGATTTAACCCTGGGAAAATACATGGCAAACCAACGGAAAATCCTACTTCCCCACTAACAAAGTATATATACAATATATATTATATATTTATAATTATATGTAACAAAATGAAATATTAATTATATATATATATATATATATATATATATATATATATATATATAATAGAATTTAATAATCATAATAATAAAAATCACAATAAAAATACTACTACTTCTACTATTACTACTACTAATAATAATAAGAAGAGTAATAAGAATAAGAATATGAGATCTCGCCTGCGGTATGTTAATTAGCATATAAATTTATAAGAATAAAAATGCATAAAGGCATAAGTAGCTTCGGTACAAGAGAGGTAAATAAAAAAGAGGCGGGAAACATAGAAATCTAAAAACGCAATGTATACTTTGAAGAAGCTATGAACTAAATCATGTAAAATAAAAATTAAGAATGCAGTATAATAACCTGGGGGAAAACCCGCCAACAACTTTAATTTTTTGCAGACTTAGCCCTTGCATAAGCCGACCATTAAAACGTCTACAATTACAAAAGAGTATTATACTATTTATATTATTATTCATCGTTGAAGAGAGTCCGACACAAATGTAAGTCAATAGGAGCGGTGAGACTGCAGTTCTTCACTATCTGCTTATCGGGACACAAAACCGGATGTTTATCGGGTTTTACTCCCTTAGACTTTTCCCTTTCTTTTTTGAAAGGCAATGGTGCCCTTTGGCGAATAACTGGTGAGTATTTTTAAATATTTAAGATCTTGACAAAAATAATGGGTATCTCCATTGTAGTTATTGTTATATGAAATTGAAAGCGACATCCTTAAATTAACCACTGACACATAATATAACCTGTCAATCAGTAGTTATAAGCGGTTAATTTGTATGCGCAATATTGAAAGTGATAAAGTATGTGGGTGTGTCTATGTGTGTACATTTCCATACCAAATAACTCTCTCAATTATAAGTCTAGAGACTCGAGATTTGATATAAGGGACAGTGAGATTTGGGAAAATTTTTTCAATTGTTTTTTGGCTGTCAAGGGGGCAAAGTTAAACAATTAGACCATTACAACCTCTACCAAAGTCATCCGCCAATTTTTGGTCTAAACGCTTGAAATTTTAAATCTAGGTTACTTGGATATGGATCAAAATTTTTAATTTGATTTGAGCCCAACACAATAAACGGTAAGGAATCAGAATAAGGGGAAAATAAAAAAAAATGACTTTACAGTATCTTCCAAATTACTCAGCTAATTTCTAGTCTAAACTTTGAAAGTTTATATAATGGCTATTCAGAGATATAGCAAGCTTTTTAATCGGTTGGAGTTGAAAATTGGCGCTTCCAAGGGATCAAAATTCCCAAGATGTTACCTTTGCGGCGTTGAAGCAAACTAATCAACCAATTTTTGATCTAAACATTAGCAATCTTTATATAACGGTATTAATATATGCTACAAGTATTATAATCAGTTTTTGGGCGAAAAATTGATTGTCAATATGTCAAAGATGAAAGAGTTTACCTTTGAAGATTCTACTATATTCCTCCGCCAATTTTGGGTCCAACCCCTTGAGACTTTCACGTAGATACCGAATGTAGGTTAATTCGTATGTACAATATGCATACTTATTCAGCTGGCAATGATTGAGTTTTCTTAAATTTTATTTTCCAATGTTCATTAACCTTTAATATTTGTTGACTCAATTTTTTTTAAAAATTGGTAAAGAAAGCATTGATGTGAGACAACCGTTTTTATTCCAAACACTATGCAAAATTTATTTTATAAATATATGGGATTAATTTCATAATTTAAGACTATTACTAATAAGAAGAGCATGCCTTTATACTACGTCAAGCTAAAACTGTATAATTATCATTATTGAAAGACAACTGGAATTGTATCTCATTGGAACGGCAGCTTTATCGTGGAAACTATTTGTACACAATTCCCAGGACATTTCCGTCGTCGTCTAATCCTCCGCAGGTTTCCATGTGCATTGATTATCTTCAGCGATATCTTCACAAATATCGCGCATGCGCACAAGCAATTATATCAAATGAGCCAAATATGTTGATCAATCAATTTAAAGAGAGACGGTTTAATTTGTTATGTTGTTTCTTGGTTGGAATTTTGTTAAAATTTCATGAATAACAACTAGTTTTCTTTTAAAGGAGGTAAACAGTTCAACAAGTAGATAATTTCAGTTTTATTAGTATGCAAATCGATCACTGATTTCGACATTCGAATGAGTTAATCCATATGTATATGAAGTTAAATACAAGTGTTTTCTATTTAACTGAACATTATTAGTGATTAGGGTTGTGACAACAAAATATTATTTTCATTCTTTTGACTCCCGACACAGTTAGACACACTTAATTAACGGATAACCACACCCGTCTATATAAAAGCATATGAAATATTAAAGGATATATACTCAAGATCAACAGAGAGCCATGTGAGCCTATATAAAAACATAAGATCGTAACTGTTTGAGACGCCCCCTCATTGGGATTAATACTCTCATGACATCATTTCCTCTGGTGACGTCAATTCCGGCGACGAGTACTGGTTCCCCGAGTCAGTGATTGGTACGCGACCAAGGAGGTCGTGTGCAAACGCCCAACAGTGAAGGAATGATATTGCTCAAACCGCCTTGTCTGTAATATATGTGAATACATGTTTGTTCATAAAAGCCCTGTGTTCCTTTCGCCTTATTACCATTTAACACCATAACAGTAACAGATATATACTCAAGAGGCAAAAAAATAAAAAGGATATGCTGCTGCCACAGCTCTAGTTATGAATCTGTTGTTTTAGTTCCTCATTGTCAATGGCTTCTTGATTATAATTAAGATTCCCTCTATTAACCAAATGGAAGCCACTCTGCAAATCCTTGGTTATTTATTGGAAGATTTGAATAGACAGTGCAGAATAGTTTAAGCTTAGTTTGTATTGGTTAACATAGGATAGGAGCTATCTCCATAACAATGTAGTTTGACACATTCCTGTATAGACAAACCGAAAACATCTAAACGTGATGTACACTAGGTATGCAAAATATTAGTATGTTTTTTAGAGCATTTATCAAATCTCATAAATGCGCAGTCGCCCGACATTGCCCAGTCGTAAATTATGCTTAAATATGATATTTTCATTAATGAAGAATGACTCGGGCGCCACCAGGAATTAAAGCCAAAATCTTAAGCTTACAATTTACGTTTTAATTTTACATTAACTCCTGAGCTATGAAGTCATGTTTGCTCTAAGGCTAAAAATTAAAACCTAGCTATTACGTTACGCATGCATCTTCGTAAGGCCGTCGTTCGACATTAAACTGACAAAAAATTATTCTTAATTTTCACCTTTGTGTACAGATTTTCCCCGGAGAAAAGCAAATATAAAGTTCCGTATATGTTCGAATGCCCTATATATTAGTGGCATGTCTGTTGACCAGAAACAGGCAGAAAATTTATGTAGGTAATTTTTTAAACAAACTGATATTTACACACACACACACACACATATATATATATATATAAAGAGGGTAATGTTTACTACAACTTTTGTTACGTAAATATGACGCAAGTATCAATCATGTAGAATATCTGCATTAATATAATTACACGTAAGAGTTAAGTAAAGATGACCATCCTATAAGAAAACTGAGAAACACTGATGAGGAATTAATTAACGTGAATGGTTAAAAGAATATGATAATTAGCTAAATATTTTGCCGTTAAATGCAATTCAAGCATCCGCATGAAACAAAGTTATATTTTCTTTTGAAATTATCGGAGAAAAGGATTCTAATTATAAACATCAATGGACAAAAAATATAGTTGATCTTGAAAAATGTTTGTACTAAACTGCTTTCGTGTATTGATTGTAAATAGGTATATATAATTGAAAGCGCAGTATTATATCTTTAAAAAAATATATTTATATATTGCAATTCGTCTTATTACCATTTCACACCATAACAGTAAAAGATATATACTCAAAAGTCAACACAATGAAAAGTATATTCTGCTGACACAGCATACTTAAAAACCAGTCTTGTGCAGCGAACTTAATCACGGACTCTTTTTTCTATTCTTAGTCGTGCTCATTCACTGTATCCCCTTAAGATCTTGGAGACTATTCACGTTCGACGTAGAAAAACTTCCTTTTGCAAGAAAAGGGAATGCCTCCTGGGTTTGAACGTAATTAATCTCTAGAGTATTCGACGATACCGCTGTTTTATTTTAATCGTTTTCTCACTATATTTTTCTCCCCGTAAATTGATTAAAACGCAATTTTAATCGTTCTTTTTTTTCATTCTTTGATTTAAAAGTTCCCTCGATACAGCTTTGAGAAGCGAGGGTCGAAACTGGTCAGTTCGCTCCTCACTTCTTTTTCTTTTCTCTCCTGTTCTCCCATTTTCCCCCTTTTTGGAGAAAAGATTAAAGGAATATATATATATATATATATATATATATATATATACAAATTTACTTTTAATCATGAATCATAAAAGTCTTACCTTCCTAATTGCAATATTTAAAGTAAACATTATGAAACATATATATATATATATATATATATATATATATATATATATATATAAGTGTGTGTTTGTGCGTGTGTTTATATCCGACGCAAAAAAAAAGTCGACATAGGTGACGATTCCTAACAAGATCGGTAGCATTTTATAACTTGGAGCCTTTGGACAACAAATATCGATGAATTCGCACCAAACATTAAATCATTCACCCTGAACTAGGTAGCTTCCTACCGAGAGGGGTCGGATTTTCCGACGTCATGTCTCCGTCATCTTTCCTTTCTGATTGACTACACTTAATTTGAACGCGTTCAACTTCCGGCCGCGTTATGGACATCGGTAAGACGTCAGATTTTCTTCCAGTTTCTTTTCCGCCTTCACGTGTTCGAGCCTGCCTGCCTACTATCACTTGTTTAAACACCTCTCTCCACACCGGCTGCCTACTGTTGATGTGATTTATCCCCCCCCCCGCAACTACTATTTTGTTAACCTCTCTTTTATCCCGGGGTTTCTTACGACACACACCACCTACACACACCCGGGCAACGCCGGGTTTCTCCCCCCCCCACTACCCTATTTCACTACTCTCTCCACCTGGTCTGCCTACTGTTGTTTTAAACCCCCCCCGCTATTACCATTTTTTTACACCTCTTTCCACCTGGAATCCTGCTTTTATTTTAACCTCCCCTGACACCTTTCCACAGCCGGGCTATGGCGGGTACCCCCGCTAGTCAAGTATAAAATACAGAGAACTATTGTGCTTTGCCGTTGCCTTGTTTAGATTATAACAGAAAGCTACATTTAAAATTGTTGTCGCTTCACATTAAGGTTAATTATTGTTACATTTTGTAAGAACTATGGATTTCCTCTGAATTAATTGATATTTGTAAATCTTACTTCTGTTAGAAATTCTATCATGGTATAGTAATCTACGTTATTTGCGTCAGTTAAGTTCACAATATATACGGTAAGATAAGAGATGATTTATTTTAAAAACTTAATCAAATAGCACTGCTAAACGTGTACATCTGGGATATTTTTCATACTTTACCGATATATTTTACGCTTCAAGTAGTGTCTAAAATGATCGTTATTTTGAAATTATTCAGATATTACTAAACACATTGTTTCTTCATCTATCTTAAATGACAAGAATATAAATATAACAAATTAACATGCACTGACAATTTTTGGTTTCGTAAGGTTCAAATAAAATTGGACTTCACAAATATAAAAAAGTGTGCAAAATACGCCCTAATGCATTTCGTTTTCACAAATCTAGTATGAGTTTGCAAGAAAACATGTTAGTAACATTATGATAACCGATAAATAAAGAAAAGAGATTATATTAATAAGTAATGAAAAATCGATTCAAATACAGATGTCAGTTTGCTAGGTTGCACAATTTTACTTGCAATCGAGGGCGAGGATCATACTGCGACCGAAGAAATATTTATCATCCAACAATTCATAAGTAATTATACACCGCCTCCAGTCAGAAAATTCAAGTAATTAAAGCAGTATTAGCGAAGCTATGGCAGAAGATAGGAATATCTGTTGATTTCAGCGTGTCAAGTTATTAACAAAGTTGAGAAAAACACAACCCATAACTTGTTTATTGAAATAGTTTTCAAACATTAAATCAACTAGGAAAACTGCTTAGAATACAATAACTACATTGCAATTTCTACGTGAACATATTTAGTAGGGGATATGCGACCCTTTTTTACGAATGACTTGTAAAATACGTTAGTCCACAGAATTAGTCAAATTTGTGATTTCGTTAACAGGTATTTCTTGGAAAACATCCCGCAACTCAACTTTGCTCTTAAATTGGCGTCCACTTGTATAAAGGCGTCCTTTCATGATAATCGAAAGGATCGTAATTGGGTTCAAATCTGGTGAATTTGCAAGCGATTTCCGGAATCCCGGAGAACCCCAGTTATTGCAAATACTCTTTACTTTTGTTTGTTGCATGCTACATAAAAATAATGCATGATACATAAAAACAATGGTTCTTCTGAACCCCGGCCTTTGCTTCTTACACCATAGTTAACAGTTCTCCTTCAAAAAACTATGTAAATATTTGACGTCATTTTTACGCCTTCCGAGACACTCCATTGGTCAACTAACGTATCTCCGATAATCCCAGCCCAAATCATTATCCAATCACCACCTTGTTGGCGCCTTAAACGCTGATAACAATGTAGTCCATCTAAGACGCATCCCTGGCACCAGCCATCTGAGCCATCAAAAGTTACACGCACTTCAAATTGTTATGTTGTCCTCTGCCCATTTCAATCGGTTGTGTATGTGATGTTGCTTTAATAGAGGCTTTGTCACAGGCTTTAAAGACTTTGACACTTCTTTCAAGAGGCGTCATTGAGTACTTTTTGAGACATTCTTCAATCCGTCTTGGTCAAAGACTTCTCGACTTGTCTACTCAGGGTTCTTAACAACTTCACGTTTTTTTTTGGATAGAGAACGCCGTGAAACAACTCTAGACTTACGTGTACAAGTTTCCATACGTACTTTTGTAGGGTCCTTGACAAAGTTCTTCACGTTTTGGATATTTCGAGGGTAGCTTTACTTTTTGCTAGCTATTCAGTAATAGTACTCTTTTCCGAACTACTCAAATCACATTTACGACCAATTTTATTGACGAAAATAACTACCTTGTTTGTAATTTTATAAACCTCAAATATCGTGGATTACGAAATTACGATGCAAGTTGTTACATTGCGCGGAAAAGTACGAACATTTCACAGTACCGCAGCTCAGCATTGCCAACGTTTACAAAGCTTTTGATACGAAGCTACCAGTAAGTCTCTGAAGCTGGTAAAAAAAATTATCTCGGTAATAATTTGACATGCAGCGTAGACCGAGCTAAAGGAGAGAGAGAGAGAGAGAGAGAGAGAGAGAGTGTAAGACATGTAAAATGCTAACATTTTCCAGTATAGGTTATTAACCTCCACACATTCCAACTCATACACACACAAAGACACACACACTCTCTCTCATACGCACGCACGCACGCACCCCCACACCCACCATATATATATATATATATATATATATATATATATATATATATATATATTTATATATATATATATATGAACGGAAATACATTCTGTGAACGATTGATATCAGAGACAAGTAGGTCCTGTTTTGGCTAACACTGAAGAAACAGATACTGCCTGCGGGTTGCTTCTTCCTGAGACGAAAACATGATGATCGATAAAACCACCAGACATAAGAATGGATCAAAATTTGAAATGCTTCCAAACATTATAAAACAAGATTGCTTGTAAAAGTATCCAACCTCGTTTAACAGACATTACATTTCCGTTAATTCAATCAGAGATATTTTGTAAGGATTTTGAGGTCAGGGCTCATATATATTGCACGTTTAACATACTAACAAATATTATGGTCGGTTATACATCGTAATCTGTAGATGCAGAGTTCGAATTTTAAACTCAATATGTTGAAACTTAGACCGTCCATGTAAAATGATGAATCTATTTTATCTAGACTTTGAGTAAAATGTCTTAGAAGTTAAAACACTACCAAATAAGTATATCGTATTCTTATATAACGATCTATATATCGATTGTATACTATAAATACATATATAATTGCATGTGTGCACATGAATATCTATAGCAGAGCGTTTCGTCTAGTGTTGTACCTGTGTGGATGTTTAATGCTTATATGTGTATGTATTCTGCGGACAGTTTCATATACCACAAAATACAAAGAGCGATAGGATTTTGCCATCATGTCTGAAAGTGAGAAAATGTTCAAACAGCGAGATTGGAGATGTGCTGCTGTATAAATACTGCTCTCTACCGATCAAAGTTATGAGAAAAGGATCATTGCCGGCATCCTCAAAATGAAAGTTGGACGGTTCAACGTTTGAAAGCAAAACAAATTTCAGACCACAGTTATGGTCTTTGGTTTGTTTTCAAGTATAGGCCACAGTATGCCACCTCATATAGTGGACGTCGGCTTGAAAGTAAACACCAAAGTGTACTTAGATTTCTTAAGAGTGTGATGATGCCCTAGTGCAATCAGCTGGCCGCTGGCAAACTCTGCATGTAGCAACACGACTTCGCGCCGGCCCACAAGTCAAAATAGGTCTAGGATTTGCATCAGAAGGAGTGCTACGACTTTGAAACCTGCTCCGACATGACAACTTCGTTTTGCCATAATTCGCAAACATCATAAATATGACCTTCGACGACTCGAAAGCCGGCCTGGTGGCCATCATACGCTGAGTATTCGCTGTGCACCTGGCAGCGCTTTAATTCAAGGCGTGCTCATTGTTCCGGACGTGTTTTGGTACGGTGTTTTAGACTGAAGTCGGCTATATTAACTAGATGGCAGCTCTATTATAATGAAGCTACCTGAAAGGATTTATTCAAATAAATTTTAAAAATAAAGATGTAATATTTTTTTATTTTCAAATTTATCGTTCGACTTTATATATTTTTATATAACATTTATTCAGTCTTGTTGTCTAATTTTTCGACAGTGCCCTAATTGGTCCATTACAACGATTCCACAACAAACGAACCATTATATCTCTACTCTTTAGGTAGAGTATTTTACACTTGCTATTCGATTATCTAAATCTCGCTTACATGTACCTCTCTTTATTTGTCCGTGTATTAACATTTTATATGTACACACACACAAACATATATATATATATATATATATATATATATATATATATATGTGTGTGTGTGTGTGTGTGTGTGTGTTTGGGGGTGCATGGCATAAACGTATATATACATATTATATATTATCTCTCTCTCTCTCTCTCTCTCTCTATATATATATATATATATATGTATATACATATATATATATATATGTACATATTTACATCTATATATCTATAAAATGAAAATGTGTGTGTATGGGTGTATGTCTGTGTGTGTATACCTCTCTAATAACTCAGTCAATTGTCCGTCAACAGATTCTATATTTGACATAAGCGATATTGTAATTTGGGCAAATATTTTTTAATTGGTTTACGGCCAGCAATTTTGCTGTTAAGGGTCAAAGTACAACGATTTGACCTTTAAGAACTCTACTAAACTCCTCCGCCAATTTCGGGCCCAAACACTATAAATTTTAGATACAGGGTCCTTGGACATGGATCTCACTTTATAATTCAATTTGAGTCCAAAAAAACAGGTTTCAAAAAGTCATAATTGGAGTTAAATATTTACAAATTGACCTCTGCGATCTCTACGAATTTACTCAGCCATTTTTGGTCTATACATTTAAAATTTTACATAAAGTGTATTCAGAGGTATGCTACCTTTTTAACTATTTTTTTCTGATAATTATGCTTCCAATGGGTCAAAGTTAAAAATTAATTACTTTTTCTGGGGTAATTTTTGGACTCGATTGGCTCGGTTTGGTGTTTTTTTTTTAGTAAATGCACGGGCGGCCATCTTGCTTTGAAAACTCTAGTGATTACGTTGGATACTTAATGTGTTCAAATATGAATAACTGTTCGTTTGCGCAATAAATAAATGCAGTATTCTTTCTCAGCGTCCCACAAAACATATAAAAGTCGACAATTCACAGGGGTCGGTAAACTAAGAATAATACCGATTATGCTAATAATTATACCATAGCGATGTATGTGATATCATGTATGGTAAAAAAATATTGTATTTTATATTAAATCTATATAATTATAAAATTTAAATGAACTTGTAACGGGTATTGTAATCCAACCTCCGGTTTACGACTTACGGTTTCGTATGCGTACATAAACATAAACCCATAACGGCGTAAACAAATAAACATAAATCGCTACTTTTGCAGAATTTGACCTGCGCACTAAAATATTAACGCTATTATTTAGAAAGTATTATTTAACATGGGAAGGTTGGGGGCGTTTTGCAATTATTCTGTATTACAACTATACTGCCACAATATTCTTACAAATAAATCAACTTTAACCCGTTGACAACGTATTGTTTTACTGTGTACGTTTTCAGCGCCCCAATTGTTTGTCTTTTTTTTTTCGCATTTAAATTATCCAAAAAAAAATTGTTAATACTTTTTGCATTTATTTTTTACATCGTTCCTTTCTGTATTACGTTTTAGTTATTTTACGACAATTTTCTTACAAATAAATCCACATAAACCCTTTGAAAATAAGAGCATTTTACAACGTATTGTTTTACTGAGTACGTTTTCAGCGTCACAATTGATTTTTATTCGCATATAACTTAAAAGATATATCAACATTGGAATTTAACTTTAAGTAATTTGCTGCCTGTTCAGTCCACATTTACGTATAAGAATGGCAAACAAACCACTTATAGTTCAATGCCTGGAATTTTTTTTTAATAGAAAATGAACATTTATAAACAGGACGATGAATTATATCAGCGTAAAAAAACAGTAACTCCAGTAAAAAAAAAACTCGGATAACTCAACAATAACAAATAAAAAGGTTTGTACTCATGCCGAGATTGATCCAGACGTAACTCAGCGCACGCCCGGCTTTCTCCAGAACACGACGTCAACAGCCGGAGTAAGCCGAGCGTCGTCGAGAAAATAAAGCCGTCTGACGAAACATAAAGCTGAACCAATGGCAATGTAGTGCGATGGTGTTCAACGCGAGGCGCGTTCGTGCGAGTTGAAAATTCAAAGCAGCAGACGATAATTTGGAAGAGGAAGAAAAGAAAAGAAATTAGTAAAAAAAAAAAGCACACCATTTCGTAGTTTAACGTCAGAAAAAAAGAACATGAATTTTACAGGCTTAATTGAGCAGCTCAAAACACCAAGAAAAAAATTACTGGCACGGACGAAAACATGTTCATCATGTAGACAAGGAAAGGTAAGCGATGGGTATGCCTGGAGGTGTCAGGCTACCACATGTCGAACCTTTACATCATCCGGGCTGGTACCTTTTATTTTTTGCCACATCTAGGTCTACAATTGTCATTGTGGCCGTTTGAGCGAGCAACACAGAAAGACCTCAAGCGCGAATGCAGAATACTATTTACGCACACACACCAAATATAAAACACCGGTCTGAGGAAACAACAACAATATCTGTCTTAATATGAAATAATGTTTTTGCAATTTTTCTTGAACATTTTTTACAAAAAAACTGTTTAATTTTACTTACCTTTGAACATTTTCTCGAACAAAAAAAGTCGGTCCATGTCAAGTTTCTTTCCAACTCCTCAAAAAACATTTTTAAAGGTTTCCCGTGATGCTGAAAATGAATACGACATTTAAATTTGGGGCAGATTAGTGGTTTTCATGATATGAAGAAATTGTTTCAAAAAGTGGGGGATCATTTTCCTGTATAAATTTAACGTAAAATGAGCACCCACTTTCTGGTCACGTAGTCATTTCTTAATATAAAAAAAAAATTAACTGATATTCGTTTTCACTTCTCCGAAATCTGGCGCTGATTTTTTTTGTTTTTTTGTACTAAGATTCGTTAATTTTTTCATGTCATAATTTAGGACGCTCATTTTGCTGTCAGTAAGTTTACAAAAACAAACTTTTTTTTTTCATTATACAACTTGTATAGTTGTTAAAGGGGTGCTTCAGCAATTAAATATTTCACAAAATTCTGTTTACATTAGGGGTCTGTGGCACCCCGTAATGTAAAAAGAATTTATGTGAAGTATTAAACGATTCTGCTTTAATGGTTTAATGGTTAATGTCGACACGTTACTTACGGAAAAACGTCAATTCAACAACAGAAGCACCTGTTAAAAACTATACAAGTTCTATATTGAATACCTACCTAAAAAAACGCTCATGTAAGCTTACTAACAGCATTATTAGCGTTCCAAATCATAAAAAAGAACCCATCTCTTAGTTAAAAAAAAACAGCGCCTGTTTTCGTGGGTGCGAAAAACCTAAATCACAGTTAAATTTGTTTAATGATATGAAGAAATTATTAGATGGCCAGAAAGTGGGTGCTCATTTTACGTGAAATGTATATAGGACAGTGATCCCCGCTTTTTGAAAAAGTAATTTATTCATATCATGCCCCAAATTTAAATGTGATATTCGTTTTCAGCACCACAGGAGAGACGTTGCGAGCCTTTGTTTTATCGTTACTTCCATGGCAGGTGCTCGTCTGAGCTCTTATACCTGGTCTCCCTTCGCCAATCTTTCACGAAAACCACCCGTCTAGCCGAAACCACTGTCAAAAAATGTTCCCACTCTTTATCAGTGTCAAAAAACAAAACTTAGATTCCATGAATAAAGCTTCTTTCATAGAAGTGCACACCTTATAACTTCTGTCTGTCTGTTTTCCACCTGACTAGAACTTGAATGTCTTCAAGTCCAACATAAACAAATTCCTGATGAACCACCCCTTAAGTAGACACTTTATTAAATCTCAACATTAACGTACTGTACAAGCAATAACCCTTATCCCGGAGTGGATTTATACCCTTGATAACTAGTGATCACTTTGGAAAAAGAAAACACACACAAATAAAAACAACACCGAAAACCTAAAAAAAAGTCGTGATTTTAATGTTTTTTGAGGAGTTGGAAAGAAACTTGTCATTGACCAAAAATCTTTAACATTATTTATCTAAAAAAAGTATATGGTGCTAATGCAGAGAGTGATCCGCGCTATTTTTTTAAATCCTATGCCCACATTTAATTCACGTTTTATGATATGCTTTTGATTCAATTTTCAGGTTAAAGTGCAGAATAGGTACAAAACACCCTCCCCTCCCAATGTTAAGTATGGTTTTTTAAATAATAACGTAATTATTTTAGCACGGATTACCCTCTGCATGAATACCATATATATATATATATATATATATATATATATATATATATATATATATATATATATATATATATATATATATATATATATATATATACAGGGGGTGCAAAAGTAGGTATACAGTTGTCAAAAAAAGAAAAAGACGTATAAATTTTAAGGCATTTATTATAAAGACAAACAAATGTTGCAAAAACAAGTAATAATTAGCACGTATAATACGAAACACATGTAATAGGAAGCCCTATTTCCGCAGGTATTCAAATTGCTTGCCGTCAGCGTTAACACATTCCTCTAATCGCGAACGAACACTCATGCACACTCTACAACAAAGATCTTTATCAGCATCAATTTCATGATAAGCTGAAAATGAACTGAATCATGTTTTCGACAGTGCGAGGCCAGCGTGCAAAAACCTTATCTTTTACTGTGCCCCAAAAAAAGAAATCCATAGGAGTTCAATCAGGCGAGTGTGGTGGCCAGTCGATGGCGCCACGGCGTCCAATCCATCTGTTGGGAAATTTAAAGTCAAGTAGTGCTCGCACAAGGAGTGCAAAATGAGGTGGGGCCCCGTCTTGTTGAAAATAAAAGTCATCATTTTGGTATTGTTCACGTACTTGGGGCATTATTGTATCCTGCAACATGTTTAAGTACACAGTTTGATCAATACTTGTGTGAAGAATAATGGGGCCAACAACACCTTTGCAAGAAAGCCCGGCCCATACTGTTACCCCGGGTTGATTTAGTTGTTTTTCAATAGTGATGCGAGGGTTTTCGGTCGCATAATAAACGCAATTGTGTCGATTAACGGCACTAATATCCATTTTCGCTGTTCGTCAGTCAAATTACCGGCAATGGTTAAATTGCCAATTTAACTGAAAAAATAAAAATAAATGATTCAAAGTACATGCACTTTAATCGAAAGGAAATTTAATTACTGAAAACAAAAGACTAAAAGTATATGCATTTTTACTTTAAGGTATGTAACTTTCAGTTCAATAAAATGTCAATAATTTAAATACTGCATCCATATTTTTGCACCCACCTGTACATATATATATATATATATATATATATATATATATATATATATATATATATATATATATATAAGGTAAAATTAAAGCCAAGAACAATGCGAGATTTTTTTTATATATAGAGTAAAACTCTAAACAACAGTAATTTTTTTTCTGTTGAATCCAATGGTGTTATAAATCTCAATATATTTCAGACTTATTAGTCCTTTAGCGGAAGAGTGTTCTTCATGAGTGCAAACTCTGTCTGGCCGAGACTGAGGGATATAAGTAGGTTGTCGTTTGCTTGAAGCATTGTTGAAGAAAATTATAAGGTAAAATTAAAGCCAAGAATAATGCGAGATTTTTTTTTATATAGAGTAAAATTCTAAACAACAGTATTTTTTTTTCTGTACACACAAACAAATCAGACACACGAACGTTATTATATATATATATATATATATATATATATATATATATATATATATGCATATATATATATTAACAATAAACGCTATTTATATAAATCTGTCTATGTTCCCGCTATGCTAACTACGAACACCGACTATCAATATAATATATATATATATATATATATATATATATATATATATATATATATATATATATACACTCACGTTATTATAGACATCCCTTATTTCATGTAAATTTATAGTTAATTACTGAAGTTTAAGATGCGTTCGCGATATTATAAAGGTATATAACCAGCCATAATTGCGTGTATATATGCATCTGTCTTACGTTCCCTTAATATTGCAAAACCGCAATACGAAATGTATATTATTTGTAGTCTTCATATGGTTTGTATATAAAACGACTATGTAATATATGCGGCGATGTTCATCTGGTTGTATATGCGCGCTCTTCTACACATATGTTTGCACACGTCCATATGCACATCTTCCTATATCACACGAAAGTAATGTTGTGCCGTAAGACGGGAAACGCCCATCAGGGGACTAAGTCTCCGGTGTCTAAAAGACTAAATTTAAAAAAAATGATGTTGAGCTTACTAGCACACACACTCACGAAGAAAAACGAAAGTGTCTCTGAAAATAAAACTAAAATGAAAAAAAACGGTTTAACAAACAAGCAACAGTAAAATAAGATGGTGTGCAACAAAGAGCACAAATTTATGAAAACAAAAAACGTCTTGTTTGCTCGATAATATACAAGGATTTTGATGATGATAATAATAATAGTAATAATAGTAATAATAGTGATAATAATGATAATAATAATAATAATAATAATAATAATAATAATACTGAGAAGGAGAAGGAGAAGAAGAAGTAGAAGAAGAAGAAAATCCATTGAAAAATGTGTTAAGTATTGTGTATCAGATATTTGTGTTGAAAATAATAGTAATTATTTGATAATTAACACACGCAAAATTATTCACCGTACCGTCAAGAATTGGTATTGGAATTTAATAGTCATCGCTTCTGTGTTGATTCTAAGTCAGTTCGCAGAAATAAACATGTTCTGAAAAATTGATTTGAAAATGTAATTGTTCGTAAGAGGCTTTGGATGTGTGGAATTGTACAGACAGAAATCAAAAAACAAAACCTGATTATGATGATCAGGTTGTACGTAGGTAGGATAATTTTGAAAAGTGTTTTTCCTTTCCCCATTAAAAGAGTGGGAATTTTAGACCTGATATTGCATACAACATTTAATTCAGCCGACATTTGAGGCATAGCCTTTTTTATTCAAGAAATTGCAACGCGGGAAATAATTTAAGTAAAATAAATGGTAATGACTGTACAATTAATATATATATATATATATATATATATATATATATATATATATATATATATATATATAAGTGATGATAAGCTCATAAGAAGACGTTGATATTTAAGTAGGCAGTAAATGATTTCTGGATTTCGAGGACCATGTACGACACCTTGCAAGTTTTATTGGGAAATTTAACGGTGCAAATCGTAGGAATCTGCTTATTGCAGAGACAGTAGAAACGTTATAGTAAACACAAACTTGTTTCTATATATTAAGCTATGCATGTACATAGTTGTTTAAAAAAGGCCTACCAACCTCCTCTGTCCGTTACTGGCCTATATATATATATATATGAAACTGAACATATAGGGTATTCCAACCAAAGTGAAACTTCACATTTGAGTTTAGCCGGGAAAAATCGGCAAACAATCTGAAAATCTGAAAATTCAAAAAAAAAAATTGAATTATACATATTGAAGGTCGAACGACATCATTATGAATGTGCATGCATAACGTAATAGCTTTTGCTTCATGTTTAAATTACATCTAATGGCAGCAAACATGTTTTCATGGTATAGACATTAACGTCAAAGTAAAAAAAGTAATCATTACAATATATTTGGTCTAAAATAATAAATAATAAATACAAAACCTCCATCAATCAATATATCATATTTAAGCGTATTTTACGATCGGGAAATGCTGAGCAGCTTCCTAGCAGCTGCTCGGCATTGCCCGGTCGTAATATATATATATATATATATATATATATATATATATATATGTATGTATGTATATATATGTATTTATATATATATATGTGTATTTATATATATGTATTTATATAGATATATATGTATGTGCTTATATATACATATATAATATGTATGTATATATAATATGTATATATATATATATACATATATATTAAGATGGATAGCGAGATGTGTGTGCGTATGTTAATATATCTATCTATGTATATATCTATAAGAGTGGGCGTGTCTGTGTGTCTGTCTGTCTGTGTGTTTGTGTACATTTTCCTTCGCAATAACTTTGTCAATTTTCAGTCAACACACTCGAAATTTGTTACACAGGGTACGTCGATTAGGGAAAATCTAGCTGATCGGTTTTCGGCCGGAAATTTGGCTGTTAAAGGGTCAAATTCAACGATTAAACTTTTGAGAACTCAAACAAACTCCTCCCACAATTTCCAGTCTACACATTTGAACTTTTCTATATAGATTCCTTGGATATGGATCTAACTTAATACCTCGATTTGAACCAAAAACAATAACTGTTCAGGGTCATGAAAGGGGCCAAAGTTAAAAAAAAAATGACCGTTTTTGTTTTTGTTTTTTGTTGTTTTATTTTTTTTTGTTCATTAGCATAAACCTCACAATACCTGGGTAACGCCGGGCACCCATGTATGTCTATATATCTATAATTGTTAACGTGTATGTGTGTCTGTGTGTCTGTGTACATTGTCCTTCGCAATAATGTCAATTTTCAGTCTACAGACTCGAAATTTGATATACAAGGTACTGAGATTAGGGGAAATCTACCAAACAATTCCGACAATTTGGGGTCTACGCACTTGAAATTTTAGATATAGAATCCTTGGACATGGATCTTACTTAATAACTTAATTTGAACCCAAAACAACAAATGTTAAGTGTAATAATAGGGGCCCAAAGTTAAAACAAACAAACTTTTTTTGGCTCCAGGTACACCTCCAAACACCCGGGCTATGCCGGACACCCATGCTGGTATATCTATATTATATCTATAAAAGTTATCGGGTATGTATGGGTGTGTCTTTGTACATTTCCCTGCGCAATTACTCTGTAAAGTTTTAGTCTACAGACTCGAAATTTGATATACAGGGTACTGAGATTTGGGAAAATCGATGTGATCGGATTTTGGCTAGAAATGTGGCTATTAATGAGCAAAGTTGAACGATTTGACCTTCGATAACTCTAAAAAAAACTCCTCCGACAATGTTTGGTCTATGTACTTGAAATTTTGGATATAGGTTCTTTGGACATGGATCTAACTTAATAACTTGATTTGAGCCCAAAACTATAAATTTTAAGGGGTCATAATAGGGGTCAAATTTAAGAAAATTTTGACCTCTGCGTTCCTTTCCAAATTATTCAGACAATTTCTAGTCTAAATATTTGAAATTTTACATAAAGGGTATTCAGATATAGGGCAAGCTTTTACATCTGTTTGGGTCGAAAATTTTAGTTTCCAATATATAAATGTATGTATGCATGCATGTTTGCATGTCTGCCTTAAACTTTCAACATAGGCGACTGATTTTACCAAAATCAGAATTGTTTGAAAGTCCAGCCTTTCATACGACAAATATCGAAAAATTGGCTAAAAGCATTAATATCTTCCCCTTAAATCAGGCATTTTCTACAGGATGGTCACTTTTTTCGGCGATATTTTTTAAAGTTATCCTCTCCTTTAGATTGTCTAGCCTTAATTTTTAAAAATGTCGGATCCGGTTTAGTCGTGGTCGTAACAGAATAAACGTTATGTTTTACCCCGTTCTTTTCCTCCTTTGGGGTCCGGGTTTTAGCCTGCCTTCCTAATACCACTTTATTTTGCTCAACATACACATCTAAACACCCGGACAACGCCGGGCTGAAATTCTAGTATATATATATATATATATATATATATATATATATATATATATATATATATATATATATATATATGATGAAAATAATGGAAATAGTATTCCGACAAAATAGAGAAATAAAAAGGAACAAACCGTATAATTTGTTCATTAACGTTTCGTCTTTATTTCATCCAGAGGAAGTCTCGAAATAAAGGCGAAACGTTGATGAGCACATAATAGGGTTTGTTTCTTTATATATATATATATATATATATATATATATATATATATATATATATATATATATATATATATGAGATAAAATAAACGGTCCTACAACTGAAGGCGTCTACCGTTTCCTAGATAATGAACATGTGAATAGCTGATTAAATTAATATATTCTGCGTTTTATATGTAATTTACATTCGTGGAATAAAGCCGTGCTGCATTTACATTAATTTATGAAGTCAAATTTAATAATTTTGTGTTAAATTTTTAAGTTATCAAAGAATACTTTTAATAAGTTTATATTTTATGTATGGACTTATAAATAATGACGTAAATATTTCTGACAGAGTCAGTGTACGATAGAACGAACTGAATGAATCTAATATATTTAAACGGATACGTGAATTGTCTCACTTTTTATGTTC
This sequence comes from Euprymna scolopes, assembly GCF_053919585.1. Lineage (NCBI taxonomy): Eukaryota > Metazoa > Mollusca > Cephalopoda > Sepiida > Sepiolidae > Euprymna > Euprymna scolopes. Next base: position 129,846,186 of record NC_136485.1, read on the forward strand.
CTTATATTAAAACGTAACATTTGTAAATGAATGATTTACTTGTAAAAGGAACAAACAGAAGACTTACTTAAATAATAGGTTAACTTAAGATATTCAAGAAAACATTTGACTGATATAAGACAAGTCACACTTCCGCATTGAACACTGACCTGTACTGTATGACTTTGCTCGTTACACCCATATATTTATTCGAAAGACATTTCAGCGCAAGAAACAAGGTTACGCACGAAAATATAAATACGATTTGACTAGAAGCCAGGCTGCTTTAATACATGTCATAATTCTTTATAAGCTTACGTGGATATTGATTTGAGATTTTGGGGCAGCACGTTGCAGTCCGCACAGAGAATAACTAAATAAACAGTTGCTGTAAGAAGGAAGTGTTTTTGGCAGAAATACAAGGATATATTTCGTAGTCACTGAATATATGTAAACTCATGCTCTAAACTTTGATAAAAGTTTGGATGTACTTAGTTTACTTCACTAAAATCCTTTATATTCTTTTATTTCTTGGGCACAGCTATATATATATATATATATATATATATAGAGAGAGAGAGAGAGTAAGAAAGAATATGGAAAGAGAAAGAGAGAGCTAGATAAATGTCTTGCGTACAGCTGTATATATAAAGAGAGAGAGAGAGAAAGAGGAAGAGAGAGAAAGAGAGAGAGAACGTAAGATGGAAAGAGAAAGAGACTGCTAGATAAATAGATAGATAGCTATTATCGAAAAGTACTAATTCTATTTTAGACTTTTTCTAATTTTCCTATTTTCCATTTTTGTATTGTTATCGCAGAGTTGCCAATATGATCAGTATGTTTTTTTCCTTTCGCGAGAATTTCCAAGCGAATCTCTTATTCATCATCCGGCGGTTAAGTCTGCTGAGCTTAAAAATGTGTGACAATTTACATTTTTGTAATACGGTTAAGTATCAAGCATCGTGTGCGAGATCGTGGACATCTATTAGAGACGTGGCACATTACTTTCAATAATTAAGGCTTGATTCATAATTAGCATGATTAATGGGTTGTTCTAATTTTCACGTACATTTTAAGTCTATGTAATATGTTATTATTTTCTGAAATTGTGTATGTGAGCAGCCAGGATTTTCCAGGTGTTGGCATATTGAGTGAGAAAAAAGTCTAACAAAAAATGAAATTGATAACTGACTACAAAACATATAACCGCATTATCTATGACTTATCTGGCGCAATATTGAAACTTCATTTTTATAATCAAAATTGTATTTTGGATTATATTTTAGAATTATTAATGCAAAATAGAAGACCAATTACTAAAATAGTTATATGAGCCTACGTATTCATGTATTCTATCAAATATTATGCTATGATCAATAAGATATAATTTTCTAATTTTTAAAAAAATCTTAACAGTATGAAAGTATCCAAGAAAATATACCAAAATGTTTAGAGATTACAGACAAAGCATAAACAATCTTTCATACGAATTTCAAACTACTCGCTGATGCAGGTATTTGAAGCCATCGACATACAGTACTGTTTCGTTGTATCAAAGCTCATTACTGCCGCTAGACTAGGAACTTTCCCAAGCTGAAGATTAAACCTAGGACCATCGCGTTAAAAGTCAGCAGTTCTATTGATCGACCCACTGGAGTGGTGCACGCAAATAATATCGATAACTATCTATTTTAAACAGTCATTGGAGATTATTTACGGCAGTGCTCTACCCAAAGAGAGTTGGTTGGTTGGTTGGTTGGTTGTTTTACGGTATATAAGCCATTGTAAGGTTATTTAATGCCGCATCGACTGATTTTGAGAAAATGTTTTAATAGAATACATTTGTGTATTTTAGTCGGATAGTATGTAACCCATAATTGGGGCCATAACAGGTACTATCACTCCGGGTCAGAGTGGACCTGGGAGCAGTGGCAATTAAAGTGTGGCTCAAACTCCCCAAAGCCGGCAAGTAGGGGCATTACCATCGGATGTAGTGTATGGTCATATAAGGGACCGGACCAAAAGAGGGGGGTTAAAAGAACAAGTAAACAATAATACATGTTAAAAAACACTTTGAAAAAGAGTTTAAAACATCTATCATTGTAAAATAGAAACACAAAAAAAGTGGATAGTCCTTAATCCGCGGGGTTTCGAAGAAACACTTTCATTCTCATTAGAGTGTAGGATGTAGCATAATCTGGGATCGGATTTTGCTTGCAAAAGTATTTGATGAAGCTACAAGTAAGTCATAGATCTTACTTGGTAACAAATAGTGAAAGAGAGGGAATATGGTGAAGAAAAGGGTGATTTCACGAGAATTGATAGTCTTGTGAAGGGTAAACTATCCATTAACGGTAAAATCCAAAAATAAAAAACCGAAAATGTTGGTTAAGTTTCCATTTCTACAAGTAAAATCCAACGTAATTGCGTAATTCGAAGATGTTCCAAAGAATTCAGAAGACAGAAATCCGTGGAATAATCCAAAAATGGGGCCAAGGAAAATATGTGCGTAGAAAGAAGAAGTTAACACGAATGTCGAGGCTGGATTAAATATGGAAGGGTGAAGAAACAAGAGGAATAAAGTGAATGGAGATTGAGTTAATATTAGAATAGAAAAGCCAATGTCAAAATGGCCCAGACAAGATGACGTGAAAAAGGCGCCAACATGTTAAGCAAAAAGGGGTCAACTGAAATATACAAGTTATTACTTAAGAATTAAATTATCAGCAGAAGTTATTAAAGGAAGCTAATTAATTAATAATAACTGAAATAAGCACATGTATACACATACATACATATATATATGAATAGATACAATTACACATATACATACATATGTATATACACACAGAAAAACACAGACCAATATATACACACATCTATTTATACATACATATAAGTAAATAGATGAGTAAATAAATAATTAATAAAGAGTTAAAAAAGAGTTGTCTTTTTTAAATTAAGGTGAGAGGATGGCCGGTATCTATACACTCCTCAGTAAGACAAATAAGTATGTAAGTAAATACACTCAGTAAAATATAAGTACACATACAGCCAGAAAAGAAATGTGTAGGTAGATAAATATAGTTGATTGATATAACTATTTAAACACTAAAACGGGGATTGCAGATGTAAAACCGGCGAAACAAAGGTAAAATTAATTACAATGAAAATTACAGAGTAATAAAATGCTAAGAAAGTATGTAGAAAAACGATAATGTCATGGAAACATATAGATATATCTTAAAGGTTAAATTAATAGCTATGTAATTAAAAATTTACCATATTTAAATTTGGACTTATGTTTGCAGTAGGAGATCAGTTCGTTTTTAGAGTATATTGTATTACATCTTTGAGTGAAAATGATTATAGTTATCGCTTCGGCTGTGCTGTGGCGACATGACTAAGAACCTGGAGTATAAGGCTTAACCTTTGTTTAGGATAGTCTATTTCGGTGAGAAGGGGATATTGTTAGACTTAAGTTTTTTTAATTAACGTTGTTATAGAAGTTCCATGGTTATTATTAGAACTTTGATTGTTAAAAGAAGAAGTGTGGTTTGCTATTCTTTTCTTTATAAATGTAGAAGTAGCGCTGATATGTGTATGTACTTTATTAACAACCAAATAGTTTGAATTTTGTTCATTGTGATGAATAAATGGGGGGGATAATGACTGTAGGAGGACTGTTTGGAGGGGATAATAAGTGTTGATAGTATAAGGATTGGTGTTAGGAGAAATATTATTATTATTATTATTAGTATTATTATTATTATTATTATTATTATTATTAATATAGTGAAAATTCTGTCTGTGTATCTGTGTACATTTCCGTACCAAATAACTGTCAATTTTCGACCTAGAAACTCGAAATTTCACCTTAAGAATATACAGCTTTGCGGGAATCAGCGGGTTCCGGACAGAACTTTTTCTGTCAATTGCCAAAGTTTAACGATTTGACCTTTTCCAACTCTACCAATCTCGTCCTCCGAATGTTGGGTCTAAAAACTTAAACTTTTAAATGTAGGTTACTTAGAAATGGAACAAACTTTGTAATTTTAATTAAGTTCTAAAAATAAATGCTAATGGGTCAAGATTGAGGTCAAAGTATAAAAAAGTTTTACTTCTGCAGTCTCTACGAAATTATTTAGTCAGTTTCTGGTCTAAAGATTTGAGATTATACATAAAAGTTTTTCAGAGCAGGGCAATCTTTGTAATCGGTTTGGGTCGTAAATTTGAGCTGCCCAGCAAACTTTTCAGCCTACGGGGCCTATTCTAAGTGTAAAAATATTCAGACATGTGTCGAAAAATTGGCTGGCAAAAGATAAAAGTTGAAAGAGTTCCCCTTTGCAGATTCTGCCAATGTTCTCCGCCGATTTTGGATCTAAGCACTTAGAATTTTAGACGTAGGCAACTTGGACATAACTAAAACATTGTACTTTAATTTGAGACCAAAATAATAAATGTGAAGGGGTTAAATTTGGAGAAACGTTTTAACAAATGACCTCTGCGGTCTCTACGAATAACTCAGACAAATTTTACATAAAGTGTATATATATATATATATATATATATATATATATATATATATATATATATATATATATATATATTCATTGTCGTCATGAAGGTTCCTCATGTATATTCTACATGTACGTGTATGTATGTGTATGTGTGTATATACATATGTATGCACATTCTTATATGCGTGCGTCTATGTGTGTATGTGCATGTTAGTATACGTGTTTTCATGCGTATTATGTCTGCATGTATGTATGCGAACATGTCATTATTTGCATGCGTGTGTTGGTGGAGAGGGTTATCGTAAGCCACGGTGAAGACAACGCCTCTAGATGAAGCAACTCTGATTAAAAAAAACATAAAGCGGGAGATCATACCAGCATTTAGCCTGTCTGAAGTTTGACTTGTTCCTAGCTTGATTGCTCTTGTTTGTTGCTTGATCTCAACATTTTGAACCCAGAGGGAAACTTGGCTGTCGTACAAAGCTAAAATTCTGTATTAACATCTTTGTATAGATACTTCCTCAGACATGTGTCTAATAGAAAAAGTAACGATTGAAAAGTTGTATCCCGTGAAGGCCTGAAAGGCTGGACGCATGTAATTGTTTGCACTCATTATATTCATATATGCATGTATGTATGTATGCATGTATATATATATATATGTGTGTGTGTGTTTATATATGTATTTATGTTTATATATGTACATGTGTATGTATATGTATGTACATCTACTTGTATATATATGTATGCATATATAAATGTGTGTATGCTTATATATGTACATATATGAAGATATATGTATGTGCGTATGTATAAATGTGTATATATGCATATATATGTACGTGTAAGAATATGAAGGTATATGTATGAGTGGGTGTATGTATATATGTATGCATGGGTACGTATACATAAGTATATGTATGTATGTATTTGAATATGTGTTTGTGCATATACGTGTATGTATGGGAATGTGTATGTGTGCATGTGTGGATGTATATGTATGTATGTGTATATGTGTATGTATTGTGTATGTATATATGTATATATGTGTGTATATTTTTTATATGTACGTGTATATGTGTGTGCATGAGCATATATGGAAGTATGCGTGTATATATATATATATATATATATATATATATATATATATATATATATATATATATATATATATATATATACTAAGGACCGACTATTTGGCATGTCTTCTTGGGGGTGTCTAAGTCGCTGGAAGGACTAAAAAGCCATATTCGGGCAAATGACTTTCAGTAACTTCAGGAGTTCCACTAGTCTTACAAAACGTTGAAATCATTCATATATATATATATATATATATATATATATATATATATATATATATATATATATATATATACACACACTTTTTATACACCTATAAATTTGTTCTTTTTTGTGTATTGATTTTAATATTAATTTTTGTTCTATTTGTTTTAAAATAACATACACTATTTTTATATTGGTGTTAGAATTGCATTAACTAACAAAGATCTAGCTAATTTGCATGTTCTTTTGAAGCATTCCTTTAAAATAATTGTTTTTTTTTCTGTTTTTTAGTTTACAATTACGTGTAATTTACTAATGTAGGTATGCTATATGATTTATACTTGCGTAATACTTTCGAGAAGGAAGAGTCGACTTTTACAGAAATGCATTTCTGTAAAAGTCTTAGGAGGCTACAGACGGCCAAAAAAAACGGCCAAGTAGCTGAAATAATAATGTAACTTAACAGAAAGATATGGTAATAAAAAATTAAACGCATATATATATATAGAGAGAGAGATAGAGAGAGAGATAGATAGATAGATAGATAGATAGATATAGATATATATATAGATATAGTTATATATATGTGTGGGGGTGTATATGTATATAAATACATGCGTGTATATATATATATATATATATATATATATATATATATATATTTAGAAGATATGGTAATTAAAAAAAACCTGAAAAAGTGCTCAATACTGTTGTAGAGCAAATATTCGTTTTATTTTTCATACCGTATTTTTCTGTTAAGTTACATTATTGTTTCGGCTGCACGGTCGTTTTTTGGCCGACATGTAGTTTCCTCAGACTTTTACAGAAATGTTCATTTATGGTGGTATGAAAGAGTGAATGATGTCAGAGGATGGGTGCTAGGAAAGCGGAAAAATAAGAAGGGAACAATGTGTATGCATATATGCATGTATATCTGTGTGCATGCATGCGTATTGCACGTGTATCTGTAGGTATGTATATGCATGAGGAGGTGTACGTCGGCGCTCCTGTGTGCACCCACATCAAACCATTAAAAACCTCCACTAAAAAAATATTACGCATATGTGCCTGGGTATGAGTTTATGCTCATATCTATGTATAATCATGTCTACATTTACCGAAAGTAGTGCGTCTGTATATCCACGAATGAACTAAGTAGACGAATATGTCTATACCAATAACTGTCTGTATATCTGGGTATGTATGTATGCGTACATATGCATGTGTGCATCCATGTGTGTGTCCGTATGTGCGTGAGGGTATCGATGTATATGTGTACGTAACTATGTATACATGTGTATATATGAAAGTATATTTGTCCGCTACCTGCTACCCACATACGTACGTAGGAGCGTGCATCTGTGTATGTGTTCACGAATATAAGTATCTTTATGTGCGCGTGTGCTTGCATATATGCGTGGGGATGCAAGTATGCCTGAATCATTATACGCATGTTGGCCCAATGTATACGCATGCACGAGTGTATGGGTGTAAATGTGTGTGTGTCTGTGTATGTGCCCATCCATCCATGCTTACGCTCACGTACTCAATTAAACACCATAAGGAAAATTTGGGGTCAGCGGGAGCAGCGCGGGTGTATATGCATGCATATACGCATATGTGCATGTGTTTACATGCCAAGGCGAAGATGCACGTGTACATGTGAACGTCTCTTTAAGTATATGTGTGTGTATGTACGCATGTGTGTGCTCGCGCGTACGGCCGCAAGCTAACACTTTCCTAGCACCTAACAACAAATAAAAATCAAAAAGATAAACGAATCATAGCCTCCCCCGCCTCCCAACCTAAGCGAAAGCCCAACAGGTCAAGACATACTTATCAAGAAATCATCCCACCAACGAGACGCCAACAACTTTAACATTAGGACTCGAATTATCAAGTAACACCCTCCTCCTATCCCCACATATCTCCCTCCCCCCACGTATCCCTATGCCCTCAGGCACACCAGAGATGAACTTCCTAGACCCCCACAACAACCTAATGTCGTTAAACTCCAAAACTTAAACATTACCGACATACCCAACACCCTCTTCCACCTTTCCTCCTTGCTCCTTTCTTCTTTTTCCGCTTTCCTCGCACCCCTCCCCTGACATCATTCACTCTTTCATTCCACCATAAACGAACATTTCTGTAAAAGTCTGAGGAAACTACATGACGGCCAAAAAACGCCCGTGTAGCGGAAGCAATAATGTAACTTAACAGAAAAACACGGTAATAAAAATTAAAACACACACACACACACACACACACACACACACACACACACACACACACATATATATATATATATATATATATATATATATATATATATATATATATATATATATATATATTAATAAGCGACACATTTCTGAGTGAGTTAAAGCTATTAATTGATGCACCAACATGCTCGGACAGAAGCTATTACCTAGCACGACCTGTATAAAAAAAAAACACAAGTTTACTAGAATTCCATGCATTCCAGCCTGAGGATTCCACACAACGATGTGGCGCAAATGATTATGTGTAACTTAATATTTATATGTTTCCGTTACTTTCTATATATGACTTAATTTCAGAAAAATTTAGGCCATTAGATACAATAAGTAAAATATTCTTTACTATGGATGATGTAATAAACACAGCGTGCTGTTCATCTTGTATAGACAAACCTACCGAAACAATGCAGTTTCCGCATTATAAATATCGATCTACCGGCAGGTTGCTTTTCATAGAAGTGGGATATTGAAATAAAATAGAATGAGTCTTCTTACTGGTATATCACATAAGAATATTTAAGTAGACGTAGACCATTTGCATACACATGGAGCTGTAAAGTACGAATAAAATGCAATATATCATGCAACCATTTTTGAAAATGTAATAGAGCGAATTATTCTTTTCATTTATTGTATTGTTTCAAATATGAAAGCAAAAAATGTTCTATCCGAAACAATAAATTAATTTCTTACACTAAATCTGCAATAGAATTATCTTTCGAATAAAGTCTTCAATATATACTCTGCACTCCTTTGTATATCGTCGTAATTGGGAGAACCAATTTATAAAAGACTTAGATTGTGCACTACATAAATTTATATGCTATATGAGATTATAATGGGTTTCATAGTTTGTTTTAATCCATTGAGAGTATAAAAACTGCAATTATCGGAAAAAAGGTAGGCGAAGAGCAAGACTAACGTACGTGTAGACTTCGAGGCAGACGTGAATGTATTTATACTGGTTACCTTCTTTTAAAAACTTTAAGCAATTAACGCAACGCGATAAAACGATATAAATACGCAAATTCTCTTTTTGTTTTGTTTTGGTAATTATGAAAATAATGTCCAAAAATGTGTACAGTTTTCGCTTATAACTAACCCTTTTTAAGTGTTCTATTAATAGAAATGTAATATGATATATTCATCAGAATTACATGCCTTGCAGAAATTATAATTATCAGTTATAATCAAATAATTAGCATAACAAGTAGTACTATGAATTTTACGATAAAATCTATATGGATTTATGAGTTCTCAAATCATTATTCTTCACAAACCGACTAAAACGCCGCTGTTTTCTTTTAATTAAAATACGAAAAAAAATAAACAGCGGTAAGTGAACTAATCACCATCCTTGTATGCAATAAAAAGGAAAGGATCAATGACCTTCCGATGTATAGACAGAATACTCTCTTTATTGCTGTGTCTAAACCCCGGCTTAATCAATCAGTACACAAAGCCTCATACAAGGATGGTGATTAGTTCACTTACCGCTGTTTATTTTTTTCAGGATTGTGCATGGTGTAGTTACAAGCCGATTGCTCTGATTTTCCTCAGATCCAGCAGTTCAACAGGAAAGCAAATTTTGAACAGTCAATGTACGAAGTGAAACTCGAAGCGTGGAATTTATTTTTCTGGTATTATAAAATATTCTTTGCACCAATAAAGCCAGAAACAAGGTAGGGCGTGTCATCAACATGCAGGTTGTCATCAGAATTATGGGCTGGAACTGGAGTGTCAAAATAAACTACCTATTTTCTCTATCGATCGGTTTCCGGAATACCTCTGTTCAACCAGTAACAAACAAGGGAAGATTTCATCGAAAATTCAACGAGATGCAAACCAGGTGTCAGGATACCTAGGGCTCAGTCATTATTGTTGACTAGTAATGTATTTTGAAGAGAAATCTCCCTACTGCTGTGCATTTGTAAACTTCAAGAGAAATGGAAGTTATATTCTAAAAGTTGAAGAACAGTGATACAACATGCGATTTACATGTAGTTATCTTCATTAATGTCGACCATTCAGTTTATAATAATCGATGTTGCTATCAGGCAAACAATATCATTTTTCCTTTACAATCCCAAGTAGCAACAAACGTGGGCGTATAATGCTAGAAAAATGCAATCGATTTTGTCACGAGATCTGATTGTTTTTTTTAAATCGACCAAGCAGAAAAACCTGAGCGGGTATCATTTCCCGATTCAACAGTGCAGAAAATATTGAGAATTATTTTCTAGAAACTCCAAAAAAAAATCCTTGTCCAGTGTTGGTAATCGTTGTCTGAAAGTGAATATATGCAAAAAAATATAGCAGTGACCTGGTATTCAGCCTGGATGGGTTTGCTTTGTAACCCTCTGCATAATGACACTTTGCTGCTTACAATTAAGAAAGAATTGAAATGATAGAATTTTTCTTCCAAGGAACAAATATTTTCAAATAAAGATTTTGAATGAAATCTAATATAGATTAAGACTGCATTCTCTATAAAAAAATGAGAATGTAAATTAAAGAAAATTAACATAGTTTGTATATTTCAACAAGAGAAGTAGATAATTGTTTTAGAAATTGCTTTCTTGAATAAAAATAAACAGAATGATGAGAAATGGTGATATGCTTAGTTGACGTGTATATTTTCTATATAAAAAAGTACAACATACATTTTAGAAGTTTGTAAACATTCTTTTCACCTAGAATTATAGTGATTGAAGAAATAAAAACACTGAAAACATATTTTCTAGGTATATATCTCTTGCAATCTATCCGTTATAAGATATAATCCTGAAATGCGTATCATTCTCATGTAGAATATTCACATTTGTCCGATTACGATAAAGTTTTCTATGCTCTAAAACATCTTTAAAGCCACATGTTTTGCTGATAATATCTTCGTGTCGAATGTAACTATTATGTTTACCAATTTGCTTATTGGATTTCTAGCTTCACGGTTGCATTGATATCTCAGATAAGTAATGTGTCCACAATACAATAACAATGAAAGAAAATAGGTCACAGATCATACATAAGCAAGTGTCACGATAAAGACTAAGTTGTGAGTATACACCTATAAACTTGCACATATTTTATTAAAATATATGTATTTTATATGAAATTGTTTTTTTTATTTTTTATATTTGCAATAACGCTATTATTACAATAGAAAATTCGGAGTAACGTAAGTTATATTTCTTAGACTTGTTTAAAAACCCCGCATCATACAATTCCGTGGTACTTCAGGTTTCGAAATATTTACTGCAAACATATATATATATATATATATATATATATATATATGTATATATATATATGTGTGTGTATGTGTGTATATATATATGTGTGTGTATGTGTATATATGTGTGACTTTACATACATATATATGTATATATATGTATATATACGTATATATATATATGTGTATATGTGTGTATATGTGTGTATGTGCATACATATATATGTATATATATGTATATATGTATATATACGTATATATGCATATATATGTATATATAAGTATATATATGTGTATATATAAGTATATATATATGTATATATATATATGTGTGTATATATATGTGTATATATGAATATATATATGTATATATATGTATATATATATATGTATAGTTATATGTATATATGTGTGTATATATGTATATATATGTATATATATGTATATATAAATATTTATATATATGTGGGTATATAGATGCGTGTGTATATATGTAATATGTATGCATATATATATATTATATATATATGTATATATGTGTATATATATGTATATTTATATGTATATATGTGTGTATATATGTATATATATGTATATATATGCATATATAAATATTTATATATATGTGGGTATATAGATGTGTGTGTAGATATGTAATACGTATGCATATAGATGTGGGTGTATATATGTAATATGTATGCATATATATGTATATATGCATATATATGTATATATATATGTTTATATGCATATATATGAATATATACATGCATATATGAATGTGTGTATATATGCATATATGTATAGATATATGTATATATATGTACATGTATATACATATTTTTATATACGTATATACATATGTACATATATGTGTGTATATATATGTATAAGTATATATATATATTCATATATATGCATATATATATATATATGTATATATATATTTATATATATATGTATATATGTATATATACACATATGTATATATGTATGTATATATATGTATATATGTATATATGTATATATATATGTATATATGTATGTATATATTTATATGTGTATAAATATTTATATATATGCATATATATATGTATATAGATGTATATATGTGTATATATGTATGTGTATATATATGTATATACGTATGAATATGTATATATATCCCTCTCTCTATATATATGTATATAGTATATATATGCATATATATGTTTATACATGTATATATGTATATATATATATGTATATGTGTATATGTGTAAATATATATGTATATATATATATATATATATCTATATATATACATATGTATATGTACATGTATATATGTATGTATATGTGTGTATATATGTGTTTATATATATGTACATATATGCATATATATGTACATATATGTATATGCATATATGTGTATATGCATGTATATATATACTTATATATACTTTTATATATATATATATATATGTGTACATATATGTATATATATATGTATATATGTATATATGAAAATATATGTATATATATGTGTGAATGTGTATATGATATATGTATATGCATATATATATGTGTATGTATGCATACATATGTATATATGTATGTATGTATATGTATATATATATGTATACATACGTATATATATGTATATATGTGTATATATGTATATATATGTATATATGTGTATGTATGCATATATATGTATATATATATGTATATATGTATATACGTATATATATGTATGTATATATGTATATATATCTATGTATATATGTATGTATATATGTATATATATGAATATATATATGTATATATATATGTATCTGTATATATATATGTATATATATTCATATGTATATATATGTATTTATATGTACATATGTCTATATATGTATATATGTACATATGTATATATATGCGTGTGTGTGTTTATTGTATATATATATATATATATATATGTGTGTGTGTGTGTCTATATTTAGATTTTCAGAATGTAAATTTTACAAACAATTATATATATATAGATATATATATATATTCCTATATATACACACATATATATATATATATATATATATATATATATATATACACACACATATAAATAGACATACATACATATATATATACGTATATATTTATATTTATATATAACACAAGAATATATACAAACACATATATACATTTTAAAACATTTATCGCAAACATTTCAAAAAGGGTCCGTCTTTATTTGAGGCTTCTTTGTTTTAATGTAAAATGCTTCGAGTATTCTTAGGCTATGTACATTTCTCTCACACTTAAATACTCTTGTATTTTCTACCACAATTCTTCGAAATTCCGAATAGTTGCAGCCATATCACTTCAAATGTCGTGATATGGAGCTAGAGTCAGAGAGGTGGAGAGTCAATCTTCGCGACAGTGTGTTAGTTGTTGAAGCAACGTAGCTACTTATATTTGAGATACAATCTCCTATTGGACAGATAAATGTCTAAACTACATTGGTCCTTCCCAACAGTTCTAAAACAGAATAATTTCGTGCTATTCAATAATATTTGTCTAAATGAGAAAATGCTGCCTAAATATATACAATATAAATATATATATATATATGTATATATATATATATACATATATATATATATATATATATATATATATATATATATATATATATATATAGTATTATAGGGGTCACTTGGTTTAAATGGATACGGTGCGAGAAGTTATAATATTCCTAGGTCATACACCGGAAAACAGATTTGAACAAAAATGTTAGTTTTAAATAGATATTGCTTAAATAAATAGTATGTAATTATATTGAGGAAATACGCAGATTTAATTGAGTGTCCCATATTAGTCTGTATTATCTTAGTTTATATTAATTTTACCTTCGAGTTTACCATTAAAATATACACTCATGAATATATATCCGGTCGTGCCCAGAATAAAATCATTTAAAATAATGTAAAAAAGCTAATGGAAAAAGAAGAATATTGCGCCGTATATCTGACGTCCATGTCTAATTCAATAATTCACTGTCATGACATAACCTATTTCACTTTATATCTTCCTCTGACTAATCCACACCCACACATACGTATATTCATAATACAAATTACTATATATATATATATATATATATATATATATATATATATATATATATATATATATATATTAATGAAAAAACAGGAATGTAGTTTTTACCTGATATACGCAATGGTAAGCTTCAAGCTAATATAAATAACGATATTTATATATAGAAAATTTAATCCCAACCGAAATAAAAGACGCTCAATACGCACTAGAGTGTGGAGAAGATTAAAACTGTAAGTTTAAGTTTACAATCAAAATTTATTGTTCGATTGAATACTCCATAAGACACTTTACAAAGTCCTTATTCCACGAAGTTTCAAAGAAGGCTATTCTTGTTATACTTCTCATCAGAGAATATAAAGAAATAAGCAAATGTATATTATTTTTACTGTTTTGAAGGCTTTCAAATCGGATTATATGAATCGTCACGCTGGGATTATTTTGAAAGGCATTCTCTCTAAAGAACTGTTTTGCAGTGCGGATACACTTGAGAGGATATTAATGCAAGCTGAAATATTATACGTGGTTTGTTTATATATATATATATATATATATATATATATATATATATATATATTTACATACCAAGCATTTTTTCACTTTTTATTTGAAAATTGATAACTGCAATAAATTATGGTTTCTCTTAATGCATTAACTAGCAAATTCTAGCATTGCTACAAATATAATATGCTGATTTCTTTATGTCTTCTGATGAGGCGAATAACAAGAATATCATTCTTTGAAACTCCTCGGAATAACACCTTTGCAAATTGTTTTTTGGAGTATTCAGTCAGACAATAAATTGTGATTGTAAATTTCGATTTACATTTGTTATCTTCATTCTGTTATATATACATATATATATATATATATATATATATATATATATATATATATATATATATATATATATATATATACGTATATATATATTTATGCGTGTGTTTGTGTGAACGGGTGTTATTACTATTTCAATTATAAATTATTATTATTATAATATCATAATTTTTTTTAAGTAGATACATTGAGTATCTACTGTAATACTACTCTCTGCCTTAGTAAACCATTAGTAGATCGCAAGTTGCATGGATTTATATATATATATATATATATATATATATATATATATATATATATATATATACATATATGTAAATGCTATTATATAAACGGAACTTTGTATGCATATGTATGCGTGTGGTAGTTTGTTCCTTATTAACTCAAAAACCGCTAAGCCGCTTTTTATAGAATTTTACACGAAGGTTTTTTATGTGCCTGTCAGATATTTGTATAGGAATAATCCCAATGAAAGAAGGGACGAGCGATTTAATTAAATATACCATCTTACCCAGGCAAGCATCAAAACTGCATTGTATTACGGTACAAGCACATTATGTCCAAAATGTATGTTGCCGTTTAAAGTATGGCCCCAGGTAAATGATATTTTAAATTCAATTCAAACAATTACCAAATTCAACAGTAATTTATTTTATACGATTTGGATTCGGTTAAAATAAATCTTTCTCTTTAGCTGAAATATACTTAACTTTTGTATTTTTTAACTACATTTCAAGCGAGTATATGTAAATAAATCTGTACGAAATCTACAGCATGTCCTCTACATTGCAATACACACTATAATGTATTGTGAACTAAGTCACTGTGAAGAGGAATGGGCATTTTCTTTCAAATGCATCGCAGTGAGTTCTCAACGTATGCAGATAATCGACTACAATAAAAAATATGAGTTTTAAACATGCGTTGAGAAATGTAGTGTCTTCCTGCTAATATATATATATATATAAATATATATATATATATATGTATATATATACATACATATATATATATATATATATATATATATATATATATATATATATATATATATATATATATACTTCAGAATAAATATATATAACAATAAACTGGTATGGAAACCTGTGATTATATGTCTTGCAAAATATTATTGACAGTAATAATCTATAAGTACTATCCCATCTTAATAAAAATTGGATGATGTACAAGATGGAGCAAATAAATCTAATTTTAGTCATTCAATGAATTTATAAATCCATGAGGCGTAATGGAATAATTTCAAATCAAAATATTTTTATTATCATATGTAAGACAAAGAATACATTTGAAATATTATAACTCCTTATCCTATAGTATTTCGATATCTAACATATCTTCAGAGGAGAACATATTCGCAAATAATTATAATGGTTTAAACCTTATTTTGTAATGTCCGTGGGACATGGAAAACTTCAATTCAAATTGTTTTAAGTGTTTAAATATTATAGAGTAATGGAAAGTTCATGAAAACGATATAAAAATCACATCCTAATTGCATTGTAAAATCTGCAGTGAATGTTTCTCATGGCAGTGAGGTAAAGTGATCCAATCTGTAATTTTAGTAATCCACATCACAAGGTAACATACCGATGTAGGCATTTTCTTGGAGGAATTATTTTATATAATGAGTCCGATAAAAAAATAGTATATAGATCCGGTTGAACTATTAATTAATAGACATATAAATTAATATATGTAATATTTTTTTTTATAATTATAGAGCATGAGCGTCAAATTCCACTCCAAAATAACTTCCAGATATTATAAAATATTTACTTCAAATTGTTCATTTTTTAAAGATGTGCTTTGAAAATTTCTCTCCGTTAAATATTACTCAACCAGTTTATTATTTTCTGACATTTTTAAGGTTGTTTCACACACACACACACACACACACACACACACACACACACACATCTTAGGTGGACGTGTATAATGCATACTCTCTCCTTGTATTATTTTCTTTTTTTGTTTTTTATTCATTTACTTTCAATATAATAGATGCTTTATTTAATAAAAATATGATGCTAAGGCAATGTATTCACCATATTCGTTCCTGTTTACAGTCCAATATAGTCGCCATGTTTGTTTTCGTTTACTATCGAATGTAGTCGCCATGTTTGTTTTCGTTTATCATCCAATGTACACTCCATGTTTGTTTTCGTTTATTATCCAATGTATTCCCCATGTTTGTTTTCGTACTCGCGTACATTTAAGCATCAATAAAACATGCAATAGGCTTTCTCCTTCAAATTCGACAGTTAGAACCATACGATCAGATCCTCTATTTCCTTAGAGTAAACATAACCCTTTCAAGACATTACAAAATCTGCAGAAAAAAAATAAGAATTTGCTAGAATTCTTAAATCGATTTTATTTCTTATGAATTTGTATTAAACAAATTCCAAGTTTAAATGTTAGTAAATAGAAGCTTTGAACTTAACTTAAAGGTACATTATTCAGAACATAACTGTTCGAATAAATCATTAAGTGTCAAATTTTAATGTTTTTTTATTCAAGTTCCAACCGATTTTTTCTTGTTAGCGTGAAGCAGGTATGTCGTCGTCCTTAGTCTGCATCCTTTTAATCCAGTTCTTGATAAACCTCTCCTCATTGTTTGAACTTATATGATTTCTTTGCATTTTCCGCATGTTCAGCTGCACGCGTTGAAAAATTTTCCTTTCTAGCTTTTGGGCAAATACATCGATAAATATACCTAAACAAATATGAATGGAGAGACATGCTTCTTTTTAAATTATATTTCGTTCCTTATGAATACCAGTCCTATTACTTATACAGCTCAATGTAACTAGAAAGGATATACAAATAAAATACAAAAGCTTCATTCCAAATTTCGAGATTTTTACCATCTTACTTTTATTTCTTTTATGGACGTATAAATGAACAATTCTTGACAGCACCTGTTTAGTAACGCAAATTTTTTTGTTTAATTATACTGTCATTTTTTAAAAATGTATTTAGCACTTAAGTTATCAGAAATGAATGAACTGATCGACTTTAAAAAATAAACGGATTATGGGCATGATTGCAAAATCCCATATTAGAAAAGGAAATTGCAACGTTTTCAATTAATTCCGCCATTGTTTCAATTTATCTCGGGCATCGACATAGAAGTCACTTATTTATCAATTGCATTCGTATAATTTAAAATATGAATATTTTATTTAATATTTAACTTTGTTATAATTTGTCTTCATTTAATAAGTTTTGAATATGCCTGACAAATGTCAAATCTAAAAAGTAGGTTTATATATATATATATATATATATATATATATACATATGTATACTAAATTAATTATAACATTTGTACAGTATAATAACTTCTCTTAATAAGATCTAAACATATTACTTCGTATTTTTTTACAAGTACATATATATTTTAATTAATTATAATTCTACATTTAAACATGTTTCTGTGATTTCGATTTTATTATTCTTAATTTATACTGTTGAAAATTAATACGAGAGATTTCGTTATTATGTTGTAAATCTTTTATAAATTATATTTTATATTCAACAAATGCTGATATCTGAAAAGCTAGAACTATAGTTAATTTGTTCTGCGATTGAAGGAAATTGAAAAAAATGATTTTCAGCGAAAGAATATAAAGTATTTTTTTTAAATTAAACTTATAAATATACATATCATTCAAACATGGTAGTGTTTGAATAAACGTTAAGTAGCAGTTTTAATCATTTAGAATTGATTTAAAGCTTCACCGCTTACTCAGTTTCCGAGCAAATTTCAAACAATTCTTATAGTTTATAGATAACCTTCTCAGCTATATATTGAACACAAACTTATCAATTTTCGTCAGTAAATTATGATGAATTTTCTGATGTTCAAACACGTAAAAATATGTAAGGAGCTAAGCGATGTTTTTTTATGACTGGATTCAATTGCAACAACATCGCTTCAGCGACTACTATTACTACTAATATACTACAGAAAGAAATAAAACATTGAAGGAAGGGGGGGAGGTAATTGCAGCATTTTATTGAAAGCAGACGAGTTCCGTACATTGTTTTAATTCCAACAATACCGTGCTTGTAATATATGGTAAAGTGGCAGTTTTAGTCATTTAAAATTGCTTTAAATATTCACTGCTCACTCATTTTCCGACAAAAATGTCGACGACTAAAATGCCAACAATTATTACAGTGTATAGATCACTTTTACAGCTATATTGTGGAAACAAAAATTCTAATTTTTGCTCAGTAAAACAAAAGTTATGATGATTTTTCTGGTGTTCCAAATCGTAAAAAATATAGGGAGGTGAGCGAGATTTTTATGACTGGTTTCAATAGCAACCACGTCGCTTCAGCAACTACTGTTTTTACGTATTCACTAATGAAAGGGAGATAATTTGGAAGAGTGTATTGAAAACAGACGAGCCCCGCACATTGTTATTACATATATATTTACGGGGACATAAAAAAATAACACTGAAATTTTAACAAAGAACAAGTGAATTTATTTGAAGCCTGGACAAATCATGGATTAGAATAGGAGTTTGATGTCATGAAAAGTAAAATGGTGAGTCTGAACATGGAAAAGTAAAAGATGTGTTGTGAAAACTGGAAAAGAAAAAGAATAAGATATACTAGTAAAAATATTATAAATTCTTAACCGAAAATATTGCAGCATTTAAGAATTAAAAAAAAAATTCTATATGCTGCAATATTTCATAATATTAATTTATTATATTTTTTACTCGAACATATTTCCATTTTCTTATCCACTTTGAAATAATACAAATAACGTCGTTATATATATATATATATATATATATATATATATATATATATATATATATATATATATATATATATATATATGATATGTTTTAAAATCATATTGACTAGATTAAAATACAAAGGTTTTTGTAGTTTGGTTAATATTATATGACGGAGCATAATTTTACTTTTCAAATTTTTCATGTATCCAGATTGGCATTTTAGAAGTGCTGGTTACAGCCCTTTATATATATAAAAAAAACTATTGATGTTAATTAGTACAAAACGTGAAAACTAAAATTACAGTTTATGCAAATTATTGTGGGTGTCTGTTTTTTTTTTACTTTATGGAGTAAGTCGTAATTTACGTTATTAATCTTTGATAATATAAGAGTTAAGGAATTGAAAACAACACACATACATATAAGCTAATATTTATCGAATATAAAGAGTAAAACTCATAAAAATGGCATGAGTGAGAATTAATAGAGGATATAGCATACATGAATGTGCCAAGTATTAATCCTAAATTGGATGAATGGAGGGAAATAGATAAATATTTGGAATATAGAGAGGGATTTGTTTGGAATTAATGTATATAGTAATATTGAATGGTTTTAAGGACCGGTTCTGATAAAGCTAGTGTAGTTATGGATCTATTTAGATATTTACATTAAAGCGTGCATTTATGTAGGATATTACTATAGTTTTCGAAAGGTGTTGGAAAAGGATTTAAGCGTGAGGAGTGTCTAATTGACAAAGGATGTGTTATTGGTAATGCCTTCACTTAGTTGATAATTTCGTAATAAAGAGGTTTACATTTAAGAAAA
Source organism: Euprymna scolopes (assembly GCF_053919585.1). NCBI lineage: Eukaryota > Metazoa > Mollusca > Cephalopoda > Sepiida > Sepiolidae > Euprymna > Euprymna scolopes. Next base: position 129,867,022 of record NC_136485.1, read on the forward strand.
TAGAATAGGACTATAAGAGTAGACAGGTTCTGTTTTTTAGGGGTCCACGGTTAAAAATTGGTGTTGTGATTATCTTGCAAGTTCATTGTAATATGCAGTCAATGATATCTTATCTTTATAATTTGAATGAATGTATGAAATTTTATGACCAGTATGACATTGCTTTAAATATTGCTAGTTGAATCTATGTGAACTTCGTTAGTGGTATGATCATTTTTGCTCTAATATTGCCTAGAAATATAACGGACGTAGATTTGGGGTATATAATAATGATAGGTTTAAGGTTATTGGAGAGAATATTAACATATATATATATATATATATATATATATATATATATATATATATATATAGTTGGTGTAATCCTTATAGAGTGGCTAAGTTCCTTTGCAAAAATTTAGCGTAACAACTAGGAATCGTACTATTTTTATAATCGTGATATTTCCCCCCTGATTGATTTTTTTGAATTCATTTGTATTATTTTTCATCTTATCACATTAAAAGATGCCCGCATTTTTTTTTACTAGAAAAATACTATTATCTCTTTGTAAGCTAATCGTTTCAACTTCTATAACTTTTGATAGATTGTATAAGGTTATATACTCTATCTAAATCGGTAATTTATGCAGTGTCAAGAGATACACAAGAAATATAAAATACTCCAGTTTGATTTTTAATTCATGGTGCATTTCTGCCGATCAGGACAGTTTTTCTGCATTTTCATGCAGCATCATTTCGTAATTGATCTTGTTGATAAGAGAATAAACAGATTTCATGGCGTCATTGAAGTGTACTTTAGTAATAGAGGGATTGTAATTTTCGATATGGAATTGAATGAATGGGCATTTGCCCTGTTTTTATCCTATAGAAACAACTGATTCCATCAGTTATATTGACCGAATTGTTTAGATTATATGTGCCATTGATCTGAAAATTAATTACTCCAAGATTATTTACTGATTTTTCCAATTTCGGATCTTGTAGTTTTTTGTTTGTTGCTGAAATCTTGTTACGAGAATGCATGTTTCTTCTTTACTAATATATCACATAATTGGATTTTCTGCCCGAGTTAATTACTTTTTCTACTAAATAAAACTTTGATTTTTATAATAACTTGTAATATTCCGTTCAAATGATTTCAAGTATTCTAGCTTGCTTACATTATAAAAATTCTTGAGTTTACCTGTCTTAACAAGGATATCGTTTGCATTTTAAAATTATCTTTACATCCTTGTATAATCCGTTAAGAAAATAGTTTTTTCCTTGACAATATCTGCCAGATGTGCCTCGATGAAATCCTATTGTTCAACATGAGGTGCGGACTACTGGTTTTTAAAACAATCATTGGGATATTTATTCATTGAGTTGTTACAGGAAAATCGTGCCTTATTTTTATCTTTTTGGAGTAGATATTCTACTGCCATTGTGAGGATGAGTGGTTAATTATATTTGTTTTTGATTTGAGAGTTTATAAGACGGGATCTTCATGTTGAATTTTTCAGTGCTTATGAGTTTAAAACCTACGTTATAATAGTGCTCAACAAAAAAAAAGATGGAATAATCAGAGGTTATAATTTCCTCCCATGTAATATTAATTTATATATATATATGTATATGTATATATTTATATATTTATATATAAATGTGTACATACGTATGTATATATATATATATGTGTGCGTGTATATATAGATGTGTGCATATATAAATATATATATACATATATATATATTTATATATTTATAAATATATATATTTATATATATATGTGTATATATTAATATACATATATATTTATATATTAATATATACATATATATAGATATATATGTACATACGTATATATAAATATATATATCTATATTTATATATTCATATATATATACATATATATGCATATATATATATATATAAATCTATGCATATATTTGTTTATATATATACACACATGCACACACACACACATATATATATATATATAAGCCTGAAGATTCCTATATATATTCAGTGTAGCTTTATCGCCATATATATTCTATAAATTACTAACTAGTTCTACCTACGTATTGTGCACTTTGAAGAAAATACTTAAAAGTTATGCATAAATTTATACTTTTTATATTAATTTTATGTGAGTAAATGTAATAGTTATATATATATATATATACATATATACACACACACACACACACACACACATATATATATATATATATATATATATATATATATATATATATATATATATATATATATATATAATTATATGTATTGTAATTAAGCCCGGCTTTACTCGGGTCCAATGTTCTGTAAATTACTTGCATTACAGGTAAATAAATTTTCTGTAAGGTTTCACATGTTTAGACCAAAATTTCTTGGACACCAGAGAGGTCATTTTTTAAACTTTGACCCCAATATTTTCCCCGTAACATTTATTATTTTGGTCTCAAATGAAAATAACCAGTGTTCCCCATTTCCAAGTTTCCTTCATCTACAATTTCAAGTCTTTACACCCAAAATTGGCGGATGAATTTTGTAGAATCTACATAGATCAACTCTTTCAACTTTGCCTCTTTGGCCGCCAAAATTTTACCCCAAAATTGATTTAAAATGCTTACCGCATGTATGAATACCCATTATGTACACATTTCAAACGTTTAGACGCAAAATTTGCTAAGTAGTTTGTTAGACACCACAAAATTCAAACCATTTGAATTTTTACTCCTTGGCAGTTTTAGTATTCGACACAATCTGATTTGCTTGCCCTATATCGGAATACCCTTTATGTAAAATTTCATCTGTTTATACCAGAAATTGGCTGAGTAATTTGGTAGAGACGGCAGAGGCCAATTTATTTTAAATTTGACCCACATTCTTAACCCTAACCATTTATTTTTGATCCATGTCCAAGTAACTTAAATTTAAAATTGAAAGGTTTACACCCTAAATTCACTAAGGAATGTGTTTTCAAAGGTTAAATCCTTGAATTCTGACCCGTTCATAGTCAAATGTCAGATTGAAAACGTATTTAAAAGATTATCCAAAATCTTAATGCTCCTTACGTCAAGCATCGAGTCGCTAGACTGAAAATTGGCAGAGTTATTTGGTAGGGAAATGTACACAGACTCACGCACAGACAGACGTATTTACTTTGTATATATATATATATATATGTATACATATATATATATATATATATATATATAACGATTTGTCTCTGTGTGTACAAAACGACATTACGATATTATCTCTAAATATTTGCCCAACGGCCTTGAACCTGCATATACATGTTATTTGGAAACGCAGAACACTTTAATTTTGTGTTTAGCAACGAAATAACGGGTTAAGATTAGTATAAAAAAAAAAAAGTTTCAGTTCGGAGTATGTAAACAAAAGCGGTTTCTCATGCGCATGTGCAAAAATATTTATTGCTTAAATCGCTTTATTTTAATGAATATCTGTCCTTAGCACATTTTGATATTTTGATAAATATCTGTCCTTAGAACTAACGGTACGAACTGTGGAGCGCAAAATATCTAAACAGGCTGCAGCGGTAAAAGTTTCAGTTTCTATCCTAGCTGATTGCATTTTAGTCCTATTTCAATAACTTGGATATAATTACTATGCATTTAATACGATATAATTGTCAATAAATAATTCGCTCTTTATTAAATATACATAATCTGCCTCGAATAGAATAAAAATTGCGTATTCTACTAATGAGATAGGGCGAGCAACCTGCTACTTATCTTAATATATCGTCGCTCTCATTACTAGCTTGGAATTAGAGCTAGTTTAGGCACACACACACACACACACACACACACACACACACACATATATATATATGCATATACATAAATATGTAAATATATATGCATATACATAAATATATATCTATATATATAATGTGTGTGTGTTTGTAATATTTTTTTGTGCTTCTGTGTATGTGTCTGAAATGTCTTAGTAAAAATATGTTCATTTTTTCAAGAGGATTCTGATGTCTTGTTTTTTTATATATGAAATTTTATGTCCATATTTTATACGCAGATGATCTTAATCCCCTCGTATTCTAAAAGCTCCAATAACAATTATTATTTTTCTGAAATTTGTGTTCTCTGTTTTGTAATTAAAACACTTTTAATCTTTTTATTTACGAAAAACAACACTATCAACTATAAACATACGATTATTCTCACTGTCTTGTGTATACATGATTTTGAATATTTTTATTCATCGCATGTAATTTCTTCTGAAAGACATGTGCATTTCTGAGTGATAGCAACCACCCCTCCTTGTTTACCCAGGCTTCCTTTCTGCGATGGAACTATTTTACGCAGGCTTTCTTTCTGCGATGGAACAGTAGTCTTTTATTTTTAATCTAATTTATGCTTTTTATATTTTTAAATATTTTCGACAATTATTTCTCTTTTCTAGTTATAGTTTTTACTCTCTCTCTGTAATCCTTAGAAGCCGTGAAAATAGCACCGAACACATCAAAAATTTCTGACGCTTTGCTTTAGCTTTTAATCTCTCACGTAACTGGATGAAAACAAGGTTACACAGATTAAACGATTACCATTTATATTATATTTTGCAATTCACTGAAGTCATAGCCACATACAAAATGCTCCTCAACATGATTGATACAATTCGCTGGAATTGCAAAGCATTTTTCACACAAGACGAACTTGTCGTAATTATGATTGTGGAGATAGAATAACACAGGTTAAATATTGCGTACAACATTTGGAGATGTAAGGGAATTGTCTTTCTTATAGTGGAATGGTTTTCGAACAAGAAATACAAAGGCATTGGTTATGTTTATTATCCGAAACTGAAATTAAGTCTCATATCAAGAGAAGAGGTTCACGTGAATAAAGTCTTATAATATGGAGTATGCTACTGTCTAAAAGATATTATTGCGTTGGCCTCGATTATTGTTTACAGAGATGGGTTGTTGGTTATTAGATAACTTTGAAAACAAGCCAATCTAAGAGCTCGTGTATAAATCCTATTCAATAAATAGTGTTGATTTGCACACATAAATATATACGTCTGAACCCTATATGCAAAGCATAAACGCAAAGTTTCTAAGATTTTATAGAAGAAATACAAAACGTTTTTGTGTTTACTTAATATCAAGCTTGGCTATTATTACACTACATAAAATATAGAAAATGCTTTGTCGTGTGAATATACACAACTTATAACGTGCTTTGGCCATTTACTTGCTCAAATTTGGAAAATATTCAGTTTTCAAGGTTTGCTCGATTTAATATCTAAAAGTTAGAATAGAATTATATTTCTATAGAAGTGTTATAGAAAGAGGAATAGGAAATCGTACGATACTAACAAAATATTAATTTCATAATGCAACATTTTTATACTTAAACGCAGGTGTGCTGAGATGCCAAGCGAAGACATGTTTTTATTACTAAGTTAATTAGTATTTCTGTAGGCTTTCTTTAAAATAACTATATTTCTTGTTGTTTTAAATACGCGTAGTAATAAAATAACAGTTATTAGGTGTATGTATGTGAACGCAATCAGAAGATGAACAAAAACAGTTTGCAGCACGAAGTAACCCACGGTCTAAATACGTCACACAATTACCTCGTGAAAATATATAGGAGATCTTGCGAGCTTATCATACTGAGAAGGCTAGAAAATTATCTAATTAGCAGTCTAGATTAGATAAAATTCTAAAAATACTCCATAAAATGAACGAAAATTCTTACAATTAAAATGTCTTTATACTGCATCAAAATGATTACTCTATTGATAAAGATTTCCTTTTAAATACAAAACTTAATTATAAATTATATTGGACCAGATGACATTACGTAGTGTTGCCGGGGGCTATTAATGTTAGTGATGTGGACTAAAGTTTGATATCACAGAAAGCTTAGGTATAAGAAAATTATAATTACTAAAGAGCTTACAAGCATAAGATAAAGGGTAACGGTTCATACTTACCTACCAATAATGGTATCCGTACGCGCTGTGTCTTACTAATACTCCCGCTGATTCTTCGGTATTAAAATCATGTCCCAAGAGATGGCTATCTTAAATCGTAATTAATTAATCGAAGCGTGCATGCTGTAGGCATGTTTCGGTCTCACAACACCATCACTTTCAAGATTTTCTCTTTCGACAAATACAATAAAACTGTTAATACTTATTCCTCTTGGAATTTACGTCGAGTGAATGTGTATTTTACCGAACGTCGAGCTTACGGCGAGGCTTTGGGCGTCTCGAGATCGAAGTGAGCGAATATTACTTCGATTGGCTTTTTAGATGTATTTTGTTGAGAGAGCTCTGATTCCTTCGAACAACATTTATTGAGCTGGTTCATATATGTCGGTGGGTATGTTCGATCCCTGGATAGTATATATCAGTTTGTTAAGATAATGCTCATTTTTCAGAAGGTCATGTGTTTGTAAGGCTTAAAAAGTATTTCATACCAAGGACAGAAGTATTTCTCATACGGCGAGTCGGTTTTCTTGAACTTCGCTTCGAAACCAAACTTAACTAATATTGCTAACATTGTTTCTGCAGGCGATTGGCTTATATGAAGTTTCTGAATATGGATTATGCTATACACCTGCAGAAACTGTCGAATTCTTCTTCCCATATGTGCTCCTACTGCCATTCTTAAAGTTCTCTTTACAGTGTCTACGAATATCTCGGCTTGAGCATTCGACCGGAGTAGATGCTTGTAGTTGTAATGTGGTCCATTGATACGCCTTGTAAATGTCTTTCAATTCAATAAATGTGAATTGAATGCTGTTATCTCTCACGACACTATCTATCCCTCTAAAACCTGTGAATAGCTTTTGTAAAAATTCGAGCGTGCAGGTGGTGCTTGGTCATTTTATTGTAAGACCTCAGACCATTTGGAGTGCTTATCCACAAAAATGAGTTGATACATATTTTCCGAGGACTCTGCAAAATGCACATTAATTCTCTGTCATGTATAGTCTGTTTGGCCATGGTTTGCACGTCGTAGTTTAAGATTTTGTTGCAAGCCGCAACCCATGTAGGATTTTACTATGTCTGCTATATCGTTATCCATGTTTAGCCAATATGCATGAAGATTTTCGTATGGTATTCCCCGGATGTTTCCTATGAAAATCCTTGATATTTTTGTAGGCTATTTGGAATCACTGTAAGGTCATTATATACTAAGACATAATCACAGAGAGAGGAACCTTTAGACACATTAAGATATTTATTGTGATTTTTGTTTTGGATGAATGCTATGAATTCATCCTCTTGAGATCTCTTTAATAGCAGGCAGATAAACTAGAGGTTATTTGACTCTTTTCGCTATCATGTTTTTAATTTCGCAATCAAACCATTGTGTAGCAATAGTTCAGACGTCGAGAATGATGTTATATATTTGGAAATGAGTCACGATTAGCTGTTCACGTGTAAAATATTTTTGATGTCAAGAATTCGATCTTGGATATGTTGTTAAGAAGATAACGCAATTGAACCCAGTAGTAGGAGCAGTCTTCCATGTAAGGATCTGAAGAATGTTCTTACCTTCCTCGAGCCTCTTTCTATATTTTAGTATATTGCATCTTAACTAATAGTAGGCATCCGCTAGCGTGTGATACAGATTTCGCGAACCATCTGGCACTTTATGGAAAACGCAAGCACGGTGCCGTATGAGTTTGCATAGTAAATTGTCTTAGGAAACTTTTTTCTTTTATCTAAATGTTTGCAAGTAAGCCGAGGTGTTTTCTGTATTTTGCTGCGAATATTTGTAAATGTAGACAACTAGTTGTTAAAGAAGTGTAGGGATGAAAGAAATTAAACATATACCTTTTAGTCAGGATCCAAAAAAAAAATGTTTCGCATTTTTTTAATGCTTGGGATTTTTTTTTTGTTTGCATAAGAACGTGCTGTTTTTTTAAAGGAAAACAACTCGCCCCGGTAAACTTGAATATAAAGAATTAATTTTAGTGTTTTTTTTTATTAAATTCAAAATAAGTCAATAAGTTATTTTTAATTATTTTCCTTTTTATTAATTGTGTTACCAAACTAATCGTGAACTATTGGCGTTGATTTTATTATATATGTTTGAAAAATGAAAACTGTGACTCTGTTGCATATATACCTGCTGACAGCGAACGCCACCTCCGTTTGTTTGTTTTGTTTGATTATGTACCTTTCTTCTTTAATCAAGTCTTGCAGAAAATGGAGTGTTTTGTTTTATTTATAACTCAAATTCTATTTTGTTTTTCAATGTAGGTCCTTATTTTGCGTTTATTCGAACTTGAATACATTGTTGGATTCCTGTTTATAGGCCGGCTGATAAATTAAATATAAACTAGATTTATTGGCAGTCAACAGCGTATAATAATATAAGCTCCTTTAATTGGAACGAGTGTTTTGTGCAAATTGATAATTGCATAAAGTAAAATTTCTGAATTGAATACTGATACTGGGAATGCCTCTTAATTCCTACTTGTATATTAGACGGATGTACTAATTCTTAGTTCGCATAATTTAATAATTACAAATGTCTATACTTAATTATTTATAATATCTATATAAACACGGATGGAGTACTGCTGCCACATCTTGGCAGCAGCTGCTAAAAGCAGCCTATCCTACCTTGACAGAGTACAAAATAGACTTCGTGGCTTAGTGGGGGATGCTATTTTCTTTTCCCTGCAGCCTCTCTCCCACAGAAGAGACGTTGCGAGACTGTCTTTGTTTTATCGCTATTTCGATGGCAAGTGCTCGTCTAAGCTCCAATCTTTGGTCCCCCCTCGCCAATCTTTCACGAAAAACACCCGTCTAGCTGATACTACTGTCACTAATTTTCCCACTCATTATATGTGCCTAAATCCAAACGTAGCTCCATGAGCAGAGCTTCTTTCTTAGAAGTGCACGCCTGTGGAATTCTCTTCCGTTTGCTTGTTTCCCACATGACTACAACTTGGATGTCTTCAAGTCCAACATAAACACATTCCTGACAAACCGCCCCATTAAATAAGACACTATATCAAATCTCCAATACTAATGATTACTATGATGCTATCCCATTGATTATGTACACGCAATAACCCTTATCCGCGAGTGGCTTCCGTGTCTTTATAAGTGGTGACCTCCATGTAAAAATAAAACAAAAATAACATACATATATATGTTCATGTATAATATATATATATGTATATATATATATATATATATAAAGAGAGAGAGAGAGAGAGAGAGAGAGTTAGGTGGAGTGAGAAAGAGTAAAATAGATAGTACAATATCCAAATAGTAAATAAAGTATTCGCTAAATAAATAAATAATCAAATTTACTATTTGTTATTTTTTTTTAAAGAGGGACTTACTCTTAAGTGTATTAAAAAGTATCGTGTTATAATACTCGAGGGACTTTTTTTTTAATATTTAAGTTACATATATTGCATATCATTATGAACAAGGCCGATATCCATTAGTCGCGTGCCCTCGTGTAATGGATGGATGTGTGAATGTAGGATTGACATGTAAGATAAACTAAAATGATCGAAAAATTGGCTGAAATGTCTTAAATAAATAAAAAGTAAATGGCTTAGAATGATTTTAATGAACTTAAGGATGAATTAAACGCCCTTAAGAATGACTTGAACGCTTATAAATTACTGGAACCCTCCAGAAACTACTTGAATGATCTGGAGAATGACTTGAGTGCCTTTGAGACAAACTGGTTGTAAAGTGGGTGATCATTTTACATTATTAATACATAAAAGTGATCCCTTACTTTATATCACAAAATTATTTGATTAAGGAAATTTGAAACGTTATTTTCATATTCAGGAACCCCGAACACCAATAAATAGTGGTATAATAAACATAAAACGAAACAAAAAGTACGTGTTATGGACCGACCGACCGACCGAGTGAATTATAGAGTTGCTTGCACACGACTAAAAAAAACTATTCTGTGGTATGCATAAAAAAAAAATTATTATCCGTCGGGCGGTCGGTATGTAACACATTTACTTATTAGTTACAAACAAGTGCAGCATCGGTTAAGAACAGATACTACACTTAGGAAAAGTTACATTTTGGACAAGTTTCAGAAAGGTCTAATGGATAGGTAAAAATTTATGGGAGAAAAAGTGTCATTATTTGAAATTTTGGTTCATCTTTTACCCCTTATGAGCCCCTTGGAATGCTGAATACCAGTGACAATGGACAAACTATGCAGTTTTACACCGTAACACATGTATATTTGAATTCAGTATTATAAATATCAAGTGTTTTATGAGAAATATGAAAATAGGGCATTTGTAGCACTAAACGTCCCCGGGGGATGCCAAGCAGAATTTTGCTAGGGTCACCCATACTGAATTAATATTAAGAACAATGCCCTGCGCATTTTGGACAATTTTCAGAAAAAGGTAATGGATAGTTCAAAATGTGTGGGGGAAAAAAGTGTCATTTTTTTTGTTATTTTGGTACATTTTTGACCCCTTACGAGCCACTTGGAATGCCGGATACTAGTGACAATGGAAAAGTGCTGCTTCACACCTTAACACATGTATATTTACATGCAGCAATATGGAAAACCATTATATAGACATGTCAAGTTTTTGTTGAAAAATATGAGAAGCGCGCCAGAAGAAAGAGCGTTTTCAGCACCAAAAAAATCCCTGGGGGACGCAAACCAAACTTTTGCCAGGGTTCCCATACTGAATTTATATTTGCCATATTTTAGGCAAGTTTCCGAAAAAATCTAATGGATGAATCCAAACTGTCATTTTTGGCCATTTTTTTACCCCTTTTGTGCCCCTGCGGGTAAAACAGGATTTTTCGAAAAAAAGAAAAAAAATACTATGCACATGTATATATTAAAATATAATTTGTGTCAAAATTTAAGGAAAAACTAATGGACGGTTATCCGTCAATCATCCGGACTATCAGACAGACGGCCCCATTTAAAACATAAGTCCCTCGCTGATAAATCGGGGACAAAAATGTTACTCCATACCCCTTGCTTAAAAAAAAATGTAAATGTGTTCAAGACCGACAGATGGAGTGACTTGCATTCGACTAAAAATGCCTTAGCATGGAAGTGTTGCCCCTTCCATTGCCTAGGAAAAGTAACAAACGTAAGTGCAGCATCTGTTAAGAACATATACTACACTTTGATCTTAGCCATGTGGCCAAGGAAAAATTACAAACGTAAGTACGTCATTTATTAAGAAGAGATACTACATTTTGATCTTAGCTATGTGGCCAAGGAAAAGTTACAAACATAAGTAGAGCATATAATAAGAGCAGATAATACGCTTTGATCTTGCCCAAAAGGCGAGAAAAGATTATTTATTTGCTCCCCTACAGGGCAAATTAAGCACAAGCAAGGCCGATTTTTACTATGAGGAGTGAACGGAAAATGGGGACCAACTCATCGGGAAGTAGGGAAGCTGGATAGTGACAATTATTATGAAGGGTTTCCCTACATTGACCAAGGTCTTATATATGGGGTGGCCCCCACATATGGTCTTTGCTTGCAATATTTGCCGAAAGGCATGCTACCCTTTGATCTTGGCCAAAAAGCTAAAAAAAGGGTATTCATTTTCTCACCCCCCGAGCAAATTAGGCACAAGGCCGATTTTTAATGTGAGAAAAATTGAAACAAAACTGGGTGAGATAGATTTTTTTTTCCATTTTGGAAATATTGTTGTTGTTTCTCAGCCTATTGTTTTATTAATGGTGTGTGTGTGTGTGCGTAAATCGTAGTCCGCATTAACGCTGGAGGTCTTTTGAGTTGTTAGCTCAAACGCCCACGATGGCAATTGTAGGCCAAGATTTGGCAAAAAAAAAACGACCAGTGCGGATGATGTAAAGATTCGGCATGTGGAAATCTGACACCTCCAGGCATAACCATCGCTTACTTTCCTTGTCCACAGCTTGCACAAGTTTACGTCCGTGCCAGTTGGTGTTTCCAGCTGCTAACTTAAGGCTATAAAATTAATGTTGTTTTGTTTATTTTCTGACGTTAAATTACGAAATGGTGTGCTTTTTTTTTTACTAATTTATTTTCTTTTCTTCCTCTTCCAAATTGTCGTCTGCTGATTTTAATTTTCAACTCGCGCGAACGCGCCTCGCGTTGAAAACCATCGCACTACATTGTCATTGGTTCAGCGTTATGTCTCGTCAGACGGCTGAATTGTCTCGGCGACGCTTGGCTTTCTCCGGCTGTTGACATCATATTCCGGAGAAAGCCGGACGTGCGCTGAGTTACGTCTGGATCACTCTCTGCATGAGTAGAAACCTTCTGTATTTGTTATTTTTGCGTTATACGGGTTCTTTTCACTGTATTTAGTAGTTTTACCCCGATATAATTGATTAGTCGGTTTATAATTGTTTATTTTTGATAAAAAGAAATTCCAACCATTGAATTATAAGTGGGTTGTTTGCTATAGGTATAGGTAAATGTGCATTGAACATATTGCATTATAAAGTTAAATTCAAATTTTGATGTATCATTTAATTTAAACGCGACAAAAAACAATTGGGACGCTGAAAACGTACACAATAAAACAATACGTTGTAAAATGCTCTTATGTTTGTTAACGGGTTAATGTAGATTTATTTGTATGAATACTGCGTTACAATAACTGAAACGTAATACAGAAATGAACGATGTAAAAAAAATGCAGAAAGTATTAACAATTTTTTTATTTTGATAATTTAAACGCGAATAAAAACACAATGTGGACGCTGAAAATGGACGCAATGAAACAATACCTTGTCAACGGGTTAAAGTGGATTTATTTGTTAGAAAATTGTGACAGCATAGTTGTAATACTGATTAGTTGCAAAACATCCCTACCCTTCCCATGTAAAAAAATAATTTCTAAATAATAGCGTTAATATTTTAGTGCGCAGGCCAAATTCTGCAAAAAGTAGCGATTTATGTTTATTCGTTTACGCTGTTATGGGTTTACCTTTATGTACGTATACGCAACCGGAAGTCGTAAATCGGATTTTGGGTTACAATACCCGTTACAAGGTCATTTTAGTTTTATAATCATATAGATTTAATATAAAATATATATATGTGTTTTTACCATATATGATATCATATACATCGCTATGGCATAATTATTACCATAAATCGGTATTTTGTTTTAATTTACCCACCCCTCGGCATTCACTTTTGATTTTTCGTCTTTTATATGTTTTGGGGGACTTTGAGAACGACTATTGCATTTATTTCTTGCGCAAATGAGTAGTTATTAATATTTGAAGACATTGAGTATCCCACGTAATCACTACAGTTTGGCAAGAAAGATGGCCGACCGTGCATTTACTAACAAACACCAAAAAGAGCCCAACGAGACAATAAAAAATGACCCTAGCCCTCCTTTCACTTTCTCATGATTGGACAAATACTTATTTTTATTATAAAAAAAGAGATTTATTTTCGTTTTTTGACACGAACCGATTTTTTCTTCTGACACCAAATCTGATAATCAAACCCGTCGCAAATTTACCGTGTGCATGGTATGAACTACTGGACCCTGGGCCTTTTTGAAGAAATGTTAGTTTCAATAAAGTGGGGGATAATTTTTCTATGATAATTTAACCTAACATAAGCAGCCACACGTTGCCCCCCCCCCAAAGAAAAACATTTTGTTTATATTGGGGCGGGGAGGATGTCGGCGGCGGCCGGGGAGATGTTGGGATGTTGTTGTAATTTTATTATCTAGAAATGGTTCCTGTGAAGGTGTGTTTTGCAATGAACATAAATAAAAGACAATTTCAGACGTTTACAATCATTGGCGTAACTAAGAGTGCAGAAAAGTCCCGTGCGATGCGCGGGTATTTTTGATAGTATATATATATATATATATATATATATATATATATATATATATATATATATATATATATATATATATATATATATATATATATATAAGGGGTAGTCACCAACAATGTGTATTTTTTAACATTATTTTATTATTTCGTGTCTTGGTTTTTCATTGAGAATTATGTTTAGATCATTGTAATAATGTTTTTAGATCATTGAAATCGTTTTTAACGCGTTTACGACCTTCTGTGAAGCGTCCAGTGCAAAAATTATTTTCAAAATGTTTTGGAGATTTAAAAATAGCATTTTCGTAGTTCATTTGAAATATTTCCAAGAGGTGGAAACGTGTAAGTGTCTACTATTCATTGGATTGTTAAATTTTGATTAATGTTTTATCGACTGTGGTCACTCCTGTGTTGTGTTTCTCTCTCTCTCACTCTCTCTTTCTGCTTGTGTTTTTCTTTTCATTTAGGGTAGCATGTGTGTGTGTGTTTTCTTATATTGTTTTGAAGAATATGTCTACTGTTTTATAATATTATGAAGTTATTTTCTTCCCTAGGAAGATGACTGTTATCCCAGGTCGTAAATAATGTGTATGTGTACGGAGAGGGAGAGAACAAGCTCTTGTGAAATTAGGGTAGGAGTGCTTTCATTCTATTTTGATATTTATTTTTTAGATTCTTAGATTTTAGTATTGTGACTTTCCGTTTCAGTCTTAAACTGTTCGGGTATTCTTTATATTATGTTTGTTGAGATACCATGTGGGTATGGCCAGACCCAGGATCGGTTCCTAGTGTGGGGAAGATCTCGTTCCCCAGAGGGGAGGGGGTCAATTTCAGGGTATAGGTATTGGGAGGGGGATGATGGAAGGGATCAAAGGTGTCTCGGTCATGAGAGACTTTTCCTCCACAGACTGAAGGGGGATCGAGGTGTTAGAACAGATATTATGCTATTGTTCTAGTTTTTTCCTCGTTGGAATTTCTTAACCCATTATATATATATATATATATATATATATATATATATATATATATATATATATATACGTATATATATCATTATCATTGCGAATTACCAAAGATATTAAGAGTTTTGAGTAACTGTTTGAATACAAATACAGCAGATAACTGATGAATAAGCGGGTTTTACAATTTCTGATAGCATACGGTTTTTCGGGAGAATCGTCAGCAGGCAACAGGATATTTACTACATTATCACAATTAAAACTACGAGATAATTCCTCGGGGAGTCGGGCCATGGCAACGGACCACACGAGTATTTTCCATTTTTGAGTTTATCCTCTTGCGTGGAAAAGATGTAAAAATGTTATTCCCCATTCCACATTGGTCGACTGCCAACTATTTAATGGTGGATCCATACGAAGGGAAGCTTCAACTGTTGGCAATGAAACTCTGTCAAACATATGTTTATGCAAAAGTTACAAAAAATTTATTCTGGTGTTGCTGCTATTTTATAATTAATCCAAAGTAGTGTCAGATAATCTTGTTCCTCACATCCTAATGATTAGTACTGGTTAATATTTGTCTGCCTGCACATCAGAATAACCTGTCGATGAAATACACTGTCTGCTATTATTGTTCACGTATACATATGATATAAATTGCACGAGGATAGGACGCATTTAAGTTTTTAATAGAGTACTACATTTTATCTTTTATCCACAACAATGAAGTAGAACGTATTTTAGATTGAAGCAAGGTTTAGTTTTGTCACAATCCAGAATACTACTTTTTTGAAAGATGGTTTTTCCATCAGCATTAAAAACCGATCTTGTATTGAGCTCTAGTATTGATGAGATGACAGCTTTAGTTTTTTTTTTACAAGGGTGTCACCACTTATCAAGGCCCAGACGCCACTCGAGGATAAGGGTTAATAGGTATACATTAGTCATTGTGATCTTTTATTGAGCTCTAGTATTGATGAGATGACAGCTTTTGCTTCTAAGCATTATCGTTTTCGTTTGGAGTATTATTTTCAAAACGTTTCGCTCGATTTAACCTTTATAAGGTACGCGGTCATCTTACCTTCAAACGATATAGTGGTTTGTAATTGACACAAATATAAGTGGTATCACGGTTGTTACATGCTGTTCGCTGCATTTTCCCTAATGTTACCCTAGTTTTCTATTTTGAACATGGTTCCTATCATTTTCCGTACAGCCGCAATTTCCAGTCACTTATTCCTTGTATGATAGGTCGACGCCTCATGCTATAATTTATCGCTTGCAGATATCCTGTACAGCAGGCCGTGCTGACCTGAAACTGGTAATAACTCACGTAATATAATTTAAGTGTCATAGAATCGTCCATTCGCCCGTTATAGTCAAGCAACCTGATCTGATATTAAGAAGCATACTTAAGATATTCGGCTAATTAATGTTTATATGGCATGGAATACTTGCTAAAAATATACGTAATTCTTCACCCTCTCACATGGTATACTGTTTTATATAAAGAAACACATTTGTATAAATAAATTACAACTATTTATGGATATCACTTGTTCTAATTTACTGTTGTGAATCATGCAAACAAATTGAAGCAATTGGCCTATCTCGTAGATGTATACTACAGAATAGAATGCTTGCTTTGAATTGATTTACTCATTTCTTTGAATAATACTCGATTGTGCACGTTCATTATTACAAATGCACACATTGAAGCCATATGTAACCTGTAAACACATTAATGTTCTGATTTAAGTGTGTACAGTTTTCTTTATTGGAAACTCCCATGTACGATAGGTATGTGAAAATATATCGTGTAAGTTTAAATTTGATTTAATCGAAATGTCTTCTAATTTTCTTTGTGAGTTGTCGCGTTGTGTGGCTGTCTGAATGATAAGCCGTCTTTTGTATGAATTAGTCGGTAAAGAAATGACATATAAATCTTTGATACACTCTAATACTAAATTTTCTATTTCTCAAAACTTTTACTTTTACATTGCAGTGCGAAAACATACGATACGCGTATAAAACAAAAAGCAAATAATTACTGTACGCGATTCAAACAATGTTTTTAACAACACAATTGTAAATTAGATAGGTGTGTCTTCATTCTAAGATAAGAATAAATGAATGGAAATAAGGATAGGGCATTATTATTTTTATTTAGTCAATAAAGACAATGTGCGCTTCCAGAAGTTGTAACTGAACCAGTACATAAACTATTCTTAGGCCAGAATGTTTAAATAAATCCGTACAAGTAATCCGCAAGTCTCCCGTTGTTTTAGCGGATGGTGAGATATCGAATCTTCTTATTTGCTCTAAATATTCTCATTTGCTAAAAGGCTTTACATATTACATTATATTTATATGTCTATAAAATTTAACATATACGTGTGTGTCTGTGCGTGTACATTTCTCTACCCATATACTCTGTCAATTTAAAGTTTTAAAACCTGAATTTTGACATAAGGCTACTGGGATATGGGAAAATTTTTTTAATCGGTTTTCAGCGAGAAATTTGGCTGTCAAAAGGTCAAAGTTCAAGGATTTGCACTAGGAAATCGCTTCCAAGCTCAACAGAAAATTTGTGTCCAAAGACTTGAAATTTTAAATGCAGGTTACTTGGACATGGATCAAACTATTTTTATTTCATTTGCGTAAAAAATAATAAATGTTAAGGGGTCAATATTGGGGTCAAATTAATAAAATGACATCTGATCTCTAAACCAAATTACTCAGCAAACGTTAGGTTTAAATATCTGTAAATTTTACATGAAGTGTATTCAGATATAGGGCAAGATTTAAATCGATTTACGGCCGAAATCTTGGCTGCCAAATGGTCAAAGTTCAATAAATTTGAGCTTTGTGGCAAACTATTCAGCCAGTTAATGTTCTAAACATTTGAAATATTACATAAAGCGTATTGAGACAGGCAGCAAGCTTCTTAATCAATTTCAGGGCAAAAGTGTAGCTTTAAAGACGTGAAAGCTGAAAGAGCTTTCTATTTGCGGACATTCCCCAAACTTCTCCGCCAATTTTGGTCTAACAACTTGAAATTTTAGATATAGGTTACCTCGACATGAGTAAAACGTTTTAATATATATATATATATATATATATATATATATTGACATAACAGAAACATTTCTATATAAAGTATATTAAAATGAAAAGTCACGGACGGATCACTCAACCATGAAAAAAAGATCCTCCCTATTCATGTAAAGTTACCTATTTTTCCGAATGATCGCTCAAAAATCGAAATTAAACATGACTTTCCTACGAATCGAACGCCGACGAAAGTTATTAAGCAGAAAAACGCACAGGAACCAACCGATGAGAAATATAAGGATCAAAAACCCATATTGGAATCTTTCAACCAAGTTATAGAAACTTAAAATCTAAAAAAAACAAAATGATAAAACCTATAGCAAAAAAATAAAACCTAAATAAATTAAATAAAACTAATATTGAAACAGAATAGTAAATGAGTCAACAAATTAACCGTTCTCACACAATTTTTTTTTATCTAAATAAAAAAAAATAAAAATAAAAAAGAAGGAAGGAAGGGAAAAATCAGTGGAGGTAGAAGTCATTATTAAGTTCGATTGTTGAATGTTTTCATAGACTTCTCATACACATTTTTGTAAAAATTAATAGAATTTTCGTCTCTGGTCTTATAATTTTGATCGTGTGTAAAAAGCCTAATTTAAAAAAAATGTACATTTTTAAAACAAATCTTTAGCAATGTAGCTTTTTGATTCTATAACCTTTTAGTTTAGTATCGACAACCTAAAGAAACTATCCTTTAAGAAATTTTTTTACAAAGATTTGTTATTTGTCTTAAATTTTTTATCTGCTATATATATATATATATAAAATATATTTTAATCATCGACATACAGACCTGTTTCGTTGTTTCACAACTCATCAGTGCCGCTAGACTAACACCTCTCCCAAGCCGAGGATCGAACCTAGAACCGTCGTGATGACAGTCGGCAGTCCTACCCCTCGACTACGGAATCGGTGGCCGAAATTAACCTGTCCGAACGATTATTTAAATAAACATTCGTCCGCTACTCGTAGAGGGCTCAAACGTTTGTTTGTAAACAAATCGTGAGCTTCGCATTATTTCAGCTAAATTAAGTAGCGAGTAAGATAATTTACGAGAGTGCTCTACCAAAGAGGGGAGCTTTATAAAATATATTTTAGTCATCGACATACAGACCTGTTTCGTTGTTTCACAACTCATCAGTGCCGCTAGACTAACACCTCTCCCAAGCCGAGGATCGAACCTAGAACCGTCGTGATGACAGTCGGCAGTTCTACCCCTCGACTACGGAATCGGTGGCCGAAATTAACCTGTCCGAACGATTATTTAAATAAACATTCGTCCGCTACTCGTAGAGGGCTCAAACGTTTGTTTGTAAACAATATATATATATATATATATATACAAGTTAGAAAAGCATTTGATACAAGGCATGATATATATATATATATATATATATATATATATATATATATATATATACAACTTAGAAAAGCATTTCATAATTGTTAAACAAAATGTTTTTAACATGGGCTTGAAAAATAAAGGTATTTATTCAATTTGAAAGTGCACTTTTATAAATTTTACAAAGTAAGGTATAAATATTTAATTCAAATTGAATCAAAAAATTCACTTGAATTAATTTTATGTAATGTACAATCTATTTCACTTTAAAAAGAACCAATGAAAATGGTATATGTCTATATCATTTATTTCTAGATGAAAGATGATTCAATTTAAATTAAATATTTATTTCTTACTTCGTACAATTTATAAAAGTGCACCTTGATGATAAATAAAGTTCAAATAGAATGTTGTACTTTTATTTTTAAAACCTATAGTAAAAACATTTCGTTTAACAATTTTCATGCCTTGGATGAAAAGGCTTTTCTAACTTGTACCATTTCTTTTTTAAGATTATATTTAAAAACTATCCTTCTCTCTATTTAGTTTGTATTTCTCCTAACACCACCACCACTAATTTTTGCATCTCCCTCTTGGTATTATTACAGGTCTGAATATTCTCTCTGTTGCAGTTTGTATTTCTCTCCACATCAGAACTCATTTTTTGCAACCTCCTCTTTGTAATACAGGTCGGATTAATGAGACCATCTGAATTTTGTTTAACAAAACCTTTTCAAAAATCTTTTTTAGATTACATTTTTTAAACTTCTTTCAGAATAGAAGATCTTTAAACTTTAATAATGAATATATTTCATATAAATTTAATTTACAAATATTCAGTAGATAACGAGAAAAATAGACATGAAAATTTCAAAAGGACTGTATAACTGGTTACGCTCAATAGTAGTCCTCGCCAGCGAAAGTATTTAGTATTGTTATTATTATTATTATTATTATTATTATTATTATTATTTAAAGCAGTTTGTGCCCTGCTCTTTCCCCCGAGGACTAATATATATATATATATATATATATATATATATATATATATATATATATATATATATATATATATATATATATATATATATATATATATATGTAGGTTGTGCAAAAAGTTACTAGATTGTCCGGAACTTTAATGGGTAATTTTTTTAATAATATCTTCTGTAACTAAAACACAACTTTTTTTTACAAATGCAAATTTAAAAATTTTATTATTCATTGAAGTAATATATTTTAAATTTTGCCCAGTTACAGCTTCGCATATCAGTGTTTTTCAAAACATTGTTCATGAACGATAGCAGAACTTCTGGATTGCGATTTAACTCCATTATGTTGCTCCGTATATTTTCCCTCAATTATTGCATAGTTTAGGGGTATTGTAAACATAGTTTTTTTTTTTCCTTTACGATATCCCAATAAGAAAAAATTGGGGCTAGTCAAGTCTGTAGAACGTGGGGACCATGATAAAGCTGTGATAATGGTAGAAATCACCATAAATTCTCTCCCTAAAACTGAAGACCCGCGACTCAAAGCGAGGTATTACAATAAAGCTGACTAGGAGGCCTCAGGAAACTCATCAGAGATGGCCCATTGCGAAATATCTTTTCTCTTCCAGCGGAAGTGCGACCACTGAATGGTTCAAAACTGCAATTGAAACTTATGTTCCCACACGGAAATTTTATAGCAAGCCCCACTCTCCTTAATCGTTTACTGCTGCTTGTATAGCTGCCATTGCTCAAGGGCAGCATGCGTACCGCAGATTCAGCCGACAAAAGTCCAGTTCAAATAGACAGAAGTATATAGAAGCTAGAAATAATTGTAAAAGAGAAATAGCGACAGCTAAGATAGAATACAATGAAACAACCAGAAAACTCATCGAAGCAAAGAAATTAGGAACCCGTGATTTTTGGAAAATCTACAACAGATTAACATTATGGCGTTTAGCTAAATAAGTTTGGCAGTCAATGATTCCGCCACTGTCAACCAATCATGAGCTTGCTTGCACGTCAACCGGCAAGTTTTATCTGCTTGGAAGTCGGTTTGCCTCAAACTCCACAAAGAACCCGGCACATCACTCCCTCCCTGACTTTCCTTTGTGGGCAGACGCTACACTAGACGATTTAAAAATCATCCTTCTCAGGTACATGGTATCATAAAATCTAGAGACCTCAAATGTACGTGGAGCGATCTCATCCCGGCTGTGCTATTAAAAATGTCCAGCTGAGGTTGATCCAGGTTGAATAAATGCCTTTACGAATCTTGCTTTCCCGACTTCGGGAAACCGCTTCTGTTGTGCCAGTCTTCAAGAATTCTGGTGACAGAACTGAACCATAAAATAAGCCTCCGTCCGGTTTTCCCCAAAATATCTGAGTCCTTAATTATTCAAGACCAATTCCAACACCTTACAGCTGCTGAACTACTGACCAACAAACAATATGGACTTAGGCAAGCCCGTCCAAAACAGATATATTAACTCTATTCTCTAAACGTATACACCGTTCACTGCACAAAACAGGAGAGGATAGAGCGGTAGCCCTTGATATATCTAAGGCTTTTGACATGCATGGCAAGATGGGATTCTAAAGAATATTAGATCATGTGGTATCACTGCAAGAATACATAATGTAATTAAATCCTTCTTACGTTAGAGATAAATCCAAGTTGTCATCCACTGTCGTACATCTAAACAATATGATATAATTGCGGGAGTACCTCAGGGGTCTACTCTCGGACCTTTATTATTCCTAATATTCATAAATGGCCTTGCTGATGATATCGCAGTGCTGGTCACGGGTTCAATAGCATCATTGGTCAGACGCATTGCCAAAATGGAACTACATTTTTCATCAAATGTGATAACGAAAAATTTGAGTTCATTCCAAGAATATGTATATCATAGAATTCACTAATATTTTTAATCGATAAATTCACCATTTTTTGCTATAAAATCATAAGGAGAGTTAAAAAAATTAGTTATTAAAAAAAGTTCTTTTAATTATAAAAAAAAAACGATACACGGGAGTGAACCTAAAATCTTTCCATCAACCCCCGGTACTCTAACCGTTACGCTAACATGTCATATTGGTAAAATCGCAGTAAAAATTATTTATATACAAAAAAAGTTATGCACAATAAAAAAAGCGTTAGTCACTTATGTACTTACTCTCCTGTTTGTGAACCCACATATTTTGTTGTAACTTTTTTTCTACTGAACCAATTTTCGAATTATTTTTTCAATATGTAGCTAATTAGGAGTTCTATCCAACTATATAACCTGTCTTAAATTTGGTTGCGAACGGAATTAGTGGTGGGGGTTTGAATGTGTCTCGATTCCTTCAATTTCGGACTTAAGCATATATTCAACCACTACCGTGGTTGAATGATATATATATATATATATATATATATATATATATATATATATATATATATATTGTGTATTGGTGGAAACAGATGTATTCAGAACGATCCTTGCTCTCCTCTTATAGGGATTGAGAAAGGTAGTCCTAAAACCTGTTTTAGATTTTAGATGCCGTTTAGTTTGTTGTTTTTGGTTTATCGTTTTTCTGCAATGTTGTTTAGTTAGTTATTGATTTAGAATTGTTTTTCTTTTCAGGTTATTGCCATCATGCTACCGTGGCGTCGTGAACACTGTATGTTTCATTTTTAAACTTACGTGAAAATACCTGAATCCTCAACAAAAACCAGCGTCTCCTCAAGCGAACATTCAACATCGGTTCTCACGGTAATGTATTAAGACGCAATCTAAATCTTAGGTGGGTTAGAACACTAATAACGTATAGTTCATTATTGAAAACAAACCACCCGAATCTGACAGAACTGTCAGCAGAACACCAGGAAATGTTGACCAAATGAGAGAGGCAATCACCCGAATTCCACGGCGCTCAGCTAAGCGACACTCTGTAGAATTGTGAATAAGTCAGAGAATTGTGCAGTGAATCTTACATAAAGACCTAATCTTTCAGTCATACAAAATTATTACTGTAAAATAATTAAATACGCAACATTACGAACATTATTCCTTTTCTTTTTTTTTTGCCAAACAATGCCCGACAAGGTTGAAGAAAACGAAGATTTGAACCTATTAATAAGTGAAGAATCCCATTTTCATATAAATGCAATACGAGAAAATATATAAAAAATAAGTGAAGGAACTTTATCGAACGTGGACGCTAACGTTAGCAAACGGCTTCAAATTTGTACACGTGAAAATGTCTATCATTGGCAAACATAATTTTCGCTTTTGTTTCAATATATATATATATATATATATATATATATATATATATATATATATGTCTTTTTTTGTTGTTTTGAGATACTTTTTGAATGAATTCAATTATTTATACGAAAGTACATATTTACCTAAATGAGAGTTGGGAATAATTTTCCCTTTGCCCAATTTGGTAATCCCAATATATGATTATCGACAGACACGTATTTCGTCGTCTACGGTTAATCAAAGTGTCTGAATTTAGCTAGATTTGAAATCGAAACCCCATTGTTGAAACGTAAACCGCAACCACGAGGCTGTCTCTCGTGTCTGTTGAATGTTGTCGCGATTTATGTAGATGTTATTGTTTTTTATTTGCGGTACATTTTAAACAGATTCAATTATTTATACGAAAGGGCATTTGTACTAAAAAGTGAGTTGGGACTAATTCTCCCTTTGACTGATTCGGCACTCCCGAATAGGGAGCGGTGTTTGTATTTTTTTTTTAATGTTATTATCTATTGAAGGTGTTTCCTCATCTAGCAACACACCAGAGTGGCAAGATCTAGCGAGATTCGAAATCAAGACCCCATTGTAAGAAAAGTAAAGCTCTACCACTAAGTTCGTGGTAGAGGTTATTCGCGATATATTCAACCGTTGCGCTAGATAGCCGGGTCGTAGATTCTACGTTTCTTAACATAAAGTTCCGATTTTTAATCTCGCTAGATTAAGTATCTTTTTCTCCCTTTCTCTCTTCTGTATATGTATATGTATATGTGTATATATATATATGTATATATATATATAAATATATATATATATATTTGGAACTTATAAAATTGCAAAAAATGGATATATATATATCCATTTTTTGCCATTTTATAAGTTCCATATATATATATATATATATATATATATATATATATATATATATATATATATATATATATATATATATAATTGGATTGTACTTATGCGAATGGAAATTCAATGAACTTTCTTGGAGTAATATATTTGGATTTTACCGTCATTGGATTATTTACCTTTCATCAGACTATCCATTTACGTGTAATTACATTTTTCTTCACGAAATTTCCTCTATTTCACATTTTGTTATCAAGTAGGATTTTTGATTTACTTGCAGTTTGATCAAATACTTTTTTATTCAAAATCCGATCCCGCATTTTGCATATTCCTAACCTGTGATTAGAAGGAACGTATTTCTTCGAAACTCCGCGGATTAAGGACTATCCACTTATAAAGTATTTTCCTTTTAGATTATATATGTTCCAAAGTGTTTTTAGCATGTTTTATTAAGTGTTTGCTCATATATATATATATATATATATATATATATATATATATATATATATATATATATATATGTATATATATATATATATATATATATATATATATATATATATATATATATATATATATATATATATTAAGTCAAAAACAACACGGGGGAGGACCGGAAAAGATAAAGTAAAAAAGAAAAAGAAAAACAAACAGATGTAGACGAGTATGGTTGAGTAGAGAAATGTCTAACCTTTATTTGACTATCATTCTTCACTTCAATGTATAATCATTTATAAACAAGTTGCTGGTATGTCCGGTGTATGTAAAGTCCGTGGGTGGTGTGGAACTTTGATTAATGTCGAGAGAAAGGCACCTCGCTTTTTCAAAATAGAAGACAAGTCTTCTTTTTTTACTTCATCTTTTCCGGTCTTCCTCCTCATTGTTTTTGGCTTAATATATATATACATATATATATATATATATATATATATATATATATATATATATATATATATATATATATATATATATGTGTGTCTATGTGTGTGTCTGTGTATGTGTGTGTATATATATATATATACATATATATATATATATATATATATATATATATGTATACAGAGAAAGAAAGAGAGAGAGAGAGAAGTTTATTGAATACGACACAGTTATTCCTTTTTCCGATCTTGTTGGATATCTGTTCTATTTGCCGAGCGGTCTTTTTAATTTAGTCAGGCGTATTATACAGATTAGCGCCCTGAAGTTTTTGGTCGGCCATATTTTTCTCAAGCGCTTTTTATCGGGGATTCAGCAGCTATTGTTGTTCTTTTCGTTTTCTTTGAGGCTTGTTTTATTCATATATTTTTTTAAATTGGTTATAAAGGTGGGTACAGGAGGGTTAGGTGTGAACTATTTTATTTTATTTTAGTTTCAAGTTCCTATTTTATAGTTTATTAATTTAGTTTCATGTTAGTTATATCATACTGTTAGTATATTTGCCCCGGTGTTAAATGATATCCGGTGTAAAAGGGGGTGTAGTTTTTTTTTTATAAATATGCGTTCTAGTAATTTCAGTCGTCGTGTGTAGCTCTTAAGATAGAATATTTTAATATTTTTTTAAAAGATATTCCTATTGTCGGACGACAGTAGGGATTCTCGTGGGTTGTTAGGTGTTGTTTTATGGCACTATTGTCAGCTAAATGGTAGGTTAGTCCTCGGATGATTCTTGTTGCTGCGTTGCAAATGTGTGCATTGTATGAGTTTTTAGAGTGGGGATTTTGCAGGCACAAACACACACACATACACACACACGCACTTACACACACACACATATACATATATATATATATATATATATATATATATATATATATATATATATATATATATATATATATATAATTCACATAGAATCTGAAACATGTACATGCGGATATTATGGTTTTTCTTCTAAACCGTCAACTTCTTGTTACTAAATAAAAAGATTCCAGCTGAAATCGAAACCAAAACGTTAAACAGTGACTCAAGTACGGTAATTTTTTGTCCAGCCTTGCACAGTCTTTAAAAGGATTTAAACCTACTGATTCTTAAGAATCGTTCAGGTGAACGATTCACGTATGCACATTCGTAAAACCACAAATCAATCATTCACCCATATTCTTGTCATAATTGGGCTGGTGCATCTGCTACTAGTTTCTGACCTTTGGACAGGGTGAAAAATTGTCGCCAACCTAAAAGCTCCTGAACTGTCAGCTTAGATTACGCTCTGTCCTATCGACGACATGTTTAATCCCTCTGCCTGTTTTACAAGTATTTTAATGGTAAATGTCCCGAGGAACAACAAGCTCTTGTACCCATTCGACGTAAATATTCCCGACAAACACGACAAGCATCAAAATGCCACTCTACAGGAATCCCCAGATGCCAAAAGGTATCTACTCTAATTTTCTACCTAGAACTGCAAGACTTTAGAATTCCATTCTAGGTTCTCACTTCCCGATTTAAATGACATGCAAAAGCTGAAGTCTTATGTAAACCAGTCATCTTGCTGTTCAAGGCGCTACACAATATCCCGGCCATTATGTCCCAGATAGTAGCCCCTATATGAAAGTAGCACTATACATATTTAGGGTTAAGGATGAAAAGAAAATGAATATAAAAATCTGAAAACCAGCAAATACGATGTTTTACAATTTTGACACTATAGCGACCCTTTCTGCCTGGGGATAAATATTTACACAGTTTTCCACATATATGGTTAGCTAATATACCAAATTCCACTTTTGTAGATCAAAGATCTGCTGAGTATACTAGTAGCGAATTGTCATAACACACACATTTTCTCCGTCTTTTCATTCTTCTCTTTCTAAATATATATATATATATATATATATATATATATATATATATATATGTGTATATATATATATGTGTGTGTGTATATATATAGTTCTTTGTAATATAATATATATGTATGTATATACTGTACTTTATAAATATATAACGCAGTTCTATGTTTTTCTATATATTTTTATCCTTTCCATCAATTTATAAAAATACCATTAATAATTATATATATATATATATATATATATATATATATATATATATATATATATATATATATATATATATAATTATTAATGGTATTTTTATAAATTGATGGAAAGGATAAAAATATATAGAAAAACATAGAACTGCGTTATATATTTATTTTACGGCATAATCACGTTGGCACACCGTTTCTCGTCAGATTACCGAAGTTAAGCAACGTTGAGCCTGGCTAATACCAGATGGGTGACCATTTGAGAATTCTAGGCGCTGTATGTGCTCTCCGCTTGTCTCGGCATTGTGTCCATTCGTCTTGTACCTCAACTTGCCACTGGTATGCAACAATGTTGACTCAGGAGAGGCGTGGTTGGAGATTGCGCAACTCTTGCCACACAAATTTCACGCGCAAGCACCCTTACAGTGGGTATCTACAGTCTGCCAAGACTGTAGGAAGCCTTGATATATATATATATATATATATATATATATATATATGTACAGACACACACACACAAACAGACATATATATATGTGTGTGTGTGTGTGTGTGTATGTATGTATATTATGTAATTCTGTTAATATGTATTCGTGCGCATGTTTGTATTTTCCATGTGGCTACATTATACAGTGTAAGAATATGTTTTGCGAGGTTTTTACATAGTTTCGCAGAAAAACTTTCATTATCCACGTCATTCACGTGGAGTATAGTGTAGCAGTCGATTAACTTGTTAATACCATCAAAGCAGCCAGACAAGCGAGACATGAAATTCACCATCAACACCGGAAATTGTGTCCGAGGCCTTTGCTTCCGCTTAGGTTGAACCGCTTGTTACTCACAAAAATATAAATCCCGTTTTGGAAAAAAAAAAATTTTCCAGACAAGGACTACTTTCTCTTTCAGTTTAGTTTCGCTTTTTAATTTGTATTTCCGCCACTTTTCTAGATCGGCGGTAAGAGCTGAATAATGTCGAAGTTTAATTAATATCTATTCACGAAGAGGAAAGAATCACTTAAAAATAAACCAACACGGAAATTGAATGTTTGCTTGTAATCAAAAACGACCTGTAAGCTGTGACCTATAATATACATATGACATATACACATACACATACATACATATGACATATACACATAAACACACACACGCGCACATATATATATATACCACTCTTTGTGTGACTTTCTATTTTTCACCCTTTCTTTCTCTCTCTCTCCCTTTTTCTACTCTCTAACTATTTCTCGCTTTCTCCCTCTCTCTCTCTATCGATTTCGCTATCTATTTACTTATCTATCTATATACACAAAATGATAGGTATTGAAGGCTGATAAATCAAATTTTACTAGGTTATTAAGAGTGATCAATATAAGTAGAGTATAATATGTTGAAATTTATATAAACAAATCTACAAGGTCACTAACTGAACATGTTAATGTTTCCGACAGAAGATCGTTACGATCACTAGTCATCATCAGGCAAATGGTCGCATTACACAGGAAAAAAGATCTCAACCTGGTTGAATCATAAGTATTCTCTCTCTCTTTCTCTCTCTCCTGTCTCTCTCTCTATCTCTATCTCTCTCTCTCTCTCTCTCTATATATATATATATATATATATATATAATACTAAAACGCTATCGTTCTTGGCTGTTTGCTTGTTTGCTTGTTTGCTTGCGCACTATCCTCCTCCTACTACTAATATTATACCTCCTCTTCTTGCTCCTACTATTACTTCTCTTTACAACTACTACTACGCATCCTCTTCCTCCTTTTACTACTACTACTACTACTACTACTACTACTACTACTACTACTACTACTACTACTACTACTACTACGTCTCCTCTTCCTTATTCTACTATAACTACTACTGGTTAACGTGTATTTTCCCTACTACTACTCTACTCCTTCTCCTACTACGAATACTACTGCTACTAATGAAGAAGTTTTTAAAAAAAAACAATTATAGACAGAATGAGTCATAGAAATCTATCTATATTCTTTTTTCCATTTTAATATACTTTCATAGAAATTTTTCTGTTATGTTATTAAAAATATATTTTCTTTACGTCACAAGTGTCATGCTCATACATTAATTCCATAGCTAACATAACATACTGACTCCTTAGGGGATGTTTTGCAACTATTTTGTATTACGACTATACTGTCGCAATTTTCTATCAAAGAAATCAACTTCGACCTGTTGACAACGTATTTTTTTACTGTGTACGTTTTCAGCGGCGTATTTTTTTTGCGTTTTAAATTATCCAAATAAACAAGTGTTAATACTTTCTGCATTTTTTGCATCATTCATTTCCGTATTACGTTTAAGTTATTTTAACGCAATTTTCTTATAAATAAATCTACTATTTTACAATGTACTGTTTTACTGTGTACGTTTCCAGTGACCATTTTTTTTCACGTTTAAATTAAAAGATACATCAAAATTTGAATTTAACTTTAAGTATTATGGTATCTGTTCAGTGCACATTTACATATAAGTCTGGAAAACCGCTTATAATTCAATGACTTGAAGTTTGTTTTATTTTCAAAAATAAACAATTATAAACAGAATGACTCATAGAAATGTATCTATATTCTTTTTTTCATTTTAATATACTTTCATTGAAATGTTTCTGTTATGTCACAAAAAATATTTTCTTTACGTCACAAGTGTCATGCTCATACATTAATTCCATAGTTAATATATACTGACACAACGAGTCATGGGTAGTCTATTATATATATATATATATATATATATATATATATATATATATAGCTATATATATATATAGGGTGAACCCTAAAAAACAAAAGCTAAATGGAGGCCATCTAGATATTATGATGTAGAACGGAGAGAAAAAGGCCAAAGACCCTTGTGTTTTATGTGAATATAACAAACTAGTTATGACCAAATTTTCATTTCATTTCGACAAAATTCCACATATGTGTATAGTTATTTATATATGCATATATATGTATATTTAAGAACAATTAGTTAGTAAAACATGTTAAAAACAATTTGATAAAGGGTCAAAAGCATATTTAATTTTAAAAAATAAATGGATGGTTCTTATTCCGCGGAGTTTTGAAGAAATAATTTTCTTCTCATCAGAGGGTAGGAATTCAGCAAAATTCTTGATCGGATTTTGCTTGTAAAAGTATAAAATGAAACTACAAGTTAGGCATACTTGATAATAAAAAGTGAAGCAGAGGAAATAGGGGGAATAAAAACGTGGTTTCTCGTTAATGGATAGTCTGGTGAAGCGAAAAATTTCCAATGGCGGTAGAATCCAAATAATAATGCAAGAAAAGTAGTTAAATTTCCATTCGCACAAGTAATAACCAAAAGGGAACCGGATAATTGGAAGATGATCCAAAGTAATCCAAAAGGCAGAAATCCGTGGAATAATTCACAAATAGGTACAAGGAAATGGGAAAGAATATATTATTAAAAGAAAGATAAAATGCACATAAAAAACGAAATAGATCAAATATACAGCTCGACTGTCGAGGCAAGATTTAATTCAGGAAAATAGTCGAAGAAGAGAGAAAAAAGGGAGGAGAGAAAAAAGGAAAAAAAATTGAATTGTGATTGCAATAATTTTAAAATAGAAAAACCAATGTAAAAATGACCCAGACTAGATAACGTAAAAGGCGCCAAATATGTTAAGCAAACAGAGGTCAACTGAAATGTACAAGTTATTATTTGAGAATTGAACTATCGACAGGATTTTTTAAGAACCACCAAATACGTTCAAAACAAAATATCTGTGTACCTAGAATAACATGCTCCTATTCTGTACATTTCTATAAATACTCTGCTGTGGAATTCAATACCCCGGGATTGTTTATTTTAAGCAAACTACGATATTAACGTTTTAAAAGTCAAGTGTTAAATAAGTTTTGTTCGGCCGTTATTTAAAATAGGAAAATCCTGTCAAGTTCCAAGAATCGTTAGCAAACTTGACGATAGTGTTTTACTGTTAACCGGCGAAACTCAGTTTCCTTATAATTAAGTGGGTTTGATAGCTTTGATTATCTGTTTCTCCTAAGTATGTTTAAAACCTTAGTAAATTGGTTTACATCAATTATTAGGATGTTTACGGTTCTTGCGTAATGCCGATAGGGCAATTGTTGATTTGATTAAATATGCCCGCTCTAACAGGTCTTATCCCGAGGTCCCATCTACCCCCATTTCTCGAATTATTTATTTTACCAAAAAGAAGTGCCAATGAACTCTGCGGTTTCATGTTGATCATTACACCGTATTTCTGAGCCAGATACATTTTTACATGTCTAATTTGTCGGGATTAATTCGTCATAGAAAAACAAATATCTTTTTAATAAAAAATAAGAACAAATGTTATTACTGGAATCTCGCTTTTAAGAATAAAAAATATTTCAGGAGAGATTCTCGGTCAGTCGCTCTAGTTTATCTGCCGAAGCGCTACATTCACTTCAGACCAACATTATTGGAGATTTGACAACGTTTATCAAACACTCACTCCCGCTCAATAAGACGTCATATAGCCGATAATATTGGTATTACACCGACGAAACTGACTTAACAACTATTCCGTAATGTAAGCATTGATGAAATGATTTTTTTCTATTCTAATAATACTGGTTTACAAAAAATAAAATGGAGAAAGGTGTTTTCTTCTAATTTGGCTGTGTTGAATTAAAATTTATAAATAGTCTTGCTCTGTCAACTCGAGTTTTTGGCGTTTAAATAGTCTGATTTTAGTATAAACAGAGACTGTATATGCATATTTCAAGAATTGCGGCAGCTATAACAGATAAATCAAGATTGATAAAGAACATTGATTGAATCAATACACTTGAATGACATAATTACACAATTCAAAGTACCATAGACATTAAAAACTGCGTTTTCTTGGAGCTTGTGTATTTTCTCTTCGGGATGTCACGCAAAAGTACGCAGCAGAATCTCTATTTTTTTAATTCAATTTTCAAACCAAACAAGGTACAGTGCCACTTTGAAGCAGGGGGCTACTATTAGGGACTTAATTAGCAGGGTAATCATGAAAAGAGATGAATAGAAATATGTTTGTTCACATTTAACTGAAAATTTGCAAATCAGTGCAGTTGGGAAAGCACAATCCCGGAAGGGAGTTCCAAAGACCTGCAGTACTGGGGAATAAACTATTGGAGTAAAAGGCTTTCTTGCACCTAGGGATCTCTACTGTAAAGGGATGAGACTTAGTAGCTTGTCGGGTTTGTCGGAGGTAGTTACGTCGGGGAGGTACAAGTGTTTGCAGTGTGTCAGAGCATTGACCATTAAAGTAATTGTAGAACAGGCAGAGGGATGCAAAATCACGTCGATTGGATAGAGGCTGAAGCCTAGATGACAGTTCAGGACCTATCAGGTTGGCGACTCTCTTTTGAACACTGTCCAGGAGCAAGAGACAAGCAGCAGATGCACCAGCCCAGATGTGACAACAGTACTCAATACATGGGCCAATGGTGGCCTTATAGAGGTACCAGATACTGTTAGGCGTAAGTAGTCTTCTAGCACGGTAGAGGGAGCCAACGTTCCTTGCAGCAGCCTTGGCAATGCTCTTAATGTATCTATTCCAGTTCATATTCCCTGTAAATGTAAGGCCGAGGAGTTTAAAAGAAGTACTTTCAGGCAATGGGTTCTTGGCCATTGCTATTTGTGGTAGAGAAGGTTTCTTGTAGTTATTGAAGGAAACAAACTTAGTCTTATCAGCATTGAATGTGACCATCCATTTTTGTCCACATTCCACTACAGATTAGAGGTGATTCTCTAGTGTTTCTGGCATTTCCTTGGATATGTGTTCATTTGTTTTCCCCTCATATCTGTTATAGAGAGTGGTGTCATCGGCAAATTTACCCATCTCCGAAACAATTTTATCAGGGAGGTCATTTATGAATATCGGGAATAATAGAGGTCCAAGGATAGACCCCTGAGGTACTACCGTATTTATGTCATATTGTTTAGATGTACGACCATCGAGGACAACTTGGATTTTTCTCTTACTTAATAAGGATTTAATTACATTATGAATTCTTCAAGTGATACCATATGATCTAATTTTCCTTCGAAGACCATCGTGCCATACCCTCACAAAAGCCTTAGATATATCAAGGGCTACCGTTATACCCTCCCCTGTTTTGCCCAGTAACGGTATATACGTTCGGAAACTAC
This sequence comes from Euprymna scolopes, assembly GCF_053919585.1. Taxonomy (NCBI): domain Eukaryota; kingdom Metazoa; phylum Mollusca; class Cephalopoda; order Sepiida; family Sepiolidae; genus Euprymna; species Euprymna scolopes. The sequence goes on from NC_136485.1 coordinate 129,900,564, forward strand.
AGTTAGTTATCTGCTATTGAACTGGCTTGCGTAAATCCATATTGTTTGTCAGTCAGGAGTTTAGCAGCTGCTAGGTGCTGGACTAGGGCTTGATTAACTAAGGACTCACATATTTTGGCGAAAAACGGGAGAAGGCTAATGGGGCGATAATTTAGTGGGGCAGTTCTTTCACTAGAATCCTTGAAGACTGGTACCACAGAAGCGGAGTCCCATTTGCCTGGCAAGTTACTCTCCGTCTTCGTAATGTATTGGTGGAATCATTTCCCATGCTCACCGCTCAATGCCCCATAGATTGGTAGGATAACGTTGAAGTAGGAATGGAGAAAATGAATCTTGGGTGGCATTCGGCACTTCATATCTGCATAAAATTTTCTCAACACAGACTTAGTAATCTGGTACACGTTTTTTACAAAGTAATCCACTACAGACCGACTTGAATGCTTCCCATGGTGTCGCTTTCTTTCTTTTAAGTTAAGAAGCTCCTCACAAACAGGACTTCTCGGATCATAGGTCCGACAAAGATACCCTTTATGAGCTAAGCAGCACTAAGACCTGAAACATTGTAGTCAAGTGTTGGAAGGCAGCACCGTTTTTGTCTAACGCTTTAACGAATTTCCTTATCAAACCAAGCTTGATGTTAAGAGGAGGAGGAAACATCTTATTCATGTCTACCATTCTCCTTGAGGCTGTCTTCGAGAGGACCACAAGTGATTCTCGACTCCTAGTTTTGTGCTTGTTATGCTGGGATACAGCTCGACTATCCCAAAGTCAGACAAAAACAGTACTTCGTGAGGTCTGCGTGCATACCCATAAGAATTCCAATGACCTTCAGGTCCTCAAACAAACTCCATTGGAACACGATGTACCTTATAGATTCTAAAAGAAGCTTCATATAGCAATGGACAGACTGTGAAATGGGAATGCTGGGATATGTATTCCCGTTGTGCAGTAGCACACCTTTGAGACTTCACTTGGAGGTGTCTATGTAAATATGACAATCTTAAGGATTATGTTGCTAACCAAGGGATGTAAACAAACCGCGTATGTTTGTACAGCAGCATAACTTGTTTTCCATGTCGATAAATGAAGTAAGGTCTTTGTTCAAATTCTTGAAACTAGTGATCCTAACAACTTCCTTGACTAGGTTCCACTATATAAGACAGTTCTGCCAGGTACAATTCACGTGCAAGATGATTCAGGTATTCTTGCTTGATCTAATGAGGTTGTTGCCACTTGTTCCTGAATATGTAGACTCAGCATCTTCCAAAGATATTTTCTCAGACAAACCCCTCCCTTGAAAGCATTACTTCATCTGATGAAGAAAGAATACCCTTATTTACTGGAGCTGTGGGTATAGGAAAATCATCTGCATGGGGAACGGGTCACATAGCAGATCGAAGCTTGGAATATTTGATCTTTTTTAGAAGATGCATTGAAACCAGTTATATTGGCTAAACAAAAATAGCAAGCATCTGCATAGTTTCACTGCTCTCTCCAAACCATTGGCATTACAAAGTTAAAAGCCGCTGTCCTTTGCCATTAAATCATGCAATCTGTCTAATGTAGCAGGGTTTACAGCAGGTATGTTTAGCCCAGTTCATAATAACTAAAAAAATAAGCTATAATTTCCACAATATTAAAATTAACTCTGAATTCATATACTCCTTTATGTACCATATAAATATATATATATATATATATATATATATATATATATATATACGAGAGTAAGGTTGTATTTGCGTAAGTCAGATACATTTTAACACATAATCTAAGTGCAATATACCCGTGATTCCTAGAAAGAGAAGATTGCTTTCATCGTAGCAACGGATGAACACTCTCATTATCAAGAACACCATTGTAGTGCGATGATGGAGCTATAAGAAATGCTAGTAACAAAACAAACACACAAACACTCCCGACCAAAATGACTATGCGAATGCGTGACTCAACCAGCTTGAGTTTGAAAAATGCAAATTCTCAAGTGAACATGGATCTTAGCGGAACGAATTAAAGAGGCAATTTTTCGTCTCTGAAGTCATTTAACCCCGAGGTCATGCATAGTTCATCTTCGTTCGTCGGGGTGTTCCCTAAAGTTGTGCCACTTTCTATTGTGTACTAGTATTTACTAAAGGTACTCTAATACAACTTTTCTCTTCAATAGATGAAAATGTATTAACAGAAAACGCATGGCTATGGGTCCACACTAAAATTTACATTTAAAATCAACATGATATATAATTACCAAAGATATAATAAGCGAAATATGGTAAAATAGTCAGTTTAATGAACAACTATTCTATGTAAGAAAAGTATGTAAATAATATGTATATATATATATATATATATAAAGTAGTAGTGTTTGTGTGTGTGTCTGTGTGTACAACTCTCCTACAGGCCAAACCACTGGCGCAATAATGACCCAAGTTGTTATGATGATGCTCACTGCCCGAGGGATGGTGCGTGCAATTTTTCAAGCTCAAAGGTCATCAAGGTCATTCTTTATTAAGGTCAAAGCCTATAAATATATAATCTTCTAAAGACTAAACCACTTGACTAACCATGACGAAACATTGCAGGATGATAGTCTTTAACCTATGGATAGTACACACTAATTTTCAATGTCAAGGTCAAAGGTCATCAAGGTCATAACCTATCAAGATCATTGCGTGTGTATGTATACTCGACTACAAGCCGAACTACTTGATTGATCATAACTAAACTTAACAGGATGATGCCCTTGTGTTTAAAGATGACGCATATTAATTTTCAAGGTCAAGGTCAAAAGTATTCAAGGTCATCATAGCATGTGTATGTACAGGTGTCTACATTCAAAACCACTGGACTGATCTTAACAAAACTTTCATGATAATTGCCACAAGCCTAAAGATGGCACACAAGAATTTTCAAGCTTAAGACAAAAGGTCATCAAGGTCATGACCCGCCAAGCTCATACTCTATGTATATTTTCGATTTATCTTTCATAAACGGATTCATTTTACATTCGCCGATGTCTTAAGCATTTGTGGTCTGGTGGTGCAGTCACTTACTTAATAATCCTATGGTTTTGCGTTCGATTCTCGCAAAAATCGTTTCGTTTTTTTTACGCAATGTTGTTCAATATCCTTTTTTTATCTTGCTAGAATCCTTAATATCCTGCATGTAGCAATTTTCTTCAAAGTCAGACCCCCCCCGATACAAACACACCCGGGTAATGCCGGGTACTCATCGCAAGAAAATTAGAAACAAGATTCGCCGAGTTAATTGAGATCAAATAATACAAGAGAATCATTTGGTTTTATCAACAATAAAAACTCACCTATTTCTCTCTTCTGGACTTTCCTTTTGTGCACGCTTGCGTTTATTTTTCCCTCTCTCTCTCTCTATCTCTCTCTCTCTCTCTCTCTCTATATATATATATATATATATATATATATATATATATATATATATATATATATATATATATATATATGAGACAATATTCAAACTACACTTTCTGGTCGAGAACTTCTCAGAATAACAACTGAAAAATTCGCATTATTCAAGCTACACGTACTGGTCGAGGATTCTTTTCAGACTAAAGACTGGAACATTAAACAAATTGGGATTCAACATAACCGTAAGGGAATTTTTTATCTTTAATTTAAAGATGACATGATCGTAAATTCTCTTTCAGTTTCTCAAAATAACCTAGGAATTAAATTCAGTTTTAGACTCTCTTAAAAATCTAACAAATAAAATTACCTAGGGAATATTAGTGTTATTTACAGTAATAATTTTTTTTGTACTATCAGTTTTATAATTATTTTTAACGGTTGTCAAAATATTCAAGCAGTTTCTGCGCCTATGAGGGGTATGGAATTTGATATAATAGTGGCCCCTAAAAAAGTGCAAATGTGTGCCACTGTATCTCTTAAATTTATTATTAGAAAATAACGATGTCAAAACTAATGTAACGGATAATAAAGGATTTTTCGTTTGTTGAGATGCAGAGAAATCTCTTGAAATAAATATTAAGATTATACTTTCCTCTTTCAAGTATGCATTAAATATGCCACTCCCCCCAAAATAGAAACATTACTGAGTAAGAAAGATTGGAAAGATTAGAAGCTAATAGACTAAGAGTTGCTGCAATTCGCTCAAATAAAAATGCTTCAAATAGACAGAGACGTCTAGAGCTCAACAGAATAGGTCAAAGTGAAAGGAGAGAAAGATTAGCAAATTTGCAAAGAGCAACCCATTGTGGAGCTGGCAGAACTCGACCCGCTGCAAGAAGGAATTCAAGAAAGAAAACGAGATGGTCGAGAAAGGATGGCAAGACAAACAGCAGATGAAACAAATGAGGAGAGAAATAGAAGACGCACACACGATCAATTAAGAGAAGCCCAAAGACGAGAGAACGAATCAAAAACTGAAAGATTCTCTCGCCCATCCAGAGGACGGGTGCGAGAGGATGTAAGGAGAGAGAATATGACAGTTCCTCAGAAAATGACAGACAGAGACTCACCTATACGACGAATGACTGCTTTGAGACAACAAGAAATGGAAAATTGCAAGAGAATAGAATTGCTTTACAACAAAAAATATTTTCTCACTACAGCTGATATAGTAAAAATGGGCAAAGTATGTCAGCATTGCTCAGCTGTGAAATTAAAGGAGAGAGCCTTGGCTGGTGTTGTTCTTCTGGCAAGGTTGTGCTTGATAGTTTCCCACCACTGAACGAGTTGCTGAATATTTACTCTCAGGCGAAGGTCCCATCTCTAAAGAGTTTCTGCAAAATCTACGCAGTTATAACAACTGCTTTGCAATGACCTTATTTGGTCACGAAAATGTGGCGGTACCTGGGTGGACTCCTTCTTTTAGAATTAGAGGACAGGTTTGCCATAAAATTGGCAGCCTTTTGCCACCAGAAGATGGGTCAGTAAAGTTTCTTCAAATCTACTTCTTGGATAGTCTGGAAGAGAAATTACATGCTCGGGGACGTGGCAACAAACTTAATCCCCGCATTTTCCGAATTCTGATGAAATTTTTACACGAGAACAATCGCCTAATTCGTAAACTGAAAACCACAAAGGAGATTGTTGACGAAAAAAACTTGCAAGAGCATAAGAAAGTACCGAAGGCTGCAAACAGATCAGCACGGCTATCAATGCTCCTAAAACCACGTCAGAGATTGCGATACTCATGGAAAACGAGCCGACCGCAAACCGAGATATTGTATTACATTATAAGAACAGTACATTAAAAAAGGATGTGCCCCTATGGCTCTCCATCCTATAGTATCTATATGAAGGCATCAAATGGGCGGAAATTACTCAACAGCAGTTTTGTTCCTACCATTTGCTGAATCGGCCTGGAAACTATTTTCTCCTGTACCGAAGACTGTTTCATCAATGGCTGGTGGATGTGTACTGCAATATTTACAGTTCCTGTGGCGAGGGCAACAGACCTTCAGAGCTGACAGTTATGGAAACTTAAGGGATTCAATTCTTAGAGCTGATGGGAATCCAGACCAGATTGGGCAAAGGGTTATTCTTCCAGCAACGTATACAGGAGGCCCTCGATATATGTTTGAGCGTCAAAGTGATGGCATGGCTTATGTTCGGCGAATTGGCCGAGCAGACCTTTTCATCACTTTCATGACCAATCCAAATTACCGAACATCTCCATCATTACTTTTTAATATGTTTACAAATGTAAGTTTCTTAACTGACATCAGATTAAAGGTTATATAAGCTCATAACTAGGTGCAAATTTTTAATTCTTCAAAAAAATAAGTTTTTTTGTTGTTTTTTTCTACAAACCTGCATTGAGGTAGTTTGCATAAGTTGTGGTGTCGGTGATTTGCTGTGCATAGATTTCGTTGGACGCATACGGAAACACTTGAAGTAGATGAAGAGGATGCACCAAATAAGAAATAAAGCAGCTGACAATGTTCCAAGGACAGCTCCGATGATCCAGTCTTTGGATGGCTCTGGTTGCGGTGGCTTTAAATAAGCTGAAAAAAAAAGGAGTCAATGAATATTATATTATGAAAAGATCGTCCAGATATCGTTGCCAGGGTATTTAGATTCAAACTTAAAAAGTTAATGGAATTTATTAAAAAAGGAGCATTTGGCAGGCTGAGGGCCTTCCTGAGCAGCGTTGAATACCAAACGAGAGGGTTACCGCATGCGCATATACTCACCTGGCAGGCCCCAGAGGACAAAGTGCAACCAGAACAAATGGATCTGTGAATATCTGCAGAATTCCCGATGAAGAGGAAGATCCTGCCCTTCACGCAAAAGTGATGGCACATATGGTTCACGGACCTTGTGGAACCTTGAATCCAAGTTGCCCATGTATGGTCGATAACAAATGCACTAAAATTACCCAAAAGAATTCATTCATTGTACAGAGCAGGATAGTGACTCGTACTCCAAATAAGGCGACGAAAACCAGATGATGGAGGCCACACTGGTACAATAAGGATGAAGATAAATAATCGGTTTGTTAATCAGGTAATAATTAACCAGTGGGTTGTCCCTACAACAGAATATTTCTTCAGCAATACAACGCTCAAATTAATGTTGAAATTTGCAGCTCAATCCAAAATATTAAATACGTACTTAAATACGTAAACAAAGGTTGTGATCAAGCAGTGTTTGAGCTGTAAAGACTTGAAGGAGGAAATGACCAAATGGCGGATTAAATCAATCTGTTCCAGAATGCAAGGTATGTCGGCAGTTCAGAAGCAGGTTGGAGGATATTGGCGCATCCTATACCTGAGCATTTCCCACCAATTGTGCAACTTGCTGTACATTTGGAAAATGGCCAACGCATCATGTTCCCGACGAATACCGCTCTTGAACGAACCCAAGGTGCACCACCTGCAACAATTTTGACAGCATTCTTTGAACTTTGCCATGAAGACAACTTTGCAAGGGATCTTAAATATGTGGATGTCCCCGAGTTTTATACTTGGAACAAATCAACAAAAAATTGTACAGAGGAAACGGGGGGAACAAATTGAAGAAAATGATGATGATGTATGGAACGCCTCATGCATTGGCAGAAAGTATATTATTAGTCCAAGAGTAGGGGAGTGTTACTTCTTACGCCTATTGCTCAATGATGTTGCTGGCCCACTTTGTTTCATGATTTGCGGGAATATAATGGAGAAGATTTTGAAACTTACAGGACAGCGTGCCTTGCGCGAGGCCTTCTTGAAATCGACCAATACTTGCACCAAGCACTGGAAGAGGCAAATGTCACCCAGTCACCATCAAATTTGCGAAGCCTCTTTGCAATAATTTTAACGGCGTGTGAGCCAAGCAATCCTATTGAACTTTGGATGAATATTCGTGATGCAATCTCGGAAGACATTTTCCAGGCACAGGAGAGAAGTAAACAACCCTGAAGTAAATTTCAATGATGAAATCTACAATAAAAGCCTTTGTCTAACGGATGAAAAAGTTCTTCTTATTGGCAGTCAACAACTGGCAAGCTACGGATTAACTGCGCCTAGACAAAGAGGAGATTCAATACTTGCTCTAGAATACCAAAGGCATGTTTATAACAATACAGAATAACTTTCCCGACAAGCAGAAATTTGCAAGGACAATTGAAAGAAGATCAAAGAGAAGTCTACAATAGTTTTATGTCGGTGTTGGTAGCAGGTTAAGTTAATGAAAACATCACGGTCAGAGTATGATGTTCCTTGATGCTACAGGGGGCAAAGGAAAGACATTTCTTGCCAACTTGATCCTTTCAAAAATTAGATCAATGGGAAAGATGGTTCCTTCAACAGCATCCAGTGGCATTGCTGCCACTCTAATTCAAGGATGACGCGCTCTTCATAGCATTTTAAAGTACCAATGATACGCATCGAATGCGCCAGCCAGTTGTAAAATTACTGGAACTTCAGTCTTGGCAAAGTTCATTCGAGATGCATCTGCGATCATTGTGGACGAAGCGCCGATGACCCAAAGGATGCTTATGAAGCAATTGATAACACATTGCAAGACATAAGGGGAAACAAAAAGCCCATGGGTGGTATACCAACCTTATTTTGCGAGGATTTTAGTCAAATACTGTCAGTTGTAAAGAATGGCACAAGGGCAAACATTGTCCATTCACGTTTGAAGAAGTCTTATCTTTAGATACACATTATAGTGAATAAACTGACTACAAATATGAGAGCCCATATCTCTGGAAACTCAACCGCAGCAGATTTCTCACAATTGCTTCTCCAGATAGGTAATGGTCAGTTTCCAATTATTTCCCTACCTGATACAATAAAGATCCCACCCGAGCTTGGCAAATATGTTAGTGATCTAAAGGAATTGAAAGACAGAGTGCACCCGGACTTGCAAAACAACGTAACATCTCTCGACTGGCTTGCCGAGAGGGCTATAGTTTCCCAATTAAATATTAATGTAAACCGCTTAAATAAGTGGTTAATGGATGAATGTCCAGGAGAATCGAAGGAATACAAGTCAGTGGATTCGGCTACCAATGAAGATGAAGAAGTTAACTACCCTGTTAAGTTTTTAAACTCCTTAGAATTGAGTGGAATGCCGCTTCATACTTTAAATGTTGAAATTGGATCCCAGATCATGATCCTTCGATCTATGTTTGGAACCGCCAAAAACCAGTAACGGAACCAGATGTGTTGTCACCAGATTGCACACTTATGTGATTGAGGCTACCATTTCTTGTGGTCCTTACAAAGGTGAAACAGTCCTGCTGCCAAGGATTCCCTTAGTTTCATCTGACTCAGAACTTACTTTTAAATTAAGGAGGCTCCTGTTTCCTGTGAAAGTCTGTTTCGCAATGAGCATCAATAAAAGTCAAGGTCAACTATTTAAAACCATTGGTGTAGACCTGACATCAGAATGATTCAGTCACGGCATGTTCTATGTCTCCACCAGTCGGACAGGAACTTCAGAAAAAAACTTATATTTTGGCCCCATATAAAAGCAACAGAAATGTAGACTATCACGAGGCTCTTCAATAAAAATTTATAGAATACTAGCAAAAATACCCGCGCTTTGCGCGGGTATTTTTGCTAGTATATACATAAACTTATGTATATGTGCGTGTGCATACTTGTACCTGTATATATTAAAGAATTTAAAATATTTATTAAAATGGAAATGAAATAAAATCTCTCATACACTAAGACGAAAAATAAACTTACAAAGAGCGCCAGTTCTATGTTAATGAGATACAGCTTCGTACATACGCACTCTCTCTCGAGCACACTCACACACACACATACACACACCCAAACACATATATATATGTATATATATATATATATATACATATATATATATACTCCATATTCTTGTCTGTTTACAAAAAGACTAATGCATGCAAAAGGCGCACTATTTATATTTCATTTATTTCTATATATAGTATAATTCTTGCAAAGTATAAGATTAAGAGGTGAAGTCATTTACATATTACATGAAGGAAAAACAGGTTTGCCAACAACCATCAAAATGCAAATTCGGAGGGTTCAACACTTGAGGTAACAGTACAACGAAGTTTGCGGACACGGTTATGATGTTTGGTAAAGTTCCAAGTGAAGGTTACATCATGGCACCTCACATCTCAGAAATCGGTTTGAAAATTTACACGCAAGTGCACCTCGATGTGCCGGACAGTGAGGTCACATACTCATGCAATTAAGGGCCCTGGGTATGGCAGCAGGATTCGGTCCCGGCCTACAAGTCCAAAGCAACCCAAGCTTGCCTTCAGAAAGAGTGCTACGACTTTGTACCCTTCTCTCAGAGACCCCCTCCTCATCTTACATGAACCACCGAAGCCAGCTTGATGGATGTAATCCGCCGGCGCTTATTAAAAAGGCGTGCTCTCAGTTCCGGACTCGTATCAAGGCGGTGATTGAGGCTGAAATCGACTACATTGAATAGGTATATACTCTACTACATAATTAGGTACCTTGGATTATATATATATATATGTAATTTTCATATAGCGATACACTTATAACGATTTACCGTAAAACTTACAAAGTGTTATTGTATTTTTACTTTTTGCCTGTTATAATAAAATAGCCTTGCTGAAATGTCTGGTACTACGCTATGTTTATTGATATATCTTGCTTTGATACTCGTTTGTCAATGAGTTTATAAACAAAGGTCTCAATCGACTGTTCAGTAAGTTATAAGTGAAATTACTAAACAAAGTAATCGTATAAAACACTGCATATAACTGAAATTATGACATAACCATATTTATATTGCGTAGTGTTATTTTTTATATAGGAATCACCACTTATCAAGGCCCGGATGCCACTCGAGAATAAGTGTATATGGGTATTCATTAGTCAATGTGATTATAGCGTAGTAAACATAAGTAGTAGAATTGTTGTAAATTGGATTACTTAGGGGGACGGTCCATCAAGAACTTGTTTACGATGGACTTGACGACAATCCGATTGTAGTAAGATAGAAAGCAAGCAACCAGAAAAGAATTCTACAGGCCTGCAATTCCAAGAAGGACGATTTAGCTTTAGGCACCGATAAAGAGTGTAAGAAATTATTGATAGTGGTTTCGACCAGTTGAGTATTTTTCGTAAAAGCTTGACGAGGGGGGCATAGATTGATTGAGCATCTGCCATGAAAATAACGCTAAAGCAGAGACAGGCTAACGTGAAACAACAACTTAACACATATTCACAATAAGAATACATACATGTCGCTTAACTATTCATAGCAATATATAATAGACATATTTTTCGGTGATAGCGTTATACTGTATGTTTCGAGATTTGAAAAAAACTCGTAACCCCCACCACACACGCACACTCATATATATATATATATATATATATATATATATATATATATATATATATAATATATATATATATATATATATATATATATATATATATATATATATATATATATATATATATATATATATATATATACGGAAGTATATTTTTCTTAATTACAAAATTCAGTTTTTAAGGTTACTGTATATTAATATAATTCAAAAATATTTATCACAATTAATTAACCAAACAAAGATTCTCTATGGTAATTAAAACTATGAGTATAAAAAAGCGCCAATATTCTAGTATTTTTAAGATACACACTCACACACACACACCCACACACATATATATATATATATATATATATATATATATATATGTATATATATATATACGTGTATATATATATATATATATATATATATATATATAATCTCCACAGACACGTTAAGACGTAGATATCGGTAATCGACGCTATTACTATGCTGAGGTTCGATCCCTCAATCACAGAACTTGTGTGTGGGTACGTTACTGCAAATTAGAAAGATTTGTATATTTTATTGCCTTCAATATACGTCGAATTCTGTGGCCTTTTTGGCGCTAGTTGCATTTTGCTTGAGTTACTGCGCCATAACGCTAATTTTTACATAGTTTTCTTCTATTTTTGTGGCACCATATTTTAAAGATGTGAGTATATATATATATATATATATATATATATATATATATATATATATATATATATATATATATATTGTGTGTGTGTCTGTATGTATGTGTGTGCAAGCGTGTGTGGTAGTATATGTGTGTTTATGTATGTCCAACACACGGGTGTACACGTGTAAAACTGGATATATATATATATATATATATATATATATATATATATATATATATATATATATATATATATACTCCTTAAATATCTATTATCCTTAATTTCTAGCCCTCATCGGCACTGCCGACTATCCTGTCGCATGCGGTACCATTACGCTATGAAATCTCCTTCGAAACTAAATGCTAGTTTATCGAATTAAATGTATGTTTGTTTTTTTTAGGAGAGGAAATCTGGGTACATTTATAAACATATTGGTGTCCGTGTGTATGTGTGCGTGTTTGTCAAGGCTAGTATTTAAATTCTACAGCTAGAAAACGTTTACTTCATTGCTGACATCTTTCTGCTTGTCGTATAGACAGGCTGAGAGAATGGGTGAGAACTGGGCTTTAAACCGAGTAGTATGTGAAATTAATAAAAAAGAAATGTCTAAAGAAAGATTAGGGAAAATGTGCGTTTGAAACGGCGACTTAAAAACACATGTCTTGAGAAATTATAAACAAATGTTCGTTCTCTTGCAAGTTTCAGGCAATCCTAAACGACAACATGAATACCTGTACAGGAATCACATAACTGAATGCGAGAATATTTTCATTTAAAGAGGAATATGCACTCAGTTTGAACTATGCTATATTATTATGCTTTTTTAATTCACTTATAACTCGTGGCGTATAACTGAACCGGGATAAAAAAGTATATAAGCATAAAGAAAGGTATCGAGTGTCAAACGAGGATCTTTACAACCTTCATGAAAATATACATGAAACTTAAAAATTTAGATTTTTTTATGCGATATTTATGTGATAGGTTTCAAATACGTCTTTTTTTAAAAAAAAAGATTATCATATTTCGTGTAGATTTTATCGCCAGATTCACTTGAATTTCACGATTTCATGAATAAACATACGCACGTTTAAAAATTATCGAGCTCGTTAAAATGTTCCACGCGACAGAAGCTTACATCTTATGCTTTACAACCGTTCTTTAGTTTTCTTTGCATGTTTGAATTTCCTTGAATATATTTTTTTTTCAAATCCATACTTTAATATAGAATCTGTTTCGCTTTTTTATATTGCTAAATTCATTGATATACAAAGTTGTTAGAGTTACAAACGGCCTCGGTGTGCGCTTTGCCGACGCAGCGTCATGATGCTGCAAAGGGTCGAAGATAGCGTCTTCGGCCTTATATTACAATGCAGCCTCGCAGAATCTCGTGTGCTCTCGCGCACGCATACATATTTGGAGGACGTGAAAACTAGTCTACAGCAAGTACTAACAGATTACGCTGCTGCAGTGAGCTGAGGTTTTGTGTACTCTTTTTCCTTTGCAACAACATATGACCACCATTGTTTTCCTAGAGACAGTGTAGAATGTATTCGGTATTAACATTTTCTCCTAGTTTAATGCAGAATATTCCTACAAGGTTAAAGCGGTTAAAAGTTTTGGTCTAATTCAGAATCGTCTCATGAGCCAGCTAGATATTCCTAATACTAAACACCCGCATTTTGTCTAATTTTCGTTGAATGGCAATTTAATATCAATTATATAAAACGCATGTACTACATTCAAATGTATATTAGACAAAACTACACCCAGAAAGATAGGCATTGTACACACAGAAACATATGCATTTCGTTTGGAAAAGCAGAGGATATATTAATTGACTATTCCTATAATCGGTATACAGTTAAAGCGTTAACCGTTGCATGTATTTCATAGTGCATATAAATGGTAGCAAACACGTTAATAGAAAATATTACAAAACTAGTAGGGAAAAACGACGGTACTTGAATCTTAAGGGGCATGTACTTCGTTGCTTGGAAAGAAGCATATATATATATGCGTTTAAATATTGATTATTCAACTATTAGAGAACTATTATGTTTAGCAGGTTACACAATCCTCTTCGTAATCGAGTGGAACAATATAAATTAAACCAATTGCTATCATTTTCTCAAAGAATTTCTATCTAATGTAATAGTAAATGCTCGACTGCGTTTCAAATGCTCCTCTTTTTTGTAATGCTTTCCTAGCAACAACCTCCATCAATACCAAAAATTATTTCGTATATATACTTATATATATATATATATATATATATATATATATATATATATATATATATATATATATATATATTGATAGTGTGTCATATTTTCGCAATTATCTGTGAAGGAAATGACGATTGCTGGAAGTCCGGCAATTCGAACCCAGCTACAATGACATTTTTTACTCTATTTGCTAGTATGATACTACCAGGCCACCAGTAACTGCCAGGATAATCTAGGAGAATTAACAACAGTAAATGCCAAATACTAGGGGAAATTAAAGACAGTTGATCGTATTCGAATGGCAGTACTCGTGAATATCTTATTTCCAAGAAAAGGTACAATTTCATGGATAAACTCTTCAATTGGGGAAATATTTTACACCTACATCATCAGTGATTTATGATTTTGCATATATATATATATATACATACATACCTACTTCATTTACTCACATAAAATTAATATACCAAAGTATAAAATTATGCGGAAACTTAAAGTATTTATTTTAAAAGTGCTCAATACCTAGGTAGAACTAGTTAGTATATTATAAAATATATATGGCGATTAAACTTAGCTGAATATTCCGCGTTTCATCCACTCTAGGACTCTTCAGGCTTATGCGCGAATTTTGTGGTTGTCTCTCGTTTTTATATACGCAACCTCTATTGAGATTTTAGCTAGCCAATCAGCTTTCTCGTATCCACCGCGCCCTTCTCATCAGCCAATCAACAGGCACTTAACGGACAAAGGCCTATTTGACCCCTAGTTTTCCTGTTCCTCTATTTAGCCTGAATATCTAGTTTCTTGACCTGTTTCAATTTAAGGCTAGGGTTTTTGATGTTAGTTTATATATAAATATATATATGTACACACATATATGCACATATATATGCATATATATATACATACATATATGTGCGATCTTTTATGTATGTTTATTTAATTTGTTTATTTGTTTATTTCTATTGCTTTTGTTAGTTTTAAAACTAGTTTGTAACGCTATCATAGAGTACATTTTATCTTGTGAACAGAGTTACTCGCTATTTCTCTTATACAGTTTAATAGATGTTGGCGTTCTTTAAAGTACAGAATAGCAAATTTTTCATGAAATTTTTCAATCATATATATATATATATGTATATATATGTGTGTGTGCGTTTGCGAGTGCGTGTGTGTGCGTGTGTGTGGTGTGTTCATATATATACATATATATATATATATATATATATATATATATATATATATATATGTATATATAAATGCGAGCAGTAAATTTAATATTTCATAGAACAAGTTTAGATAAGTAAAAGGGTTAGTTAACACTAGAAAAGAAAATGACAAGATATTCTTGCAAAAATACAATACATTCATAACTTAAAATATTGTAGCTTAACGATTTTTTTAAGAAACTCAAGTTAACGTTATATATACATTTATAAGCTTTATAGTAATCATATTACTTTTCATTCTACATTTTTCTATGTAACCCATGATGTGTCCCGTCTTTGCTTGGAAATAATATGTTTTATGTTCAATATCATAGGAATTTTCAACAATTCATAAAAATATTATTAAAAAATTGTTAAATTGACTGAATTAAAAATATCAAACACACGCACACATACACACACGTGTATATATATATATATATATATATATATATATATATATATATATATATATATATATATATGTACTAGTATTGCTACCCGGTTTTGCCCCGGGGTTTGGAGGTGTATGTTGAGCAAAAAAATAGCGGCCATTTTTTTACACTTAGACCCCTATTATTACGCCTTAACTTTTATTATTTTGGGGTCAAATCAAGCTATTTAGTTAGATCCATGTAAAATAAACCTATATCTAAAATTGCACGTTTTTAGACAAAAAAATTGGCGGAGGAGTTTGATAGACTTTTCAAAGGTCTAATCCTTGAAGTTTAACGCTATAAAAGCCAAATTTCTGGCCGAACACGGATTACAAATAGCTTTCCAAATCTCAACCCTGTATATCGCGTCTGTAGACTGTAAATTGACAGTTATTTCGTAGGGAAATATAAACAGAAATACACTTTCACTTTTATTGAGATATAGATATATAATCTCACAATTGCGCTAGTAGTAAAAAGAATATTTAGTTCAGTACATAAATTCAATAAATACACTCTTCAAAATATAATTAAGTTAATCCGATGATTAAGGATTGTTAATTGCGTCTACTGGAAATGAAATAAAAATAGATTTTTATAATGTATTTAACAGTTCTGTACACAATGTTTGAACGATATAATGTTTCCACGGTAACGAAGAATCTTACTCATTAATTAAATGTATAACGGGTGTGTTGATTATCTAACAGTAAGTCAACGGTGAACATACCTATTTTAAAGCGAATATAAATGCCGATTTTAGTTTTGAAATATAGGATACTTGGACAAAATAGTATAGATACTTTACGCGGTAGTAATTGTTTGCCGTATGTCTGTTATTCGTTTCAATGCGTCTATGTTTATGTTCATCTGGGTCTCTCTCTCTCGCTCTGTCTCTGCCTCTGTGTGTCTACCTGGCTGCTAGTCTCTCTCTCTCTCTCTCTCTCTCTCTCTCTCTCTCTCTCTCTCTCTCTCTCTCTCTCTAACGATAGTGTATGCACCCTGGATGATGACTGGAGAAGTCTCCTGACATAAAATGCTAGTTCATTAATGAAAGCATTTTCCATCCAGCTAGTCGTTGCAGGTCTATTAGGAACTTATTTACAGTCTCCCTAGGACAAAGACGGCAAGTGGAAAATCGCTTGAAGGACACGAATAATTCTATTTTTTGGCTTTTGCAAGAGCACGTTATTATTATTATAAATCGTTCGCCCTGAGGCTGCCGATATGTTTCCCTAGTCGTATATTTACAGGGAAGTGGCAGCACACGCTCCACTCTGATTATTTCGCAAAGCTTGCGCGTCTACTCTAGATTATCCTACCGTTTCATGATTAGAGTTTCCGTCGTCGGCCACTGCATACGGGGATTATACGAATGTCGAATTATCTCAACACCATAATTCTGATAATACCGAAATAGCTTAAATGAAAAAAAAGTAAATTAAATGAAGAAAAATATAGGTATCGTAAAAAACTAATCGAAAAGAGGATATTGTCACTGCTGTGACACTTACACGAGCCTTGTAACCTGAAAGGGATAGCAGGATGGATACGTTACATGCTTCAGATGAAAGGATTAGAACCATCTTGCCAGAAACTGTATCCAGCGCCGTAGTGGTAGCAACCAAAGATAGATGGATAGCTAGCTAGCTTGATGGATAGATAGATAGATAGAGAGAAAGAGAAGGAGAGAGAGTGAGAGGGAGTGAAAGAGATTAACCACGCGCTGTATTTCCTTCAACAAAACAGGCTACATAACAAGAGACTGTACGGGAAACAAAATGGGGGCAAGACATCAACGCTACTCGCTCGTCATTAAAATTAAAAGGGGTGCTCACCGTGATAGAAGTCGTTGTCCTTAACAAGAAGTGCAGGGCGTTTGTGGATTCTGACTCCTATCGATCTATTTTGTCTGGATCAGTATGTGCCACTTGGAGTCAGGTAGCAACGGAAGTCCTAACAGTCAACGGTGAAGTCCTCCGTAGCAAGCGTGTTGGGGCCATCCTATTAGCTACAGAAGGTGCAGGCCCTGTGAAAGGTGATGTTCTTATCATGGGCACACGGCGGTTGGGCTTCGATATGCTGATCGGTATCGACATAATCAACATGTTGGAGTCCGTATAAACAGTTTTATGATGATATATTTACAAGGAGGAAGACTTATCCGTATGCCACATTCGGAATAGAGGAATCAGATTTTTTTACTGAGTTCAATGAGAAGACTAAGGCTTGGAGAACGTAGTTGAAATGGGTAAGCAGTAAGCCATCAAATAGGCTCATGAACAAAGTATCTGAGTATTTGATGCCCGCTCTAAGTTCACATAATTACCATCATGAATTAAAAATATGGTTGAGCAATGGATGGCCACTTCGTGAGCTAAATGAACATGTTGATGCCTACACACCACATGTGAATGTCTTCGCACAAACTGTCACATAATGGAGGAGGAGAGGCTCACATGTATCGACACTTGACATTTCGAAGGTCCTATTTTAGAGTTCAAGTTCATAAATTCGTAAAGCCGTACTAGACTAAATTCTCCCTAGACACTAGCGCAAAAGTACATGTATTTGGTGACTTTAATGTACACCCCAAAAAACTAGCTAGGATTCTCTACTCACACAGATGAAGCGGGCAGCTCAACACATAGTTTCGCTATATCTCGCTCCCTATAACAAATGGTTACGTTTCCCAACCGTTTCCCTGACCAGCAAGAACAACACGCATGACTTCTAGATCTGTTTCTGACTACAGTTCCCGAGGATTGTATAACAAATGCTGACAGCCCACTCGGGAACGCTGACCATGCAGCGATAATGGTAGAAATCGCCCTAAATTCTAGACCCAAAACTGAAGAGCCAGTGTTCAAAACAACGAGATATTATAAAAATGCTTACTGGGAAGCCATCGGAGATCTTATCAGAGATGCCCCATGGGGAAATATTTTTCTCTTCCTGCTGAACAGTGCGCAAATGAGACAACTGAATGGTTCAAAACAGCAATTGAAGCACATGTTCCCATGCGGAAATTTTATAGCAAGCCCCACTCTCCCCAATGGT
The DNA here is from genome assembly GCF_053919585.1 of Euprymna scolopes. Lineage (NCBI taxonomy): Eukaryota > Metazoa > Mollusca > Cephalopoda > Sepiida > Sepiolidae > Euprymna > Euprymna scolopes. The sequence continues at coordinate 129,918,950 of NC_136485.1, forward strand.
TTACTTCGACTTGCGCAACTGCCATTGCTCAAAGGCAGCATGCATACTGCAGATTTAACCGACATAAGTGCAGTTCAAACAAACAGAAGTATATAGAAGTTAGAAGTAACGTTAAGAAAGAAATAACGACAGCTAAGAAAGAATTACTGAAACCTCTAAAAAACGCATCGAAGTACAAAAATTAGGAAATCATGACTTCTGGAAAATCTACAACAGTGTAGTAAATAATGGGCAATATACAACTCCCCCACTAACGAATAATCACGAGGTTGTTTGCTCAGCAACCCACTAGGCTAATATATTTGCCAGCCGGTTTGCCTCGAACTCCACACTGGACCCTTCCAACCACCCTCTGCCTGACTTTCCTTTGCGATCTAAAAATTGAAACTTCAAAAGCATGTTGTCCTAATCTCATCCCAGCAGTGCTATTAAAAAAGTGCTCAGCCGAAGTAGCTCTAGTTCTCTCCAAACTCTACAACAAATGTCTTAATGAATCATGCTTTCCGGGTTGTTGGAAAACTGCTTCTGTGGTACCAGTATTCAAGAATTCTGGCGAAAGAACTGACCCATCAAATTATAGCCCCATTAGCGCCCACCCACTTTTCACCAAAATATGAGACCATAATTAACCTGCCCTAGTCCGGCACCTTACAGATGCTAAACTTCTGACTGACAAACAATATGGATTTAGACAAGCCTGTTCCACCGCTGACATCCTCACTGTAATCTCTGAATGCATATACCATTCACTGGACAAAGCGGGGGAGGGCAGAGCGGTAGCTCTGGATATATCTAAGGCTTTTGACAGGGTATGGCATGAGAGTCTCCTCAGGAAAATTGAATCATACGGTATCACTGGTCGAATACTTAGCATAATTAAATCCTTCTTAGATAAGAGAAAAATCCAGGTTGTCCTCGACAGTCGTACATCCAAACAGTGTGATATAAATGCGGGAGTGCCTCAGGGGTCTATCCTTGGACCTCTATTGTTCCTAATATTTATTAATGACCTCCCCGACAAAACTGCCTCTGAGATGGGTATATATGCTGATGACACCACGCTCTATAACAGGCATGAGAGGAAAACAAATGAAAACATATCTAAAAAAATGGCAAAAACACTAGAGGATGACCGCCAATCTGTAGTGAAATGGGGACATAAATGGATGATCACATTCAATGCTGCCAAGTCTAAACTGGTTTCCTTCAATAATTACAATAAACCTTCTCTGCCACCAATAACAGTGGTCAGTGACTCCCTGTCTGAGAGTATATCTTTAAAACTGCTTGGCCTAACGTTCACAGGAAACATGAGTTGGAACAATTATATTGAAAATATTGCCAGGGCCGCTGCGAAAAACGTAGGCTCTCTATATCGTGCTATAAAACTACTGACACCTGAAGGTATCCTGTACCTCTATAAGGCCACCATTCGCCCATGTATGGAATATTGTTGTCACATTTGGGCTGGTTCATCTGCTGCTAGTCTCTCGCTCCTAGACAAGGTTCAAAAGAGAGTCGCCAATCGGATAGGCTCTGAACTGGCATCTAAGCTTCATCCTCTGTCCCATCGACGAAACGTTGCATCCCTCTGCCTGTTCTACAAGTATTTTAGTGGTGAATGCTCTGAAGAACTGCAGGCACTTGTGCCCGCACGACGTAGACCCCCCTCGACAAACCCAACAGGCAGCTAAATCCCACCCCCACACAGTAGAGATCCCTAGATGTAAAAGATCTTTCTACTCCAGTAGTTTCTTCCCCAGAACCGCTAGACTCTGGAATTCAAATCCAGGTCCCTGCTTCTCTAACTGTACTGACATGCAAAAGTTCAAGTGCAACGTGAACCAAAATCTTGCTGCCCAAATCCCAACATAGTGCACCAGTAGTTGCTACCCCTGATACACCAAAGTGGGAATGTGTCTTGTTTGGGCTGAAAGTGTAATAAAAAAAGTACTACCTGACGAGCATGGGTTTTGAGCTTAATGTAACATCCCCATCATGCAAGCTATTGTTGAAGCTACACTCACAAAATAAAATAGATATTTGACAGGCCACACGAACCTTGATTGACGATGTGTTTATCACTGAAGATGCGGTTTCCCCCGAGCAAAGTAAAACAGTCTTTAGCTGTTTTCAATCAGCAAAAAATAAAAAAAATAAATAAAAATGTTAAAAAAAAAAAACACAGAGCGTCTGCAGAACAGCAGCGAGGTTGCTTGCTCTCTCAGGTCGGAATAGGGGCAGCAGGCTTTTAAAGGAACGAGCAAAGAAGGCCCCCAACCTGGCCTGTCTTCTTGCCTGTTGATGTGTATTTCATTTTGCTCAAGTTGGCTGCAGCGTTCGAAAAAACAATAGTAGGTTTGTGATGAGAAGATAATTGATGATCCATCAACAGAAACCGTTGAAGAGATTGCTACTAGAGTGCACCAAGAAACTCCGTACAAGGTAAATATTGTGTGGACAGTTCTCAACTGTACGTGTGAGTTGATACAATTATTTAGCCACAAGAATTTCGGTGGGGCACGATAAAACCACACTAGACGATACAATTTGGTTATGAAAATAAGATACGCCGCATATAAACCTACTGGAGCACGATGCGTACTGAAAAGTGTGCAAACGGCATTGATGTGGAAAGCAAACGTGCTGCATCTTTACACTGACCCTGCATGTGTGCACAAATTTCTCACAGATATCATCACGAGAAAGATTAGTGTACGCATCAAAGCGGCAAGATGGAGGCTAATCAGGCGGCTTAGCGCACTTGCAAATTTGGTCACGGAATATCAACTGTCCGTAGATGCAGCTCTAGTGAGGATAAAACGTAACCGAGCAGATACCTTCATGAAAGTACCACATCGATTGCTTGATCTTTTCAGAGAAGCGGTTAATTATCTGTACTGTGCAGGAACAGTGGCACCAAGTAAATACGTCATTGACTGAATAAAGTTGCTACCCCGGCGTAAGGTGAACGTTATACTCCACAATTCCTAAGGCGTTTGTTAAGGCTGTTGTAAGAAATTGCGAAAAATGCCCATCTATTCACCCACCACCCAACACTTTAACAAAAGGGAACTTGGACCTTTACGCCACTTAGTTTCGGTTGTAAATTGATGTGACATTCAACCAAGGCAAACACAATATGTTGCTCAACCGGTTCTATGTTTGGCATCATTTAGGACGAGAGGATGCGGCAAGCATCATTAGTTTCTTAGAAGTCCTGGTTCGCAGGTGTAGAGCGCCGGCAGAAATGCTCGTCAGCAACGATACACCATTCCGCAGCAAAATCAACGAGAACTTTCTAAAATAATAGGGAGTCAGACTGAATATTCGTTGTACGTTCCTCCACCCTGATAATGGCATTGTGGAACGGTATTATCGGACTGTGAAGCGAATTGCGGCAAGGATACGGTGTTCCATACGGAAGCAGTATATTCGAACAATGTTACTCCTAAGCATGATGTGTCACCGCTGACGACGTTAGATTTGCTGAGTCATTGCTACCGCGTGCGCTGACAGATATTAACGATTCCCTCATCCTCCAGGCAAGCTCAAACATGCAAGAAGAATAAATACAGTGTGGACGATCGCGTATGTGGGGAGATTCCAATTCGACTGTGTGCGACCGCTTATATACACGGACGCGTTACAGAAGTGAAAAGCGCACAGAACGGACTTGTCGTTGGAATGCCCCGCCATTTAGAGGAGCTGCGTCCTGTCATGAGCCTGGATACTAGAGAGGGCAACGGTGACTGCGAATCCTCAACGCAAATTGCGAGCTTGATTACTATCAACGATGCATGTGGCGATGGCTCTGAAGACGATGCGTAAACGCCAAATAATATTTTTCCGTACGAGTTATCTGAATAATTATCTTTACGTCGAAGGAGCACTAGAAAAAGTAGAACACCTTCGAGAGTCATCTATATGCTCATCAGACCACGAACGAGTTTAGCAGAGGCCGGGAGCACGACAGCCGTTAGTTTTCCGGAGAGAGAGAGAAAAAGAGAGGGAGAGAGTGCACCCGGTGGAATATAGTCCTGGGAAAGCAGGATATCAAACAAATAGTTTTCTTTATTTAATGTTCTTTTTCCCCAAATTTTCTCCATGTATCGGTCTCCGTATGGTTTCTTCGTCTCGTCGGTCAGCTCTTAAACGTAAGCGAATTAATAATATACTAGCAGGACCCATTGAAATTCCACGGTGGTTAAAATCTTTTAAAACACATCATTCCTTATTGTAATATTACAAAAATGAACGTATGGAAGCAAGTAGAACAAAGAACTTTAGTTTAAACTTTTATTGAAGGTCAATGGGATCGTAACTGATGCTGTTTATATTGTCAGGAAGTGCTGGTGATGATTGAGGCAGTGACAGGGACGTCGATCAGCTGTTTGGAGTGAGAATAGTGGTCAGTCAGCAGGTTCTTGGGAGTCAGACTGTGAATTTAAAAGAAACTGTGTGACATTGTTGACATCGATTTTGTGAAAGTTCTGATGACCCCAAGTTGTTTAATATTTCAGGACATATTGGATTACATGTATAGGTAAGGAATAGGTCTGGCTTTCCATATTTACAGAAAACTGCCATTACATCTTGATACAGTTGTTGAAGATTCCTAGGACTTCCTGTAAATGAAGATGGTAGAATAACTGGTACACCAGAATCGCTATCTTCATTCCTTGCTAAATGATCCATTAAGCCACAATATTGAGCAGCTCTTGGTTGACTTTGATAGCTTTTAATGAAGTTAAATAAGCAACCGTCAACTTTTACATATGCAATAGACCTTTCTATTTATTTTGAATTTTATTCAATGAAGATTTGGAAATCCGCAAATATTTTTTAAGTCGAATTATTGATATAGATTTCAATTAATGCATCACAACTTCCTGATAATATAAATAGAACACTTTGAATTTTCTGTACAAACGTTTTTTCGATAAAAACATTGTAATCTGTTATAATATTCAGATTCTTGTGTATTACATGCATATAAAATGAAATGTTTAAAATGTTATTGTATCTTTTTTATAATTTTGTTAAATAAGAAAAATCAATAAACTTTGATAACACTATTATAAGAATCATGCTTAAAGCCATTCTTAATATGGGAGGGGGTTAACTATTCTGAAACTTTACCTAACAATGTAAAAAAATGAGGGAAAAATATATGTATGAACTATAAATATTTCTTCCGTTAAATAAATTATACTGTAAATCTTTACATAAGGAATAAATATTTGTTTAAACCATAATTATTGAAACAGTATTTTACTGCATAAAAAAACGGTTATGGGGAGAAAGATTAACTATTTTGAACCTTCACCTAAATAGCGATTTAATGAAAAAAAATTTAATGGTCTTGTATCTTTTTTCTTATAATTTGTTTAAAAAAAACAAAAAAAATTTGATACCGCTATTATAAGAATCATGCTTAAAGCCATTCTTAATATGGGGAGGGGGTTAACTATTCTTAAACTTCACCTAACAATGTAATAAAAATAATGGAAAAATACATGTATGAACAATAAATATTTCTTCAGTTAAATGAAATATACTGAAAATCTTTAAATAGGAAATAAATATTTCTTTAAATAAATTAAATTGTAAGTAATGAAACAAAGTGTTTTATTTCATATTAAAAAAAATTGTTGTGTCCATTTTTTATAGTATTTAAATATGTATGCCCTTTCGGTGGGCATTAGAAGATGATTAATGCCTGTAAAAGAAGCAAAATAAAACAGACAAAACCTAAATGATAACTATGTAATCAACGTGAAGATGTATAAATGTTACAAAATTACTCGATTCGGCATTAAATAACACGAAAAAGGATTGATATGCCGTAAAACAAAAGCAAAACAGAACAAGACGTAAAATATGTTTTGACTCTGTGTTACTCAGTGTATTTGCGAATGGTGACTATGGTGATTTATTTACAAAAGTCATTCTTGACTTTTGTAACATTTACTTCTAAACATTTTTTTGGTTTTGTAAGGCTTACTCAAAAGTAAAAAAAAAACACAAACAAACAAAAAACAAACAAAAAAAACGAACTCGTAACGTTAAATGTAAAAAATATATTTATTACTGAATAAAATAGAATAAGCGTTCCGTATTCACTACAATAATAAACATCGTTAAAAATGTAAGTAAAATACTATTTAAACTGTGGAACGATACCTTCTATGAATAATTGTCTTTAAAATAATCCAGAATCATAAATAGACAGTTCATATATATATATATATATATATATATATATATATATATATATATATATATATATATATATATATATATATATATATATATATTGTTGGTGGTGTTCGGGAAGTTTTGGAAAATAAAAGAGGTTAATGATTTTTTAACTAATAAAGAGTGAACAATAAAGGGAGATAATTCACATTACTTAATGTTTGCGATGATGATGACGTGTTTCATTAATTAATGTTTGCGATGATGATGATGTGACACCGTACGGACAAGCAAATTAATATATAGATAGTTTATTAAAGGTGCTGACATAATTATTTACTATAAACACTGCTGTTTCATCCTTTCGGGAATCATAATTTCAGGGTGTCACAATTACCGGCGGTCGGGAGATTCGAACCCGGCAACAAAGTCATCTCTGATCCCATTAGCAAGGACCAAATCCACAGGGACACCGGCAACTGCGAGAAATATTGTTGAAATCTAAACGCGTTTCTAAAAAAATGTTTTAGCGTCTGTCAGAGTGACCTACTGATTATAATATGATCTTCGCATGCGAGCTAAGAATATAGATATTTTCCCTTTTACTTACTCTCTCCCTCTCTCTCTCTCTCTCTCTCTCTCAATATACATGTATATATATATGTGTATATATGTATATATAAACACACACATACACACACGCATATATATATATATATATATATATATATATATATATATATATATATATATATATATATATATCTTTATTCGATTGGCAAAATTTTAGAATAATTATAAAAAAGTGAACCATATCGTAAATTCAATCAACTAAAAAATGGAAACCGGGGTGAGGAAAAGAAATATATATATATATATATTTATATATATATATATATATATATATATATATATATATATATATATATATATATATAATGGGGCAAGTTATATGTACAATTAAATAAAATAAATAAGTCGATTAAAAAACGATCATTAAAATATACCCAAAGCGCTTTTCGTTCAGAAAAACATTTTCAAGGGTCAAAAGTCTGAAAATTATTATTTTTTAGAATATTTGGTAGTGATATGGAATAAGAGCGGAGAGGAGGTTAAGAAAAAAAAAAAACCTGACTACCCAAATAATTCTAACTGAAGCCGGAGGTTTCTCTGCTTGCACAAAGTAGGGGGGTTAGCAATGATGGCAAGTGCTTCGAGGACAGACAGGTGGAACTTTGTGCGTCCTCGGTACAAAACAGAAAAAACACTCCGGAGAGAAAACAAGACCGCACTCCTTTTTATCGACCAAGTGTTGGCCGATGGACGATTCTATCAGTTGAGATTTTCTGGTAGTAGGTTGATGATCCCGGATGAAACGGGGAACATGTTGGGCGATTCTGACCTGAAGACGCTGGGTCGTCTTGCCTATATAGACGGCACCACACCGACATTGAAATTTATAAATAATATTACTTGTTTGGGAGATAGGCAAGACATCCTTACGAAATGAGGGAAAGGCGGTTTTTGTGGAAAAGGCAATACGGAGCGATAGAGCACCAAAATTAGAAGACACCAGAGAGGAAATCTTATCGCAAATAAGTTGGCCTTCAAGTCCAATCCAGGGTAACCTAAGGTATACCGGAAATCTACATGGACCGTATTTTGGTAGCTCAGAAAAGGATTGAATTTTTCTCGAATACATACTCGAATATAACTTGCCCCATTATATATATATATATATATATATATATATATTTTCTTTTCCTCACCCCGGTTTCCATTTTTTAGTTGATTGAATTTACGATATGGTTCACTTTTTTATAAATATATATATATATATATATATATATATATATATATATATATATATATATATATGCCCGTTCTAATAAAACTGCACAAACACAGTTTACGTCTGTGTAGAAGATTGTGGCGTACAATTTAATCATTTTATCATGTATTTTTTACAAATATGTCAAAACATTTGGTAAATAAATTAATTAAAATTATTATGTAAGATGTCGTATGTCCTGAATAATTCATTATTAAACTAATATTTTTGAAATATCACGGATTATATTTTTATTCTAGCAGAATATATACGTATATTTTTTGATGCTCGGCAGAACTAGTTAGATTTAGATATGTCGCTGGCATTTTAAGTAGATTATTTTCCTTCGCCACAAGACTTTCTTTAATTTCCCCATGCTTGCATTTTATCATGTTTATTGTCTTTTCTTTACTCCAACGGTCTCAAGAAAATAAATTCTGGTAAATTTAGAAACAGGCAATGATGTATCTCTGAAAAAGCTTATTGAATGGGAATATCTCAATTAAAATACTTTTCTATACAAGTATTAACAATATATCAATTAAAATACTTTTTGTATATAAGCATTAAAATATCGCAATTAACATACTATTCGGTAAAACAATTATGGCAATATCGCAATAAAATTACTATTCGTTAACAAGCATTAACAATATCGCAATTAGAATACTATTCGTTAACAAGCATTTACGATGTCCGCAAAATTTATAGACGATCATTGTTGCCTCAGATTATTTATAATAGAAATAAAGTATTAGTTTAACAAATAGTTTTTACATGACAAATGGGCACTGATACACATGAATGCATTTTAAACTATTAAGATTTTAAACAGCATGTAATAGCAAGAAACACACCTCAGACTCTATAACAACGTAACTATTCAGATATAATAACTCTTATATATGACGATTCAAATAAAATTTCTGCAGTTACATCCACAAGCTTTGAAATAAAACAGATATTTCTACTAAAATATTCTGAGCAGATTTTTTACATGTGGATAAATGTATGCATAATTAACTGAAGATTTGTCATATTTGTTCGATTTTACTGGTTTACGATTATACTAGTCAACTCAATATAAGAATATAAAAGGAAAGGAGAAAGTATAGAACACGTGCACTTGTCTCACGATATAATAAATACCTTAGTTACAAGTGTTTCCAAGGAAAACATATTTTAATATATAGTAAACAGGAGTAATATTTTATACGTATTATTTGGATTCATCGGACTACTGTTCTCATCTTGAGTGTGATTTTTATGACGTTTCGGTCGATATAACCGACTTTCCTCAGTGTATCTTGTCGGACTCGGGAATGTCGCACTCGTACTCGGTAATTTTGAGCAGAACCCTTTATTTATTTCATGAGGGTATTGTGATAATGTTCTGTCAACCATGACTTGATACATGTCCTAAGTAATTCGCAATTGTATTTTCTGTTGCCGATACTGGGGATTGAACCTACAATCTTCAGAATAATATCACCTTTTTACAATTGATTTTCAAGTCCGATGACAATACGAATAATCAATCCCCTTCTCAAAAATTCAGAAACGTCACAGCATTTTACAGTAAGCATAGAAGTAATATATTACCAGATACTGTTTTATGGTTTGATATATTAGTTCTATATATTACCAGTTGTATCAATATTCATACAGAATTACTTATGTAGATATATGATAGACTTTACATGGAAACGCCGACGTTAATATAGTATATTACGAAATGTACACTTTTAAAATAGAAGAAAGTTTAACAGAAGAAAAGCATGAAATTCGAATTCGAATTAGAAACTCGAAACCGTCATTACAATTTTCCGATTCACATGCGAATTTCACCCCACTGTCTCTTGTTTTAATTCGTCAATAACTGCACGGCATTAAACAGGAGGTGTTAATCGATTCTTCAAATTAGAGACGGCGTAAGAAATATAAAGTCCACAGGAAATGTCAGTTGCATGTACATTGTAGCAAGAGTTGTTTTAGGAGCGCACGTACAGCACCGACATTACACACACACGCGCGCGTATATATATATATATGTGTATATATAACTACTTCATTTACTCACATAAATTTAATATACGAAAGTATAGATTTATGCGTAAACTTTAAGCATTTACTTCAAAAGTGCTCAATACGTAGGTAGAGCTAGTTAGTAATTTATAAAATATATATGGCGATTAAGCTACACTGAATATTCTGCGTTTCATCCACTATAGGATTCTTCAGGCTTATGCGCGAATTTTGTGGTTGCTTCTTGTTTTTATATATATTGAGGATTTCTAGTTAGCCAATCAGTGTAGCTTAATCGCCATATATATTTTATAAATTACTATGTGTGTATATATATATATATATATATATATATATAAAATAACAGGACTACCCGGCGTAGCTCGGGACCATATAAAACAATGAGAAACATGAAGATGATTTTGAACATATATGCTAGTCTTAAGACAAAGGACATTTTTTGTCTATTTATCATTTGCTATATCGAGCAAAAGAATATTTTATCTACCCTAAGACAGATATTTAACAACCTATGTATTGAAATAACTTTACACTTCCTATGAAGGGTTATGTAAAACACCCATTTAAAATAATTGTACCTACCCTCAAACAGATAATGTAATTACATGCATGAAGCAGCTAAACGTACTCTCGACAGGTATTGCACACCATATATAAACTAATTTCTATTCCCACTAACGCTATCATAATTAAAAAAAAAACTTAAGTCGCTTTTAGAAGATGGATTAATTCTTGAGAATTTCATCAGATTTCGTGTTCTGAAAAATTCAATTTTTGTTTTTTTAATTGTTGGATGAAAGTACAGAATAGTTAATAAGATATCCCCCATACCCTATATAAAGAATGACTGTCTAAATAAATATGTTATTATTTCAGCACGGTCCGTATTGTATATAAGTCATTTTTTTATTTATTAAATTGTAAGGTTAAAGCACAGAATAATGGCAAAAGAGTCTCCTCTTATTATATAAAGAGTATCGTTCTAAATAATAACATTATTATTCTAGCATGATCCGTCTACTGTACAAGTCATGATTTGTGTATTAAATTGTTAGATGCATGTACAAAATTAATACAAAACAGCCTCTTGTCCACATTATTAATGGCTTTCTAAATGATACTGTCATTATATCAGCACGGTCCGTATTCCGTAAAACTTTTCTCCCCACTTTTTTCCTATGAAGGGTTATGAAAATAATAATAAGTGTACCTACTCTCAAACAGATAATGCAAATGCATATATGAAACAACTAAACGTACTCTCGACAGGTATTGCACACCATATATAAACTAATTTCTATTCCCACTAACGCTATCATAATTAAAAAAAATAAATTAAGTCACTTTTAGAAGATTGATTAATTCTGGAGAATCATTATTATTTCAGCAGATTCCGTGTTCTGAAAAATTCTATTTTTGTTTTTTTAATTGTTGGATGAAAGTACAGAATAGTTAATAAGATATATCCCATCCCCTATATAAAGAATGATTGTCTAAATAAATATGTTATTATTTCAGCACGGTAGGTATTGTATATAAGTCATTTTTTTATTTATTAAATTGTAAGGTTAAAGCACAGAATAATGGCAAAACAGTATCCTCTTATTATATAAAGAGTATCGTTCTAAATAATAACATTATTATTCTAGCATGGTCCGTCTTCTGTACAAGCCATGATTTGTTTATTATATTGTTAGATGAATGTACAAAATTAATACAAAACATCCTCTTGTCCACATTAATAATGGCTTTCTAAATGATACTGCCATTATATCAGCACGGTCCGTATTCCGTAAAAGTCATATTGTAATTAAATTGTTGCATAAAATTAAAGAATAGTTACAAAAAAAGCTTCTCTTTCTAAGTAAATGTATTTCTAAACAATAACATTATGATGATTAATCTAAATAAATCCGTTTATAAATAATAACCCTATAATTTCAACACAGTCACTATTCAGTAGGAGTCAGATTTTATTTATATAATTGTAAGATGAAAGTCGAAATTAGTTAAAAGCATCCCTCCACTTCCCATAAAAAGAATGGCTTTCTAAATAATAAGAGTATTCTTTCAGCAAGGTCTGTATTTAGTATTAGTATGTTTTTATACGTACAATTATTAGATGAAAGTACAGCAAAAAGTTAAGAAAGTACACTCACCTCTCATATAAAGAATTGCATTCTACATAATAATATTACTATTTCAGCACGGTCCCTATTCTGTAGAAGCCAATTTTTGTTTATTAAATTGTTAAATGAATGTGCACAATAAGTAAATAAATCATAAACACTCAACATAACTCGATCAATGCATGTGACTTTCAGACTGTGACAAATAAACACTCAGAATTACTATATCAATGCGCATAACTTTTTTAATGTGAAAAATAAGCACTCAGTGTAACTATATCAATGTCGATATTTTTAGAACATGACAAATAATTAGTCAGAATTGCTAAGTTGTTATTCGGAATGGAATGGTAATCAACGTACATCAAAAACATTATTCTATATATTTTTAATACAAGTGTCGTTGTAAACTTATTACATAATAACATTAAAAATAAAGAATATCGGAATGTAGAAAAAAGTAAAAGGAAATGGTGAAACGCAAAACTGACACACGGAGGTTAGTAGCCGATTCGCTAAATAGACAACTAACTTAAAGCTTAACTGATTAAAAAGATGTATGTTTTACCGGACATACGCATGTGTAGAATGACAACATTGCGTTACGCTTGACAGTTGTAATTTCTTTAACTTTCCTCCCAACTTTTTGAACCCCGCCCCAGCAATTATTTTAACCCAGTAAATATCTCACCAAAAAGTGCAATATTTTGAGCTCTTGCACACCATTCAGCCACCTTCCGTCTGGGAGAACATACAATTGAAAAACTGAGACGGACCCACACACAGACAGACATAGTGAGATTTATATATTAGATTACACCCTTTCTCATCTTTTTTCCTTTTACGACATTACCTGTATTATTATTTTCAATTTAATTTTTACATATTTAGTTAAAAGAAACCTTGCAATAACCTCTCTTTTACACTCTCCAATCAACAGCAATCTCGTGCGACAGAAAAATTATTCAACATGCAATTTACCAGTGTAAGATATTGTGTTGCTATAAAGTTGACAAGAAATATCTTATGGTTTTTAACTTTTAAATCAGATGAACATAATAGGAGTGATTTAATTGCCTTTCAAAATTGAACTTCGCTAACTCACTAGGAATCCTATTTATTAACAATATAACATAGGTATTTGTCTGACTACTTTGCGTTTAAGTTAAACTGCACAACACTTGAAAATATTCTCTGTTCTTTTTACTTCCTAAGAACTTTCACTGTGAAAATGTTCTTTCTTATACGTGTATTATTTTTTTTTATTTTATGTTACTGTGTATTTTATTTTTTATTGTTTTAATAGTGTTTTATTGTTAATATCTTTTGTAATTCTTTTTTGTCATAATTTTATACTTTTGTATCCCTTGCTGTTTTTTATACATATATATATATATATATATATATATATATATATACTTTTTCATTGTACCATTTGTTTATCATTTACTTTATGCAATTATATTTTTATGCTTTTTCTTTTATTATTAAACTAGCAAAAGTCCCCGTCGTTGACTGGGTTCCAAAACAGCCTACAGAAAATGAACTCTGATTTATTAAAGTATGAGAGGTTATGAAAAGGAAGGGTTGTAAAGAGATAGCTTTGAATTTGGAGGTATCAAAACCAAAGCAAAATATGATGAAAGTAAAAATAAAATAGATAAACCCCATAATTTATTATACCATACCTGTTCACACTGAAACACTTATGACAATGATCTGTGGAGTCATATTAAAAAAAAACTTGTAAAACTTTGTGACATATTTCCATTCTATGGAGGTTAGGCGCAAACGAAGACCCCACAATTTTATTATACCATCCCTATTTAAGTTAAAACATACTTATCAACGTATTCTTATATGCATACATATCTAAAAGACTTGTAAACGTTATTTTTTAATTTTTATTTATTTTATTTCCATACTTTGTGGACCAGGTGCGATCGCAGACCCCACAATTTTGATGAAGCACCGTTCTGCAGGATGAAACATACCCATTCCTGTATCTCGATACATCTTCTATCATTATATGCAATCAGTTTTTTTTAATGGTCAACCATATAGGAGCCTATTCGTGACCACACACACTCTATTCTCTTGCTCGTCCGACGAAGTCGACGATGACCAAGGTATTAATCAGTTCGGCGTCGGGGGTTTGTGGGTCCTGAGATGGCTGATGAGGCCAATCCGTGCTCGGCAGACTCTTCCAAACTCTGGACACGTGAAGGCGGTATCGGCAGGCTGTGAACCCGCAGCACTCTCCTTCCTCCTCTTGCGCTTCTGCTGGTCGTGTGTCATGCGATAATTCTCTGCCTTGTCGGCTCCTAGGCTGATGGTGCAACGCCAGACCGAACGTTCAGCAGCGCGACTCTCCCAAGACTGGGGGCTGATGTCAAAGTCTTTAAGGGAGGCTCTCAGGCAGTCTTTATATCGTTTCTTTTGGCCTCCTGCATTCCGCTTTCCCTGGTTGAGTTCCCCATAGAAAAGTGGTTTGGGAATTCGGCTGTCGTGCATGCGATAGACATGGCCTGCCCACCGGAGCTGGGTTTTGCGGATTATGGTAGTGATGGTATGGAGCCCCGCCCGCTTCAAGACTTCTGTGTCAGGAATTCTTTCTTGCTAGCGGATGTTGAGAAGATTACGGAGGCATCTCAGGTGGAAGCCATTCAGCTGTTTTTCATGTCTTTCATATGGCGTCCAAGTTTCACAGGCGTAAAGTAGGGTTGTCAGGACGACTGCTCGGTATACTTTCAGTTTGGTTGCGAGTGTAATGCCTCTCCTCTTCCACACATTGTCTCCAAGTCTTCTAAATGCACTACTCGTTGTGGAGATCCTATGGTTAACCTCAATGTCAATGTTGGCGGTGCGGGAGAGGGTGCTGCCAAGGTAGGTGAGCCAAGGTAGGTGAATTGCTCCACAACATGGATCTTCTGCCCTGTGACAGTGATGCCGGGTTCATGGTATGCATCTCCTGGGGCGGGTTGGTACATAACTTCTGTCTTCTTTGTACTGATGGTGAGACCAAAGTTGTCACAACTGGTGGAGAATCCGTCCATTTGACGTTGCATCTCTATCTCATTTGGGGCATTAAGGGCACAGTCATCGGCAAAGAGAAGGTCTCTGATGATAGTTTCCCTCACTCTCGTGACTGCCTGCATTCGCCTGATGTTAAACAATTTCCCGTCACATCTGTACTTGATGTCAATGCCAGAATGACTGTCTTTGAAAGCGTCCTGGAGCATGGCAGAGAAAATCATGCTGAAGAGCGTCGGGGCTAAGACACAGCCCTGCTTGACCCCGTTGGTCACAGAGAAGGGCCCTGAGGGGTCGCCGTCATCCAGGACACGAGCGGCCATGTCCTCATGGAACTGCCTGACAATGGCGATGAACCTGTCTGGACAACCAAATTTTTCCATGATCCGCCAGAGGCCATTTCGGCAAACAGTGTCGAAGGCCTTGGTCAGGTCGACGAACGTGGTCTAGAGGCTCCGGTGTTGCTCGACACACTTCTCCTGCAGTTGGCGTGCAGCAAAGATCATATCAGTCGTCCCGCGGCCCGCTCGAAAACCACACTGGCTCTGGGGAAGACGACCATCCTCAAGGTGCACCAGCAGGCGGTTGAGAAGGACGCGGGCCAGGATTTTCCCGGCGATGGAAAGAAGGGATATCCCGCGGTGGTTGTCACATGACTGACGATTTCCCTTGCGTTTGTAAATGTGAACGATAGTAGCATCACGAAAATCTTGGGGTAGTTCTTCACTCTCCCACATGGATTGGAAGAATTCTGTCAGTCTTACAAGCAGTGTAGGGCCACCAGATTTGTATACTTCTGCTAGAATTGAGTCGGGGCCGGGGGTCTTCCCAGGGGAAAGTTGCTTGATGGGTTTGCTTACTTCCTCTGACGAGGGTGGGATGTCGAGCTCCTCGTTGATAGGCTCCTGGCGTAGTCGGTCGATGGATTCCTCGTTGATGGAAGATAGTCGGTTTAGCACGCTGTTAAAATGCTCCGCCCATCTATCAAGGATCTGCTTTTTGTCATTCAAGAGAGTTGTTCCATCGGAGCTAAGCAGGGGGAGGAACTAGAGAACTGGAGACCGTAGACAGCCCTCAGCGCATAATAAAACTTCCTCATATCATGGCTATCGGCATGCTCCTGGATCTCATCTGCTTTGGCGCTGAACCAAGCATCCTGCATGGAGCGGAGTCTGGCCTGCACCTTGCTGCGGATGTTGATGAAGGCAGATTTCTTTGCGAAGCACTTGGGGTCACTCTGATGTGCACGGATAAGTTGGAGTTTCTCCTCCAGGAGGGGTTGAATCTCAGGGTCATTTTCATCAAACCAGTCCTGGTGCTTCTTTTGCTTGGGTCCAATGATTTCGAGAGCGATGGAGTAGGTGGAGTCTCTGAGGTGTGCCCACTGATCTTAAATAGTGTCCGAGATGGTGAGGGGGGCAGATAGCTTGTCGTTGATTGCTTCCTGTAGCTCATGGATGACATCTGGACTTTTAAGTTTTTCCACGTCAAGGCGCTTTGTGACTTTCTAATCCTGAGGCCGCCTCATGGGTTGGATGTAGAGGCACATTTTGGATATGATCAGGCGGTGGTCTGTCCAACAGTCGGCACCACACACAACCTTGGTTAACCTTACATCTCTCCTGTCCTTTGTCCTGATGATGACGTAGTCAATCAGATGCCAGTGGTGGGAGCGTGGGTGCATCCATGACGTCTTGCTACGGGTAGGTAGGCGTAACATGGTGTTGGTGATGGAAAGGTCGTGTGCAGCGCAAAGGCTGAGCAGCCGTAGGCCGTTGCTATTGCACTTGCCCACTCCATGGTGACCAAGGACCCGGTCCCAAGTGGAATGGTCCGTGCCAACGCGGGCATTGAAGTCGCCGAGGACGATGAGCTTCTCTCTCTGCGGAGCAGCGGAGATGAGGGTTTCCAGATCTTCATAGAACTGGTCCTTGGTATATTTGGGGTTAGTCATGGTTGGTGCGTAGGCGCTGATGAGTGTGGCGGTTCTTGCCTTGCTGAGCGGGAGTTGCATCTTCATCAGCAGGTCATTGATGCCGTCCGGGATACTGACCAGTTTGCTTACGTGCTCAGTCTTGATGGGGAAGCCAACGCCAGCCTCTCTGCGCTCCTCGCTGCTGCGTCCACTCCAGAAAAAGGTGTAGCCGCCACCTGACTCTGTCAGTTGACCCTTGTCTGAGAGGTGAGTCTCACTGAGGGCTGCGATGTCTACCTTATAACGGGCAGACTCCCTTGCTACGAGAGCAGTTCTTCTCTCGGGTCGGTCAGCTCTGGTGTTGTCGAGCTTAGTGCGAACATTCCATGATGCTAAGGTAAGCACCAACCCTTTCTTTCTCATGTCTCGACCGATGTGAGGGAAACCCCGCCAGCCGCGGTATGCTGGCCAGGGGTGATGGTGAAACAGCTATGTTTAGGGCTCCTTTTATCGTCCCGTCCTCATGCCATGGAAGCGAGCAGAGTGATCCTGAAAAGGACTGCTGGGTCGGCCAGCCAGTTGCCTGCACCCCCTCGCTGCTTCGGTCGAGTGGAGTACGACCAGTTTCTGGGCCGCCTGTGTGCAGGTGTGCAGCTAGAGCTCCCAGTGATTTCCACACCTGTTGCTTGGTGTTGACGCAATGTTTGACACCCTGACTTGCGCTGGATTTGGATTATAGTGAGAGGGACTTGCGCTGCATCGGCCTCACTCTCTCGTCCTGGCCCGCCCAATTCCAACGGCAATACATAGTCGAGACGGCTTGTGACGAACAAGGGTGCAGGAGCTGCCGGAGGGAGGCAAGTATGCCGTCCAACCGCCTAAGTGGCTCCACTCCCTCGTTTCTGTCGGGGTTGCTCCCCTAGTCTTTTCCATTTCCATGGCTCTCACAAGGCAGTGAGGCCATTTGACACATGGCTGGGATAGGGATTGGTAATGTGTCAGGGCATGTCCGCACGTCGGTGGGCCGTAGCACAGTCCCTCTGGGGCTCCCTACTGTTCCGAGATCCTCTACTGATTCAGCCTGGAGTCGCATGACAACCAGTTACCGTGTGTGACCAAGAGGAGGCACAGCAGAGGTCTTGATGATTGAGAGGATGTGTACTGACAGGAGAAGACTTACGCACTCGGCTTCTCGTTTCGCGCAAGGCTAACCAGTGGTGGTTGCTGAGAGCGAGATGGTGAGTAATCCAAGACGCTACCTTATAGCTAACACACTTTCGCATCACATCACCCTGTGTGCATTGCACACACACACACACGACCACACACACACACACACACATACAAACACACACGCAAAGACGTTCAGCTTTCTATTATGTATGTATATATATATGTATATATATATATATATATATATATATATATATATATACCTCTTACTATTAAAAAACAGGACGTATTTAATCGCGATTTCAATATATCTTCATATCTTTGTAGACTACATTTATACGGATTTCGCTGAAGAGCTACTTTCTATTAAACATCTCATCAGAGGCAAATGCATATTCATCTGAAAACATATTGAAAATTATTTTATGCGACTGAATTCCGTGATTAAAATATGGCCATTTAGCGTCAATAAAGAATAGAAACTTCGTAAAACAGCAGGGTAAATAAATACGTACTTACTGCAGCTTTTCTAGGAACCACCAAAAACATTTCAATTTTAATCATACTTAAGACGCCCGCTGAGGCCGATATCAGAGGTAAAATATTATAATTTGTATTAATTCAACCTTACTTAAGTTTCTTATATATTAGAGTAAATTTCTTTGCTATACCCAGATATATCATGTGGTGTCCATCAATGAAACTCTACATTATAATCTGTTTTAAATAAAATATTAGAATCTACACAAAAAAAATTAAAGCAATGCAAAATCCAACACATTTTAATTACAGGAATTAAACTATGTTTTGCTCTAACGTCTTTTTCTGAAAGTGGTATGACACGACTCGATATGTGAAAAATCTTAAAATTGAAAGGAGAAGAAACAATGTTTTAGCGTTACACGAACCATTACATTTCAAATAAAAGGAAAATCTGTTAGAAGTGTCAGAATAATAAATAACACTAAAAGGAAAATTATGTTCCCAAGACACCGAGATTCTTATATTCTCTTGTTAAAGCCATTTGTCCTAAAGAATGTTAACTTTACTTAAAGTAAATTAATGGAATATAATTGAAATTTATTGCGTTGATAATACATATAAAAATTACAATAATTATAAAAGACGATAAAATTATACTGCATTTATAACGATTATAAAATATTACGTTATAATAAGTTAAAATAGAAGAGTCCATTGGAAGGGAGATCAAATTAATTAACGTTTAATAAAGATAGTTAATTTTTTAAAAAAATATTGAAAAATAGAATTAAAAAAGATCAATTCAGAGAATAATTCCTTTATTCCTCCCATAAGCTTGCGTATGTGAAGAGGGATTAACAGTTCTTAATATTTTCCCGTAAAATTTAAATGCATGAGGGTTTGTCACATTTGTATTAACTTAACAAATTATTTCTATGGGGTAAACTGGTTCTCTATAATCTGCTTCGCCTGGCATTTTTCGATTCGATTATCCGGCTTTCTGCTGTTAAAATATACATGTGTTTCTTACCTGATTACCAATAGTTAATAGCAGGTGTCTTCAACCTGTAATAAGTTCCTCACACGTTCTTAGAATTGAACCACAGTTCGAAATGCCGCTCTATTTATGGCCAGACATATGTAGAAGTCGCTAAATCACTTTTCACCAAGACTTCAGAATTTGTCACAACGGCAGTGAGACTATTTTGTAAACATTTAGCATAAGTATTTGTAGAGTTTAATAGTCCCCAGATTCTTTAGTTAGAAACGCAGTATAGGTTTTAGAACGTTTACTCGTAATGGTATTTGTAAAACATTGATCAGCGTTCTCGTGGCCACTTGATGTCCAGAGCGAGTTTTTCAGAGCACTCACCTCTTTTTATCCCATAAATTGTAAGCCCAGACTTACATGTTTTACCACATTGAATCTAACTTTCCTGCTATCAGTTCATTGGCGCGCTATAGTAAACTCCTTCACCCCAATGTACTTCTTAGATTCAAGATTTGCCGATTTCCATCAAAGTCATTATTCAAGACTTGTTCTAGTTCGACTTGCTTTGGGCGCTGCTTCTAATGGTAATTCTCAAAGTTTTTTTCTCCCTCGAACACATCATTATCCACAATGTCCACAGTGATTATTCTTACTGACAGATTTTCAATGGCGCACGTAACAACTAATTCCAATTTCCTTTATTATTTTTATCAAATCGTCTTTCTTAAGCTTACCCAGCCTATCTAGTTATAGGCACATCATAAACTTTTTCTACGCCGTGCATTTTGTCTCACTTTCAACGAGGAGAGTTATGTAATCTGTGAGCCATCACGCATGCGGCGTGCTGTTGAACGCAGGAGAGCCACTATATATGTTATGACTCGGGAAAAGAACCTGATTTAGAGAGTGGGTCCTTGTGCAGATCAACGCATGTTTCCCAAAGTCTTTTCTATTTCTCTAAAATACAGAAATATTTTTAACATTATCGCTCCTTTTCAATCATCACCGCGTGAGTGACTATGACGAACTGCATGTGGATTGATATGATAGCATTATTCTCTTGCTTGCACTGAGTGAGGTACCTCAATCCATAGTGTTTCCATTATCGATCAAAGTTCGTGATCGGATAGTGGAGGAGGTTTTGACTGAATGTCTGTTAACTCTAAAAAGGGGGATATTATGGTTCTTACTGCATTATAGCCCGATCGGTTCTGGTCATTATACAAAAACACGTATATATATATATATATATATATATATATATATATAAATATATATATATATATATATGTGTGTGTATGTGTGTGTGAGTGTTAGTATGTGTGATATTGTCACTCTTTATTGTTCGTTATTATACTAGTTGAGACTTGATGAGTGTTTATGCAATTATATACTATTATATATTATATATTAGAAGTTATTAAGCTTTCTTAAAATTCCTGAAAAGCGTGACGATGTTAATAAATCTGCATGCAATTGAAACATTTTGGAAGAGAGATAATGTTGCAATGAAATTATTATATGTTCACTAAAGTGTAAGTTGTTTTAGATCGTATTTACAGGTACTTTCCTCAGCTATAATCTATTCTAAGTATGAGGTTTAGACAGTTTCTGCTAATCTATTTTGTATGTTTTATGGAAATAAAATTCGTTGCTTACAGCTAAGCATATACATAGGAAACACAGAATTACACATGATGCTAGATTCGAGGAAATACACAACCGTGAGATTTTGGAAGTAAACATTTTGAAGTTGTCAAATAATATGATACAATTATTTGAAAATAGTATTTTTAAGTTAAATCCAGCGGTATATCTTTATACAAATAATAAAACTTTTAGACGGTAAAGAAGACAGTAAATTAACTCTCTATAAAGTATTTATAAGTAATATAAATATTGGTATTTTTAATACAATACAGGATTATGTAATATTGTGTGTATTCGATGAGGCATAAGCAGGGGCTAAGTTATTACACTGCTACATGCAGCGAATCGCTCGAATGAATATTACTTTCTCAGAAATAATACGTTGTAATAATCAATATAAACATCAATGTATCATGGCATCCGTATTTTGTCTTTCATGACAGGATGTTAATTTATAGACATTCCTTCAAAATACAGTGGGGAACGATTAAAAGAAGACGACATAATTTCGGTCATCTTTTGATGAAAACCGTTTTTTGTTCAATGGAGAGTAGAAAATATCGTGTGAATGCGTTATCGGCAGCTCCTCCGTATGTATGTGGTCAGATGCCTTTCCGGGGATAAGGCAGGTTTCAACAATAATTCACAGGAGAAAAGTTTATGTCAGAGACGAGACGTCGAAGTGTAGCGAGTTGTTAGACGAACTCGACTCTTCATATGAAGAGGGTATTTAAGGTAAACAAGGAGGTCACGTGATGTGACGGAGTCCTTTTATTTCCTTCTTTCCTCTTCCTCCGTGTTGTACGGTATGATCCGAATTTACGCACTTGTTTGAGCTAATTTATAATATATAATTTTCTTCCAAGAACTTCGGACGTCTTCGGATCCGTGACGGACGACGCGTATAAGTAATTTCCTCGGCAGTTACTTCCAGGGGGTTTCTTCGGTTGGATCTTTATGGTCTATACTGTCATCTTGTGTGTTTTCTGTGTCACTGTGCTTGGAAGAGTCCGATTGTTAATCTATTGATGATTCGGATTCGACATGTATGGGACTATCTATTTCGTATTCACTTTCGGTATTGTTTTGATCAATGGTGTGGTAGTTAGGGTGTTGTTCAACTTTGATAATGTCAGACTTCTTCACTTTATATCTTTTTCCCCGAAATTGTTTATCTGTAAACTTTTGTACAGTACAATACTGATCTTCAACTTCCATCACAATATATTTGTTGCGAGCATTGATTTTAACTCTATCTTGGTATAGATAGACGATCTCTCCAACTTTAGTATCGGTTTTTATTTCGGTAGTTCTGCCTCGGCCCTTATATTTAGCTGAGGATTCATGTCTTTTTAATCTATTTCGGTGTTTCTCTTCAATCAGGCTTTTGTATTCTATTGGTAGTTTTTTCTCCTGTGATTTGGTCTCTCATTGTCCACATTTCTAGTGAAGAGTAGCCATTTTCTCTGAATCTGCTGTTCATATTGGAAATTATTATGGTCAATTCAGTGTCTGTTGTTTTGCCACCATTTGGTTTCAATTTGCATAGTTCTGTATGGAATTCTGATATTGAACGTTCACTAATAGGGTTTTTGTTAATGTTCTTTATTTCTCCAACCTCTATTTTGATATGGAACGATTCCAGTGAACTATCGGTGAGTAGGGCTTGAAATCCCGAAGCGCCATCGACCCTGATTTTTACTTCATCTCCTGACGGGGGACGGAATCTTGATATGGTGGTGATTAGGCCATCCTTAAGAGATTGACTGCTCTCCGATAGTAATAATGTTGCCTGTGTCAAGGAAGAAACATTTTCTCGAACTAATAATATCAGTTGTCCTTCACGTTTGATGACATCACTAGCGTACCAGCTTCCAATTTTGTCAGGTGATTTTGTTGACGATTGATTTTTGAACTGACTTGGTACCTGCTTTAGTGATATGCAAGTGTGGCAACTATCTACGGTGCGATTGATGGCTTTATCTGTATCCAGTGCATAGAATCTCATATTAAAGATTTGTTTTAACTGATGTTTACTGGCGTGTTGGAGTTGTAAATGTAGAGCGACCAAAAGTCCATCTAATACCCCTTGGGGAATGACGATTCTTTGTCTAGCAGGGCGTAAGGCTTCTTCCCGCATAACTATGATAAACCCATCTGCAGGGGCTGATGAGAGTTTACAATGTTGTAAATACCTTTTAATTGTGGTTAACCCTTTCTTCTTTTTAGATGGAGTTCTGCCATCGCGTAGTAGCCGATATACTTGTTGTAAGTCTGGACAGTCTTGTTGAGCTTGAATCCGCGTATTGCGAGTCATGAATGGGAAAAGACAGTGACCATCTAGTATGTCTTTTACGGTGACTTCTCTAACCACGGATTCCTCTAGGGCACTGATGAATTTAAAGATTTGGCATTTTCCTTCGCAATGGATAGGATTTCGGCTGGCGTAATACGATATATTATTTTTACCTGGTAAATGGGATAATTTGACAGGATATCGAGATATGACACTGAGGAACGTCGTGACTCTGGAGCTTGCGGAGAATGCGCCGCGTTGGAGTTTTTCATATGCTTGTACACTGGTCGGCTATCCGTGAGTACTTCGGTTATGTTTTCTGATTGAATTATATATGGGCTGAAGTGTTTGATAGCCGACGCTATGCCCAGAGCTTCCAACTCACAAGCTAGCCAACCTGCTTGGTGTGATGTTTTACGAGCGTTGAATAGACCTGCGAGGTGGGGTTTGTTTCCTCTTAATACGAAAAGGGATGCCGCTAAGCCGGCAGAGGTTGTAGCTGCGTCCGTGATTATCTGTAGTTGGTCCTCTCTTCTAGGTAAGGTTAGGATTTTGGCTTGTTTAAGGTGTTCTTTGGCTTTGAGGAATGTGTCTTCCAGATCTGATGTCCATTTGATTTTGTCGTTTGACGAGCCCATTGCGCAGACTTTATCTAGAGGTGCTAAAAATCTGAATGTTTAGGTATAACTTTACTTAGGAATTTGTAAGATCCTATGAATGATCTAATTTCTTTGATGGTTTCAGGGAGATTGCAGGCAGCCAAGGTATTTAGACCATGACTTGTAGCTTTGAGTGTTCCATTGGTCCATCTCCAACCCAGAATTTCTGTCGATGTTGGACAGCAAACCGTTTTAGATGGGGATAACTTCAAGTTATTCTTATGTAGTGTTTGTAATACTTCTTCCCATACGTTGTTAAGTTTCCGGGGTGTGTTGGCCCCGACATATAGGTCATCAGCCAATTTTACCACCGATCCTTTTATCATTAGATCGCCTAGGACTTTGGACATTAATTGTTCTAAAGCTGATTCAGAGCCTGGAAGACCCATCACCGCTCTGGTATAAACATATACACCACGGAATGGTGTACAGATGCCGACATATTTCATTGATGATTTGGCCAAGGGTATTTGAAAGTATGCTTGACTTAAGTCAGTTTTAATTAAGAATTTAAACTGAGCAATATGTCTTATGATGTCATCTACTTTGGGCATGAGAGCAGGTTGTGGTTTGGTGTACTGGCTCAGTTCAGTGAATGCAGTCACTAACCGAAAGCCTCCTGAAGGTTTGGTAACAAGGAATGAAGGGTTTACATATTCCGCTGTGATGTTTATGTCTTCTGGGCGTACGAAGACACCTTGTTCGTATAGTTCATCAATCTTGGTTTGAAGTCGCTCTAGATTTGTCCGGTTATATAATGGAATGCGTCCCTTTCTTTGTGGTGGTAGAGATACGGCAACATTAATCCTGTGTTGGAAATTTCCTGATCTTCCATTGTAGCATCCGATTACCGGTGAAAATACCTGATTATATTTCTTATTTGTCGTGAAGAAGATGGCATTTACTTCCTGGCTAAGGATGTTCGAGGGGTCCACAGAAATTTCTGCTGACCTGTCCGTTTGTTTGGAATCATTGGTAAGAATTATTGGAGTCGGTTTCAAAGTATCACTGGATAGTGATAATTGGGTCGTGTGGCGTATCTGACATACTTGCTCATGGCGTTTAATGAGTATGGGTATGGTGGACTTGTAGGTGAGCGTTATTATATCATGATCCGGTTTCACTAGCTCACATTGGATCCATTCATCCTGATTGTTATTGCATCTAGGTTCTACTGAAAATATTTTATCCTGGTATTCAGGTGGTATCGATAAGGCAACGCTGGAACCAGGTAGTAGGCAGGTCTGTCGTGGGACGCGCAATATAGTTGCTGCTTTAACATTAGCGTGTCTTTTTATATTGAGGTATTTGAAATCACAGCAATCACCGAGGTAAACGTGGTTGGTGTTTGCGCAAAGGTAAACGCCATTCCTGTCCATAAATGGCATGCCACCCAGAATGGCACAGTTCAGGTCCTTAACTACAAGTCCGTCGAAGCGAAAGCAGTTGGCTTGATTTGTGATTGGACACCTTCTCGAAACATTGAAGTGTACTTCCCCTTCTATTTCCATGGGGGAGACACCGTTCGCCATGTTAGCTTTGTGGATGGTGGGCAGGATATTTAGTTTTAGACGTCTCGCCTCGCTTCTCCTAATTAAATTAGTTTCCGCACCGGTGTCCAGTATAATGATCGAGTTTTCTTTGTTTGTTTCTACTTCCATACATGGTGATGATACAATATCTACCTTGTTGATTTTGGGGTTCTGAGGTTGTTTAACTCGGACCATCCTACTGTTGGGTTCGTGGTACTCGAAGTATTCGTCTTCTTCTTCGGATTCCGATAAGATTTCAATATCAGTAATTTTAGATCGAAGAAATCTTCTATCTGATGTTGGCATAAAAGGGCAGTTTTGGAAGTAGTGAGTCTCTGCACCTGGTCTGTTTGCTGCATCGCAGAGGCAACATTTCGGTCTTTTTGTCAGGCGACCTCTCTGGTTTCCAGATCTTCTACTTCTGTTGATGGAAGAGTATGCTATATTCCCTTCTCTGTTCCCTATTTCTTGTAATAGGGATGGTATAGCATCACTGATCTCCGCCCTAATAGAATATAGAGTGGAGTCCCTCAGAGTGATCGCGAATCTTTGTTTAACAATGGATGGTAGTTCTCGATGGATTGCATCAAGCCAGATCATCACCGTGATGTTCTGTAATGTAGGGGTTAGGCATTCATCGTTTTCTAATTTTGATTCGCAATGTTTAATGGCTGAAGATTTTGTAATCAAGCTGTCTTCCATAAATGAGTAGCATCTTTCCCAGAGAGCCTCTCTTGTTTCATTGGCGCCACATTTAAATTTAAACATGTTCATTATGGTCGTACCGGATTTACGACAATCATAGTATTGACGGAGTCTATCAAAGATTTCGTCAATACTGTGCGCCTCTTCTTTTACGAAGGTACTACTAACAACAGGGGCATGGATGCTTATAAAGCCGAGTAGTACTTTTAGGTTAATGGCTTTTTTTCCGCCGAGGATCTTTTCCCATTAACCTCTTGTTCATCGGTTATGAAGCCTCTGTGAGGGATGCCACTTGCGACACTGCACCAGGTTTTAAGGTCCTCCAAATAGCGTTCGAATTTATCTTCATTTGAGGTATGGTATAATAACTGCTCACACCAGGCTTCGAGCGAGCCTCTTGATTCGTGTTCAGTGAGGATTCTTTGTTTAGTGCTGAAGGCAGACATCCTTTTATTTTAATTTTAATTTAAAAGTGTCCAAATTAATCACCGTGAAATTGAACAAGTTGAAAAATAGCCGTAGAAAACTTTAATCAAAGATCAGGGTGGAGACTTTTTTTTTTTTTTTTACTCACTCAAAGGTGTGTTGTTATAAGAACAACAACATATAATTAAATCGACTATTGTAAAAATTCAATTTCTTTTAGAAAAAATAAACGAAAAATAAAAGTTCAACTTTCTAATAATCTTTGCTGTAATATGAGTGAGAGTAAAATTTTTTTTGTTTTTTTTTTGTTGTTGTTACTTTCGTCCTTTCAATAGTTTAAAAGTTTAGCAAAGAAACTTTTGAATTAACAAATGGCATCCGTTATTTTCTATCAATATCTGAAAGAAAATAAAAGTGAAGAAACAGTCTGATTAAATTAATTCTTTAAGCTTTAAGGTAAGATTCGTGCGATAAGAACATACGTATGTATGTTATGTTACTAATAGAAATGTGGTGTTTTTTTTTTGTAGAAAGTCTTACCGTACACCGACCCCTAGTCAATGGGCACTTATTTGCTTCCGTTTGTAAAACGTATAATTGAGGGAGGCTGAATTCTTTTGAATTTTTGGCCGCTGCCACCACGTATGTATGTGGTCAGATGCCTTTCTGGGGATAAGGCAGGTTTCAACAATAATTCACAGGAGAACAGTTTATGTCAGAGACGAGACGTCGAAGTGTAGCGAGTTGTTAGACGAACTCGACTCTTCATATGAAGAGGGTATTTAAGGTAAACAAGGAGGGCACGTGATGTGACGCTCTTACTCATGCTTCTCTTTATTTTCCCCTCAGTTCTCTTTTTTTTAGTAAGAGATTTTTCTGACAAAGGGAAGAGAAAAAGCTGTATTCAATGTCGGCAACATTTTGCATGAGCAGTCGCCAGACATCTTGGACACTTTCTGTTTCTATGGCTATCCTTGTTGACATGTCACTAATAAGGGTGATGGGGGTAAACGTTTTATCTGGGCTGACGTTATCCGCCTTATAGTCAGGCGGCCTGAACATTGGATGCACCCCTGAGGATGCTGTCCTATCTGCAGGTAGAAAGTATTGAAACTGCTGTATTGGCTTTTGGTGAATGAATTCTGGAGCATGCAGTAGCTTCGGTGATGCCATACTAGTAGGTAATTGTTACGGTGTTACCTTATCATGCGCTACAAAAATACATTTCTTCGTTTCTGTTTTTTTTCTTACATTACTTCTCTGTTTTGACCTAAGCAAATCTGTCGACTTAGTCCACAAATTCCAAAATTTCACCATGAAAAGTTTCAAGACAAAATATACGATTAAATCCGGATCACAAACTTCCAACGTAGACCCCGACTGCCATGTCTCCTTCTCCAACATCACGTGTCTACTTTCTAACCTTTCAAAGTTTGAAACCACATTACAGGAGACTAAACCAGACCTATTATTTCTAAGCGAAACTGGCATTGATGTGTTCGTAATTAAATGACACTGTAATTTAACTTCCAAATCTGACCCTGAAGATCACTATGGGCATAGAATATGTTTCTATATTAAAGATAGCTTCCCATGCGGTAGGGACACCTCAAGAGTAGATCCTAACTTACCCTATATATGCTTCCGGGTTGCACTTCTCACACGACTGTGTTTATATTTGCTCTCTATCAGTTCCCCAACAGCAGAGTTACTATATTTAAAAG
The DNA here is from genome assembly GCF_053919585.1 of Euprymna scolopes. Taxonomy (NCBI): domain Eukaryota; kingdom Metazoa; phylum Mollusca; class Cephalopoda; order Sepiida; family Sepiolidae; genus Euprymna; species Euprymna scolopes. The sequence continues at coordinate 129,947,744 of NC_136485.1, forward strand.
CATATCTGAGAAAATCTGTCATATTTTATCTGCTTAACCTTCAGCTAACATTCACGTCTGTGGAGACTTCATTGTTCACAATGTGGAATGGTTTACCCACTTAAACAAGACCAATGATGTTAAGCTTCTATTCTGTCTCCACTTAGATCTTCCGACCACTTTGTTGTCTCAGTTAAAATATAAATTAAATGTAATAAGTCCTCAGACGTACTTCTCCATCGTACAGTATATCGATACTCTATTGCTGACTGAGATAGCTTCCGTACTTATATATCCTATTTATCTCTGCGTTTCATGTTTAAAAAGGATGAGTATTCTACATTATTAGATCTGACTGATGGTTAATTGTAGGTATAGACCGTTTCATACACTAGAAAAAGTTCCAGCAGAAACCTAACAACTAGCCGTGGTTCTCTCAAGAATGTGCTGTTTCCATTGCGCACAGAAATACCTTTTTCCATTGCTTCCTACGTAGCAGATGTACTGAGACTAAAGCAGCTTTCAGGACTGTAAGCAATCACTGTAAAAATAGTAAAAAAAGAACGGGATAGAGTTTTTTGCTCACTCCGTTGTGTCTAAAGTAACTGAGCAGCGGCTTAGTTCCCACGAGTTTTGGCAAATTGCACACCAAGTCCTGAGCAGGAGCATGAGTTTTATCCCAGCCATCATTAATGGACCTTAGGTAATCTGGTAAACATCAGACAAAAGTAAACTCTTTGCCAAGAATTTTGCAGCTAAATCTTCCTTATGCGACCAAAGCCATAGACCCCCAACCCCGTATATACTCAATCTTTCAACGAAGGCCTTCTTTTCTAGGGAAATTGCTCTTAACATATAAAATACCTTCTATAGGGCATAGCATGAAGATCTACTTCACATGAGGATAGTGGTTGGTGGGCAGAAATCCAAAGCCCACAGTATTTATGCTGGATTACCTCAGGGGCCCACTCTGGCCCCAACACTCTTTCTGATCTACAACAAATATTTTCCAAATCACATCCTAAGTTTATTCATATACATTTATGCTGACCCCACTACCATCTATGGCAGTATATCAAAGACCGTAAACGACCAAGTTCTCTCTTATTCTCTCTGCTCTAATCTTACGCACGTGGTTCAATGGGAGGATATGTGACTGGTTACTTTAATGCATCGAAAACCAAGCTTCTATCTTTAGATCATCAAGGCTCTGATCTCCATCTGACATCAATTGAAATGAATGACACTCAACTGGCGGAGCCTCCATGTTTTGTGAAGTTTATGGGCTTGAACTTTACTCCTGATCTGAAATGGAACACGTACATCAAATCTGTTTCCAAGGTCCCTGGAAAAATGGTGGGATCCTTCTATGGCTCACATAGATATCTCAGTTCTGACGCAATTTTCTACCTATATAAAAGCCAGGTACGTCTACATTTGGGCAGAAGCTAATACGGCTCATTCTGCATTGACAGTTTTTTTTTTAAATACTCGTAGCCTAGTGGAAGCTGCCCTATTCTCTTCTCCTGCAAGCTCTTTTCCACAGAAGTAGCGTTGCGAGCCTGTTTCTGCTTTATCGTTACTTCCATAGCAAGTGTTCGTTTGAACTCCAATCTTTGGTCCCTCACACGCCAAACTTTCACAAAAAACACTCGTCTAGCTTAATCCGTTATCAATATTATCCCCCATACTTTATCTCAGCCTGAACCTAAACTTAAATGCGATGACCAATGTGTCTTTCTGTGGGATGATTTTACTCTTCCTTTCTGTCTTCTTGACATCAATTTGGTAGTCGAACGTAAAAAAATAATTATTGAACAGCTCCCTTTAAATAACCCAATTTACCAAATTTCCACTACTAACGGTTATACTTTATTATCCGAGTGACTACGGTACACTCATTAATCCTTATGTTTGAGTGGCCTCTGGGCCTTGGTAAATGGTTACTACTATGAAACAAAAGCGATATGCGCGTAAAAAGCAACATTTTTTTTCTAAAACTGACCATATAGAAACAATTAACATTGCATAAATGGTAAACATTGCAAAGTGTATGTGATTACCGTTGATACGTTTTTAATTTTTACAGGATATATGTATAATTTACTTATTAATATTTATTAATTAAATGCACAGTCAAATATAGATAAAATAGGTATCTGGTAAAATGAATTATTTCAATTGTGATAAATATATTATAATTAATAAACATGATTAGATATAATTGCGCGGTCTTTATTTTATTGTTATATTCAATTTAACAAATTAGAGGCATATCCGTGGAAAAGTTGTCAACAGACGCATTGAAATTGGAGTAATGGAACAACGTTTATTCGAAATGAACATGTCTAACTCGTCAGAAAATATAGGTATCTACTGTATAACCTCCAGCTCACACGTTAACTGTTCTTATAAAAATATGAAGAGAAAACTGTCAGTATTTGCAAACAGCTGTGTGTTGTATTTTTTAATTGTATAAAAAACGACGTTGGTTATGAGTGGAAATTATTTAACTGACGTATTATTTAATTAAGTAAGTTATGCTGAAAATGATAAAGTGATAAAATAAAAGCAAAATTAAACAAGCGTGTTTTTTTAATAAGTTTTATCACCATCGTGCTAAGGCCGCGATTTTAAAACCCTTTATTGAAACACACAATGGTCTGCAGTGTATCGACATAAAGACTAAAGTATATTAAAATAGCCGCCGTTTTATCCAACATGCTTGCTTAAAAAATCCTAACAATGAAGCATTGATTCTTCTCGAGATGAATGATAAACAAATTATACTAGGGGCAATACATAAGGAATCACCACACCAGACTGCCTGAGTGAAAAATGTAAATATAAAGAAAGGAGACAACTCCATAGTTTTCTGTCAGACATGCATTAATAACTAATTTTATATACAGTGGGTATCAAAAATATTTGGTACATTTTTTTCGAATTTCGTTAGAAATATCACGATAATTTAAATTACATCTCAACTCAATATATCTAAAAAATAAAACGGAAGTGAAGCTATATTTAATTGAAAAATATATTTTAACAAAAAATCAGAATATCCATATAGAAAAGTATTTAAAACACTGTCAGATTTAATTCTCCAGCAGTCATTAAATCTTACTGCCCTCTTTGCAATCAACCAGAAATTTAATTTTAAAGCCGTCATTTAATCTAGCTACCATATTTCAACCAAGCAGAAGACACCCCAGCATTTTAGCTCATAACAGCTCTAAGACAGTGCGCAGATTCCTTTTTTTTAGTTCGGTTTTACAATGATTAAAACAAATGAATCAATTAAATAATGGTGAAAAGGTGTACATGAAATTAGGTGTACCAGAAAATAGAAATAAATTTGGTACTGGGTACAGTTGTGACTATCGTGAGGAAGAAAAAAACCAACGGCTGGCAATACAAAAATAAGTGGCCGGCAACGTAAATTAAATGATATTAGTGTTTATTATATTGCTCGTAACGTGAAGAAAGTACAATTCCTGACTCGTTCAGAAACACATAAGGATCTGTAGGAAGCAGGTATTGAAGTAAGCAAGGACGTAATGAAAATATCATTGGAGTTTCCACTCTTGTATTCTAGATCACCGAGAAAGACTCCATGATTGTGTCCTAGGTATGTGACAAATCGTTTTAAATTTGTTTATGAATATCAATATCAATAAGATGACTTCTGGAGAAAATTTATTTAATAAGAGTAAATAAGTAATAGATTTTATCTAGGAAACATGCGCACTCGTATATCGAGGTAAAAGGTCACAGAATGCAAACTATCTAATACCATTTCTACTGTAAAATTTAGTGGTAGATTTGTGATGATTTAGGGCAGATTTGTGATGATTTAGGGCAGATTTGTGATGATTTAGGGCAGATTTTCTGCAAATAGCGTTGGGGAATTTAAAACGTAGAAGAAAATAATAGTGCAGCAAAATACACGAATATCTTGTCAAAATAGCTGTTAAAGGCTTCAGCATATTTAGGGTTGGGTTGTGACTTTATCTTCCAGCACAACATTGGCCCCAAGCATAAGGATAAAATAACTATGATATGGTTTAAGGATAATACGAAAACTATAAAATGAAGAGTATTGTGGGATACAAAATCACCATACTTGAGAACTAAGTGAAATCACCCAGCCCTTTGAATATCACTGGTTTCAGTGACTGGAGAAATTCATATCATGTTTAAGCGCATGCTACGAACACGTTGCTCTCATACTATTTTAGTGGCTTCTGTAGTCTTTATGATAAATACATATTATATTTTATACACAGTTACACTACTTGTGGAATCTTTCATTTGCAACCCCTAGCACGGGTCTACAACAACTGGCTGACGAGTATGATTCAATAACTTCCCGGATCAAGCCACAACCATTGCTTACAACAACTGAATTACGAATATTATGGCGACAACTCACTCTACAAAAACAAAACAACCATTTGAAAACAACATTGTTCGACCAAAAGGATTTAAGAAAAAATAACACGCAAATATTCGAAATAAATTTTCCTACACTAATGAATACTTCGACAAAGGACAACAATTCTTGCCAAAAAATTGATTTAACAATAACGCCGCCAACGAATTTATCTTGGTGTTTAAAAAAAGCTACATAAATAGAACGTAACTAAGAGCTGAAACAGAACTCATTGCGTGGATAATTATTACTGTAGAATTAACGCGACCACGTTTTTAGTAATGACAAAAACAAACGTTTTCCATCTCTATAAATACAAAACCGACAGGCTGCTAAATCCCATCCCCACACTGTAGAGACCCCTAGATGTAAAATATCTTTCTACTCCAATAGTTTCTTCCCTGGAACCGCCAGACTTTGGAATTCAATTCCGGGCCCCTGCTTCCCCAACAGTACTGACGTGAAGAAGTTCAAGTGTAACGTGAACCGACATCTTGTTTGCCCAAATCCCTATATAGTATCCCGGTAGTGGTTGCCCCTGATAGTAGCCCCTACACCAAAGTGGAAATTTGCCTTGTATGGGGTGAAAATGTAACTAGGTCATTAAGGGAAACAAAGCTATTCATTAGCAATCTCGCAAGAGTTGGTTTGCTCCAATTTAGAGACCTGCCAAAAATTTGCATGCCAAGGCCCGCTCAGGCAACCCAACAAACAACTTCATCAACTTTGTCATCTCGGCCAAATAAATTTCGACAGTTTCGCCTGTAAGGTTCTTGCCTCAAATTGCTCCAAAGCAGTGGCTGGGTCGATAGGAAACGCCTTGTATAGTGCTGCCTTGATCCTGTTTTTCCTAAGGACTAAGCTGTTGATATACTGCGAAAGCTCCACCGGATAAACGGAGAGGAACGACGTGTTCAATGCTCTACACACTAGATAACAGGCAATGCAGTTCAACTTTCTCCATCCAGTCAAGACCCCGGGTCGAATTTTGGCATTAATTTAAGGTTGAACCGATCGCCTATGACGCCGAAATAGCTTGTAGTTTAATGGGCTGGTAAACAACAATAAATAAATAAATAAATAAAATAAACAAAAAGTTCAGCAAAAATTCGTCACTGTAAACTTTCCCTTTCAACTTCCAAAACGCGTTTTCCCCATCAATCCGCCAACATTTGCATATGTGTACATTTGACGGTGTGGTCTCGTGCGATTCCACGAGACAAAAACCTTATAAAGCCACGGCCGCCATCTTTAATCTCTCTCTCTCATATCCCGCACGTTGGCGCTTTCTTCTCTGCTTATTACATTCAAATCAACACTTCAAAATCCTTCAGTGACGTTTTGGACACTCTGTATTATTATTTTATTTCTTTTCGTGAGAATCTATGTAGTAAACTTGTCTTAGAACACAAAAAGGTTACCATATGTTCCTATTTTAAAGAATAAACAAAGGTCCGTTTCATCCGGTGCATTTGCCTTCATCGTATATGTACGCTACTGTCAACACAAACATTCCATTTATGTATCGCATATATATATATATATATATGTGTGTGTGTGTGTGTGTGTGTGTGTTTCTTTTGTGAAGGATATAAAGAAGAATCTGTAAACTGTCTATAGATGTTATCAGCATCTGACGTGTTGATATTTTTAAAGTTAACGAGTGTTTTTTTTTCTTATATTCTTTCCACTTGAATATTGATAACTACCTTTGTTCTCTTTTCGACTTCGTACTTTAGCCGACAATCGTATGCTTTGTATAGTTATCTTACTGCTAATGTACACCAGTAGATTAGGTTCGTGTGTAATTTATATGAGAGACGCCGCCAATAACTGAGTTAGTGCGAATTTTGCATAGATTTAGTACATTTTATTGGCGCTTAGAAAAGCTGTATATCGTATACATTCTTGTGAGTTTTCGGGTATTTCATTTTAGTAGCGAATCGAGTTGTCGACGAATTTCCCCTAGGCATCTTAAGATTGAGAAATAATGTACCTACAATTATTATTTAAATCATAAACACTATATTTTCAAGAGGTCTATATAGTTAGCTGGAAGCATTGTAGAAGGTGTATATCAGTAAAATTTAAACATAACAGAGGCAATAACATACACAAATGCACACACACATACATATATATATATATATATATGTATATATATGTATATATATATCGTTAATCTGTTATTCTTTCTCCATATTTACACATACATTGAACCAATACAGGCCTGACTGTATAGTTTGTTTCACCAATATATCATACTGTATATCTTTGCAATGTGTTTGCTCCTATAAATAACTGTTTTTGATAGATTTGTAATTGTTGTTGCTTTTTTTACATGGAACTCACCACTTATCAAGTCCCGGAGGCTACTTGGGGATAAAGGTAATTGCGTTTACAGTAATCAATGGGATAATATCGTAGTAATCGTTAGCAATGGAGATTTGGCAAAGAGTCTTACTTAAGCGGGCGGTTTATCAGGAATTTGCTTATGTTGGACTTGAAGACATCCAAGTTGTAGTCAGGTGGGAAACAGGCAAATGGCAGAGAGTTCAACAGGTGTGTACTTCAAGGAAGAAGCTTCGTTCATGGAATCTACGTTTTTATTTAGACACAGATAAAGAGTGGGGAAAATTATTGACAGTGGTTTCAGATATACGGGTGTTTTTCGTTAAAGATAGCGAGGGGGCCAGAGATTGAAGCTCAGACGAGCACCTGCCATGGAAATGACGATAAAATAAAAACAGGCTCGCAACGTCTCTTCTGTGAGAGAGGTTGCAGAGAACAGAAAAGGGCATCTCTCACTAAGCTACAAAGTCTATTTTGTAATCTGCCAAGCCAGGACAGGCTGTTTGTAGCAGCTCCTGCCCAGATGTGGCAGCAGCACTCCATTCTTGGACGCACTCGGTTTTTATATAAGTAGAGAATTGTATCAGCGGTGAGAAATCTTCTGGGGCGGTAGAAGGATCCCACCATTGTTCCAACGACCTTGGCCACAGACTTGATGTGTATGTTCTATTTAGATCAGAAGTAAAGGTCAATCCCAGAAGCTAGTCAAAACATGGAGCCTCCCCATGATGAGAGCCATCCATTTCAACTGATGTTAGATGGGTATCAGAGCGTTCATGATGTAAAGATAGAAACTTGTGTTTAGATGCATTAAAAGCAACCAGTCACCTCTTCCCCCGCTGTACCACGTGCTCAAGATCAGAGAAGAGAGAATCAGAGAGAACTTTGTCATTTAAGGCCTTTGATGTGTTGCCATAGATTGTCGTGTAATCAGCATAGATGTCGACGAATATCGTGTAATCTGCATAGATGTCGACGAGTATATGTTCTGGGAGGTCATTGATGTAGATCATGAAGAGAATTGGACACAGGATGAACCCCTGAGGGAGTCCGGCATTGATACTGTGGACCTCTGATTTCTGCACATAAAACCCTACATTTATGAGCCTATCAGAAAGAAATGATTTAATAATTTAGAAAACATTTCCAGTTATACTGTAGCTGGAAATCTTGTGAAGTAGGCGTTAATGTCATACCTTATCAAAGACCTTTGATATGTCAAGAGCAATTGCCCTAGAAAGGAAGCCTTTGTCGAGAGACTCACTAATCCTATTAGATGTAGAATAACGGAAACCATATTGCATGTAACTAATAAGATTTTTTCTGTGGTAGTTGACTACTTCTTTATTTGATATAGATTCCTGCAACTTATTCATGACACACAGGAGTCTTATCGGTTTGTACTGAGAGAGAGATGACATATCGCCTGAATTCTAAAATAAAGGTCATACTGATGATGTTTTCCATGGTGTTGGGAAGCACTTCTCCTCAAGACAACGCTTAAACAGTTTTGTAGGTATGGGCGTAAGTTCTGGTATAAGCTTTTTCAACACTATAATTGGAATGCCGTCAGGTCCAGTTTCTTTACTGGAATCAAGGAGCTTGATTAGCTTGGCGACCTCACGCACATATATTTTTATATTGCATAGCGTGTTGTCTGTTATAGAAGGAAATACGGGGAGTTGATGCCCTTCGTCGCATAGTATATAATTAGTTGCAAAGTTCTTGACTGATACTGACGGGATGACCTCAGCTCCAATGATGATGGTTGGGATAGAACGCAGGCTTCTGTTGAGGATCCTGTTTGCTATTTGCTAAAACTGGTGAGAACAAAGCTACTTGATTTAACGGACAGAGCATATAGCTCTCTTGCATTTTTATTACTCTTTTACAGTGGGCTGGATGTCCTGAAAACAGCTTCAGTCTTAGTACATCTATTTCATTGGTAGCTATGGAAAAAGAGATTTCTGTGCGTGATAGCAGCCGCACATTCTGGGGAGAACATGGCTGGCTGTTAGGTCTTTGTTGGATTTTTTTTATGGAAGTAATCGTTCTTTGCCTACTATTAACCATTCGGTCAGGCCTGATACTATAGAGGACACCTCCTTTTTAAACATGGAATGCAGAGGTAGACCAGGTATAAATGTACAGAAGCTATCCCGGTAAGCCATAGTGTATCGATATACCGTACGGTTCTATATATCAATTACACGCATTTACTATAATCCTCTAAGCTTTTTGAATCACATTCTTATATGCTATTTACCATTTGTCTATAAAACTTTTTCATTATTAATGCACACACTAATTATTCTACATCGAAAGAGAAAATGCATATTAAAGACATAAAATGTATATTTTAATTATATTTTTTATGTGAAGATATATTTAATATGAATACTTGTTTCTGTATGAATCCCGAAATTTGTAAGGGCATTACTTATTAATAAGGTTGATATAAATTTTAATTTTAAATATTATCTACTGTATAACTTATTCATATAACGTATTTATTCAAGATTCGACTATACCATCGGAAATTAGGTTTACTTCGGATATATATTAAATTTTTATTTGCGAAATCAATAGATACAAGGCATGATGCCATTTTAAGTACAGTGAAATATTACTCGACATCATAATTTCGTTTAATATAAGTGCAAGATGAATGAGTTTAACATATAAAACAATAATATCAGAAATATCGCTCGCAAACTCTGAGACTTAAAGAAGAGAATAGAAATACGAAACTGCCGAAAGTAAACACACAATCCATTTATTTATCTCCTATTCTAATCGATGCCATGTGTCTTCATACTTGAATACACACTGTCATTCTTACTCGAAATATTGAAAAGGGTGGTAATACACCGATTAATAACATTACAGTGCGCTTAAATGCAATGTTGACGGCTTGATTTAACTTACCGTTAACCTAAAGTATAATGTATGTTAGTCTTGCTAGAAAAGGTTTGCTCTTAGGTTTCGAATTAGCCGTAGCCAGGATTGAACTCACTACACGAGTTTGTAGTGGAATTCAAATCTTGTCGGTAGCAGATCACTTGATGCTTTGCCAGGGCTATCAAAGGTATTCTTGATCGTGACACCATTACTAGATGGGGGGACTACCACAGTTTAAGACAGCCCCATCTATTTAATGATAGACCGCGCCAGTTTCTCAATATGGTGTTTTACCTCGCGGTACACCCAGCGCCGCGCGTTTTCAAATGATCACCTATCTGGTACTGGTCAGCATAACGTTGCCTTACTTCAGTGATCTGGCGCGAATTGGTGTGGCAATGTGATTATGCCCTAATATACTAATCTGGATCGCCCTATAAAAACTTTTTTCATCACATTTTTCTGCTTTTCTAGCACATAAAACACAAATGCAGCAACGCGTACAACATTACTATGTCATCGGAATACGTATTTCTATCTGTTATAAATTGATCAAATTTTATTTGGGGAATAATTCTCTATATTGCATCAATTTGACAAGAAAGTTCTTGCAGTTTTAAACTTTCAAATCATATATCGAGTCAAAAAATATACATTGATCGAGGAAAGAACCCTGACAAAGCACGAAATGTGTATTTATGCTAGAAACGTAAATGCCGTGCGTTTCAGTGGGGATGATGTCGATAAATGCGTTTTTATTACCGTCTAGGTCTTTGAAACATTCCTCATGAAAAAATGTTTCAAATACAAGACAAAGTGGGAGTTAGTATGTGAGCGGTCTGGGAAGTATTCCGTAAGGCAAGGCTTTGTAGCCCCATCCGGTCAACTTCTGTTGGGTCATTTTAGTAACGTGCAGTCAGGTATTGTCGTGGAGGAAAATTGGGTATTTTCTGTTGAGTAATGATGGGAATTCTTGTGGAAGTTTCTGATGCATTTTCCCTATTTGTTGACAGTATTCTCCGCCGTTCTCGTTCTGCTTGCATTAAAAAACTATAATGGATGAAACCGGTCGCAAACTAATAAACAGTTAGTAGGACCGTTTTTATTTTGTAACTCTACCTTCGAGAGGGGCCGTGGAGCTTCGTCAGCGTCTAAGCACTGAGCTGAGCCTCGCTAGTTGTCGCAAAAAAAAACACTTTTTTTTCGCAAGTTACAACCCAGTCAAGACATGAGTTGTTTTCTGGGCGTAAAACAGGGAAAGATGACGCTTAAGGACAGCGTTCATATTGGTTGTGTTTCAATTAATGAGGCACCCATTTATCAATGTTTTCAATCTTCTCAAGTAGTAGAAAATCTTCGTATGCGATACGTCTAACTTAGAAGCACGTTCTTGGGCAGTTATGCGTGGATTGGCTTCGACAGGTTCTTATTTTGTCATTGTAAACATCTGATGATCGACCACTACGCTCATTATCTTCATAACTCTCATCACCGCCAAAGGATTACTCAATCACTATTGTGCTGTGCATTAAGTATTGTTTCCTGGGGCAAACATATCGAAAATGACGCGAGCTATTTCATTAGCTTTTTGACCTAGTTTAAATTGAAATAAACAGTTGCGAAAATTTGCTAATTTTTCAATAAAACAACTGTAATTTAGACAGAAAATAGCTCTTTAAAATAATGCATAAAGAAAAGGTTATTATAACTGAAAATCATTTGGAAATACATTATTTTATATGAAAATTTAAAATTCGCCAGAACTTTATTCTAAACCTAATATAAATATTTCCCAAAATAAGGCATGAAAAAGTGTTATATATATATATATATATATATATATATATATATATATATATATATATATATATATATTTATATATATATATGTATATATATATATGTATATATGTATATATATATATATATATATATATATATATATATATATATATATACATCTCATTCGGCAAAACCTTGTCGCTTCTGTATGCAGTGAGCATGAAATAAGCTAATCAGTATTTGAAAAATCAGAAGTTTACATTTTAATCTTTAAATGCCACTTTCAAAACGTAAGATCAAGGACATATGAGATATATAAATGGTTAAATATAGTACAAGTTTGTATACTCTGAAAGGAACAGAACTGATATTTACTCTGAAAATGTGACTTTCAACTTTCTTTCATATTTTTCTTATTTAAACAAGAATTCTTCATTTTAAATGAGATATAGCATGACAACTCCTTACGGGGAAGAAATGCAGAAGGTGTGTATAGCTTAATTGCAATATATGTTCTTAATTTACTTCTAATACATATATCTATCTACATATACACACACACACACGCATATATATATATGTGTGCGTGGGTGTGTGTATTAATAAAAAGCCCTTTTAATTGTCGCTATGAGTGTAGTCTGAAAGGATATAATGCTCTTTGTATGTGCAAGGACTGCTTGTCTGATTCTTACAAGTTCATATTTTATGTTATATATTTGATAATAGCACGCTGCTTGGTCGTAACATATACTATAATATGATGTTTTTATTTTATGCAGATTTTGTACTTGTTATGATAGAACCAATACTATAATGATTATTATATTGTACCAAATAATAATTTCAAAAGTAAAAACAAAAACGTTTTACAACTATGCTATCAGCTAGAAACGAAACCAAAATATATAGCTCTCCAGCATTATTCCTTACCATATATCGTCCACCTTTCTCATAATGTATTTTATTTTATTAAAAAAATTCAAAAGTAAATCAGAAATAAAGAAAGTTCTTATTGTTTTTATTCTTATTAAATAAAGTGTATGATAATATGAATACCATTGCCATTATTCATATTACTATTATTTGCTCAATTTAGAAATAAAAAGTGAAGCATGCATAGTCCCCTGGAAATGCACAGTGAACGAGGCATAAAAACTAGCTAAGTTCCGTATTTGACCCCTATCATTTAGCCTTAAAATCATAGGGGACGTCAAATCTTGGTGGAAATGAAAAAAAAAGCAGTGCGGTTTTAGGCCTTAACATATGTAAAGTTTAGTTCTGTACACAGTAAAAAAGAAATTACTAAGCCCATCATTTGCCTCCCCCATTTAGTCTCAAAAGTCCCCAAAGCCTTAACATATTTAAATATGTGTCCACCACCATGTAAAACTGCTTAATAAACATACACAGAAAATTTTGGAAAATATGGTAAAGTAGTCCCTAAAATCAAATGTTTATATTAACCCTTAAAGACCCCTGGGGCACACCCAAGAGTTATTGCGAAGTTGAGACAAACAAAATTCTATAGAAATCAGTTAGTTACAACTTTTAAGAAAGTGTTATAAAAATCCAAGGCATCAATTTATGTAATAAGCACAAAAGTGTCATTTTAACCATTTTAAACCAAAAGGCAACCTTAGGGAGACAACGAGAGTTTTTTTTCCGGAAAATCCGTTTTGTTACTTTTTACTCATCTTATGTTTAATGTGTGTGCAAAATTTCAAAAAATACCAAGGCTTAGTTATTAAGAAAGGTACGGACGGACGAACCGACAAAGGTGAATCTACAGGTACATTCCCTTTTTTCAGGGGACCAAAAATAACAATAATAATAATAACAATAATAATTATAATAACAATAGTAATAATAATAAACTCATAAAAAACTCAGCAACCAATGAATTGAACACACACTACTTTATTTAGAACACATTTACTAGTGCCGATAAACGCTTGAAAAGAAAAAGCGGGCCGCACGACTTACATACATCAAAATAAATCAAAATAGGTTAAAGTAAGAAAAGGGGGCATGCCCCTAGCAAGGATAGATTACAAACTGCTTACACTATAATCTTACAAGCATGAATAATAGAATGTCTAAATTGTTTTCTAGATATTAAGACGTCATAATAATCATTGATAAACTCATTCAAAATAGACGATCAGACATAATTATAATTGTTAAGTTTGGAGATAATATGTTGAACACAGATGGCAGCAGTAAATCATAACGGCGATGAATCAAATGCAGTATCCATCCTGAGTGCTAAGTTATTCCTGGTTACAAAGATGGCGGCGAAGAATCAAATGCACGTTCGTGACAGAGACGACGGCGAACTGATTTACTCCAAAATTCGACATTTTTTATAGCAAATTTTGAAGTTTGAAGTTTTTTTGAAGTTTCTGATTGGTTAAATATTATAACAGCAGTTATAAAAACGATCGTCGATTCATTGGTGTCATACACTCATGTGTAGTCTAAAACATTTTAACAATAATTAACAAAAATAAGATAGCATGTCAAATAATCTTATGGACATGTATATAATAACGGATAAACCCATCCAAGCAATTGAAGAGGATACTATAAAGAAGGAAAAGTCCCTCTTCATAGTAAATTCTGCCGTTCCAGCAGACTATAGAATGAAGTTCCAGAAGACGTAGAAGTGGAATAATACATGGAACTGGCCAGAAAGCAATAAGGGATCTGGAAAATGAAAAAAAGTAAAGAAAACACCAATAATAGTAGGATCGCTAAGAACACTGCTGAACATTTTTTAACAATCAAAGAGATGGATAAGAAGATACAACGGATAACAATAAGGAAATGTCAAGAGAAACCTTTGAATGATAAGATTAGTATGACATATGAATTACAAACACAAATTAACACACAGCAAAAAGCTACAAATATAAAATACAAAGGAACTTTACATGGAATCATAAAAAACTAAAACTGTAATTGTAAGATACCGCTCTATTTTGTGGGCAAGTGTTACCATACACGGGTACCACATCAAATATGGAAGAGGGTTCAAGAGGATGGCAAGGCCGAGAAGAGAAAGCACTAGCATGACCTCTCCTGGCTGAGTGTAATGATTACTGGGACCTTGAAGAGGCTTATTATCCCCCACATCCTAGTGATACTAATTGTCGCTGTTTACGAGAAATAAAAAAAAAAAACGAAAGATGTGGAGATAATTAGAAGACTTATTCCCACTAAGACTTCAGGGCTCGCCACAAGTTGTTCTTAAACAGGAATCTTTAATATCTTGTGTTACTTATTCTACGAAGGAGGAGGATGAGGAGGAGGAGGAGGATCATGATGATGATCATGGTAATAATAATAATAATAATAATAATAATAATAATAATAATAATAATGCGCTTGGAAACCATGTAAAAATCTTCACAGCACAACTTAGATAACAAATATAAGACAACCCTTAATAGTTGTGGACTACTTCAAGAAAAACAAAAAGGATACCGAAAAAAATAAAATAAAAATGATGTATTATATATAGTCCACAAGGTCCCGAAGGAGCTAAAAACTAGAACCTGGAACATGGTTATAATATTGATTGACTACGAAAACAAAGGACATGATGGCCCAAGTATGAAGAATATAATTCATAACGATGTAAAAATACCAGATAAGATTATTACCCCTAAGTAAAAAACAAAACAAAAAAACAAAAAAAAAGCTATTAGAATACAAAGGCTTGGACTGACAACAAAAGTGCAATATATACGTGGGATACACATGAAATGTAGTACTTAATAAAGAGGGTCTACTGTTCGTCATAACTATTATTCTTTGGTACAATGTACTAACGAAATGTAAAGCTAAATGCAGGTTTATTAATACTGACGTTACACTGAACCGCTTAATATATAAGGATTGCTTAAACTTTTAACAAGAAACAAAACTATGTAGAGACGCTTATAAACACAAGCATGAGTTTTAGCTAGAATATCGGAATGTAATTAGGATTGGAAAAGTACCCACAGTTAATTAGAAGAGCGGGGAAACCGGTCGCAGCCAGAATGAGACTAGCAAACGATAGGATATGAGGACACTATGCGAACAAGACGCTTACATATATCAACACATTTTGAAGCAGACAAAGACAAAGCTAGATAAATACAATAAAATGAAATTGATTACGTAAAGAGAAAAAGAAAAGTCATAGAAAGATAACTATACACTAAAAATAATAAAAGATAAAAAAACACATATACAGTATCACTGATAAGATACACTAGACCGTGCCTAAGCTGGACCAAAGAAACACTGAGGGATAGCTACTGGAATATCAGCAACCGTATGACCATGCACAATGAATTACATTCAATGGATGATGCTTACACACTCTACGTTTATAAAAGACAGACGGGAAATGAGGTCTGGTAAGTATTAAAAAAAAACTGTGAAAAACACCGAAAAGAGAATGATAAAATATGTAACGCAGAACCACGAAAGGCTAATAAATGCAGTAGGAGATAATGTACAGATATAAAATGCAGAAAACGGAGAGGTGATTAATTAGAAAAGCGAATAGAAATTGTAAGATAAACACCTACAAAGTAAATTCATAAAGATGAACAAAATATGACTCACGAAAACATTTGAAGATGGCTACGAAAAGAATTACTAGAGAGAGAAGAGTAATCAACTATAACAGGCGCACTAGATAACGTCATTAGAATAATGTATAGCAAGGTAAATGTCAACAATACACAGGTAAACAGTCAATGTAGACTCTGTGGACAAAGATACGAAACGATAAACTATATTAATTTGAATGATGCAAATAGTACGAGAACAACATAGCAGCATAGCTCAAAACGGAAATCCCGGAATCATATAGTACAGGAACCCACAAACATATATCCAAGCAAGAAAGCTGGATGGACAAACAATAACTAAAAACGGAAAAGTTTTGCCAGACCGTTCCAGGCCACCGTCCCAGCAGATCATACTGTGATTATCACGGAGGCGGAAAATCGAAACAAATATTTGGAACTGGCCAGTGAGCTTAAAGGAATATAGAAGATAATGATTAATGGTACATCAGTGATAGTATGCGCACAAAGAACATAAAAAAGTAATTTAAAAGGTAGAGATTGGAATGAGGGGTTGAAAACATACACTGGGTAGTAATAAATCAAAACAGCTGAAATATTTAGGAGTATAATAGAATGCAAGGAGTAATCTACATGAACTATTTATAAAAAGGAGTAATCCACATGAGTTATAAATGAAAAGCACACGTATGGAAACCTCAATATAAACAAATGGAACATCACATAGAAGCAAAAAACTTAAAGCGCATGATTGTAAGTTTACCTCTCTTTAAAAAATTAGTGTCGAAATGAAAACGCACTACATCAAATATTTTTTTTTACATTTTCACCACAAACAAGGTACATTCCCACTTTGATGGAGGGGGCTAATATCAGGGATATAAGCTACAGGGGTTCGATGCGGGGAATTGGTCAGCAAGATTTCGGTTCACGTTACACTTGAACTTCTGCATGTAAGGACAGTTGGGCAATCAGTAACCCGGAAGGGAATTCCAAAGTTTAGCTGTTTTGGGGAAGACACTACTGGAGTACAATACTCTCTTATATCTAGGGATCTCTACTGTGAAGGGATGTGGTTTAGCTGCTTGTCGGGTTTGTCGAGGGTATTTACGTCGAGGGGGTACAAGTGTTTGCAGTTCGTCAGAGCATTCCCCGTTAAAATAGTTGTAGAACAGGCAGAGTGATGCTACATTTCGTTGATAGGACAGGGGCTGAAGCTTAGATGAGAGTTCATGACCTATCAGGTTGGCGACACACTCTTGATGTTTGTCCAGGAGCGAGAGACTAATGGCAGATGCACTAGCCCAAATATGACAACAATACTCCATACATAGACGAAGGGTGGTCTCATGGAAGTAAGGATACTTTCGGGCGTTAGTAGCTTTCTAGCACGGCAGAGAGAACCTACTTTCTTCGCAGCGGTCCTGGTAATGCTCTCAATGTTATTGTTCCAACCCATGTTTCCAGTGAACGTTTAGCTGAGGAGTTTAAAAGATGGGCTTTTAGATAAAGAGTCTTTCGCTATTGCTATAATTTGAAAGATTAAATGGCGGATAAAAAACGAAGATAAAAACAATATACTATACCTCCACTGGATTAAGGCGAATAGTGGCTGAATAATTGCGAAGGCTTACTGCTACCCTAATTCTATTGAAGACCGGCTGGTAATCAATGGAAATCGGCTGCTGACACAAGCAGAATTCATCTGCAAACGTTATTGCAATATAAAGGAAACTAAGTTAACTTTTTGTCACCTTAATTTCAAGGACTACACAGCTGTTGACAGGGAGATATCTTTGCTGATTGATTTTTTTCAGAAAACTCTCCCTGAGATCATAACAATAATAATAATAAAGTAGAAGAATTAGAAAAATAAGAAGGGAAAATAAAAAAGAAAAGAATAAAGATACAAACCGGAAATAGAGACGCTAATAATCAACCAGAATTGTCAAAGTATCCTACGTGGATTTTGAATAAAAATGTGTGCACTGCTACTTATAAGAATGGGAAACCGTAAGACAGCGGACGGTATAGAAGCTAAACAACTGAGAAGAGATAAGTGCAATAAGCAAACATTTTACCTACAAATATGGGATATTTTTTATAAGTTGACAACGTCAAATCAACATAAGTGAAAATGAAAATTAGACAAGTATATATTCGATGAACCATGAATTATTAGAAAACAGATTATATAGTAGGAACATGATTAAAGCAATAGCTACATTGACAGTAATATTAGTGGATAGAACGTAAAGACAGTCAAGATGAAACTAATAATCGAACGAGTAGAAAGAGTCTAAGAAGCAGTAAAACAACATCGAAAAATAATAAAAGGAATTAAGATCAATGCAGAAGGCTGAGATAATACAAAGAATAGCAATACCGAAAACGAGTTAAACACCAGAATGCTAAGACTAATCCACGTTAGATTTTATTACGTACCGATCATATAGATTAATACTGAGAGACCACATTAAAATAGTAAAGATAGAGAAAGAACACAAAGAAACAAGAAAATATAAACAATGAAATTATAAGTTAAATATCACCCTAGTCATTTTGGTAAGTATCGTCAAACATTCTATAAAAATTGTTGAGAAAAACAAAGAAATATATAAAGACCGAAGCAATATAGCACTTATCAGGCCTCCATTGAATGCGTGAGCTGCGTACTTAGATTAATAAGAGGTTTATTGTAACTTTTTTTTTGGTAGGAAAAATACCCACTAGCAGCAAAAATCAAAAGCAAGCGGAGGTTGCGTTGATATCAATACATTTCTGAAAGTTATTCAAATATTAAGAAATATCACTTGTGTGGGAGAATTTATTGTAACCGGATGTAAATAATAGTTTTTTTTTTATTCAGTACAGAATGCATCTCGCAACAGGGTAAAATAAAATATATATGAAAGCGATATCTGGTAAGTAAACTACAAATCGGCTCATGTGTGAGGGTCTGCTCACATTGTAACACTGTAAAGCGTGTAAAGTAAATGATTGGAATGTTCGGAACGAGAAATCGAACCTGCCACGTGGGTCTTAGAATTACAGATGCTTATTAGTAAAAAAATTAGAGAGTTAAACAGAAAAATGGAGAAAACATTATAGTTTTGTAATCAGAAAATCGTCGCTATATATAGATCGGAGAAAACAATAGAAAAGTTAAACGGGTCGATATTTGATAAGTATGAATATGGCATTGAATATCGGGAGACCGACCCGATAATTGATCGATTGAGACACTTGAAACGTATGAATGTAAGATTAATATATAACACAATGCGTATCAGCCGCTTCAGGTCAAAGGATCTTTTGCGACGGGCTGGGCAAATATATATAAACCACGGGGTTTTGCGAGCAAGGAAAATTAGCGAAAGTCAGCTAGAGAGAGTAAGATAGACGTGCCGATCGAGTAGACCTCCCCACAGCTTCCACGCCACATCTACCATAACGACCACCACCATGATCACAAACACGGGCCTTTACAGTGTTCGCACTCAAAAGACTTTGATGTAACAAGGATTTAGTGTTTTATTGTATCTTTTTTGTAATACACTTAGGCTTATCATTTATAACAAGGCGTCTGTTTTGTTCTTTTCCTTCGTTTCTTCTCCCTCGTCCTGTGACGTCATATCTGGGGCCCGTGACATTAGATAGACCCTGCGGTGAAAACGGCATGACATATGTACCATCTGCACATGGCTCTTATCTCCTTGAGAGTCTTGGTTAACAAAAAACTCATGCTAAACACACAAAAACCTCACATGCTATTGCAGTTGTACGTGATACAGTGTATGCGGTAAATGATCTGAATGATCGCAACACATTTATGAATTATGCCAGCATCAGCAGAATCGCATAATATTTTAAAAGCAACATATTTGCTGCAAAACTCTGATTATTTCATCAATTTTATTAACCGAATAAACCCTATTTAATAATAGAATATTTGGTTGCCAGCGTTCATTCACTAATAATAGTTATATTAAAACCATCGCCAGCATTATTAGATAACTTACAGGTTACACCTTATTTTAAAGTCTATTAGTTTAGGGATACACTAGTTAAAAGTTTACAAAGATTTCGACCCGTTTTCTGAGATTTAAACAATTTGCCCCCGACACTAAACATGGTAGTAACCACAATTAAAGAAACATCCAGGCAAATGAATAATATGTATAATATTTCTACAAAAGCATATCCATACACACATACGTTTGGTAAATAATTAATCGATTTTCAATAATCAGTGCGTTGATAAAGGCTGTGATAGCATTAAGGCAGTATATTCTTTTACATTTGTGTTTCATTTCGTTTACATTGGTTTAGGAGTATGTCTGTTCTTGCAATCTGTAATTATATCCAGTTTTATTACGCAAATAGTCAAAGACACACAGGACAATGTATATACAGGTATCGATATCTTTATAAAGTACACACACAAACACACAGATATACATACCAAAATAGTTCTGCAATATAAATAAATTAATAAATATTTAATAACTAAAAAATGTTTGTAGTAATTGAAGAGGTATAATATGGACTCAACCTTCATTTTGAACATTCAATAATTTCGGATTTGCTTAGAATTTTATCCGCTATAATAAGACACTTCTTAAGTTAAATATATATATATATATATATATATATATATATATACACACATATATATGCATGTATATACATATATATATATATATGTATATTTACATATACATATATATGTGTTAATGTTTTATACAACATGCATATATTCTATATGTATGTATATATTTATTAATGTACGTGTGCTTTTGTGTATACTTATGTATGTATATATATATGCGTGCGTGTTTGTTTCTGTATATATATATATATATATATATATATATATATATAAATTTATTTGTTAAATTATATTCTGAAAATCCAAATATAGACACATATATTCGGGTTAAGAATATATATATATATATATATATATGCATACATATATATATATATATGTATATATGTATATATATAAGTATGTACTGGAGTGCGTGTGCATGTATATATAGATCTATGTATGTATATATATATGTGTGTGTGTGTATTTGTGTGTGGATGAGTATGTTGTATGTATATGAGCATAGACAATTTACGTAGTTAAACACATTTGCCGTAATTTAATGCGTTCCACCAGTCTGCATCTCCCTGGACCATCTGTATACGCAGACAAATGGGGGAATACTTTCTCCTCTCTAGAATAGAATTATTAACCCCGTCATATATATAAATGCAGCTACATATAAATGTATATTTTCCAAATTTAAAACGCAATTCTAATTAGTTTATTTCTTGAGATAATAGGTAAATCTCGGATTAGTTGCCAGTCGACTACTTGAAGATTTGATGTGTATAAGTTTAATCGTTTATATTCGATTAACTATGTTTTTCTTACTGTGTAACATATGTATGTTCTTATTTTTTATCGATAACTTAGTTGTCTCGTGCGTAGTACCGTGTAAAGTAAAACATATAAATAAAATAACAATAGATTTCAAATGATCAATAGCAGCTGTCCTATATTTGTAAGAAAAAACCTGTAGCTGAAATTCACGCCGTGTAATGTGATCCTATGTAATAAGTAAGCAAGTAACTGCAATTATTTCTTACACTATCTTACCACGATTCGCTGACGTAATTTGGAATAATAGACAATATTTTATTAGCATAATCGTTTCGATTAATTGCTTGCCCTTAAAAGCAGCAATATACAGCTAGAAATATCAGCTTTAAATGAAAACATACCACTATGATAAATACGCGACGATGAAAATTTTCGTCGTGGTTTCTGCATAGGTATGAGCAAACTATATTCACCTAGCCCCACTGAAACTTAATTTCAGTTTAATTTATCGTTTATTCGTTCGGTGTTATACAAATCTCAAATAATATTCACTTAATTCCACAATTGTGAATCTATAATAGCGTTTCTGATTCTCATTCTGTAATATGAAATGATATTTTGTGAGAGCGCTTGGACGAGCGTGTGGCAGATTTATGCAAGTGCCGATCCCTCTGCGATGTGACGTCATGGCGAGGAAAAAAAAAAGAAAAAATATAAAATGAAGACCGTATGCGCGGACTGAGGATCACGTTTTCTTCGAGAAAGTACTCAGAAATATATGTCGTTGTTTCAACGACAAAAGGTCGATCAATTCGTGATATTGTACTCTTTTGTGACGAACTCTGCAACGTGTGGCGTCCTTATATGTGAACACGTGTGTCAATTTACGAACTTCCTTTCTCGTATTATTCAATTCTAAATTGCAATTTCTCTGGTAATATTTACTGGACGCGTGTGAGGATGTTATCACACAAAACTCACGGCGAATCGATGGGCTGCATATAAGCAGGGTTTTTAATTTGGCTTGACAAAAAACTTGTCAGTATATATATATATATATATATATATATATATATATATATATATATATATATATATATATATCCCATTAGAAACAACACCGGTGATTGTTAGCGACCATTTCTCTTTCCAAACAATGTAGCCTCCGTTTGTATGGACCAATTCTTATTTATCGGCCTGTCCAGAAGGACAAGTTAAACACATAGTGTGGTGTAATAGTTGGAAATAATTAATCTGAATAAGCATGAAATACAAAACGCCCTGGTTTAAAAACACTCTCATTTATTGACCGAGGACAGAACATATGCACTCTAGTATCAGAACTGATACTAGAAATAGATAATATATAACACGATCACGGCCGATCACTGAGGTGTGACCGACAGACGTGTTATAGTAAATGTCTTAAAGCGGTCTCGGGAAGATATGAAGATGGGCCAGTCATTAGGGTCTGAGTAGCAAGAAGAAAATCATACCTGAGATGTTGGATCTGGGTGTGGCTCCTTTCTTCTCTCAAGATGATCTCTTCACCCTGGTGGCATTCTGGTTGGAATCTTCATTTCTTTGTACTCAGGACCGCCTTTCGACAAGACATTTATGGAGGCATTCATGGCAGACACAAGAAAAAACGACACGCGACACAATTGTAATATAAATAGCCAGATTGCTTAGTAGATAGCAATGAAAGAATGGTGAACATCCGTAATTGGTATGTCACGCTTTAACAGTATTCTAATTAGAACCCCACACTTAAGTTTTGTTTATCATTTCAGTTTGCCTTCTACATAAAAATAAGAAAATTGAGATTTGTTTTTGTAGCAGCTTAAATAGATGTATCTTAGCACTATCCGGATTTGCTAAAAGTTCTTTTCAGAAAAAAAAAAATAATTAAACTAGCAAATTTCGTGAACCGCCTTAAAACGGAGAGGGTGTCAAATTATTTTACGACATTTCTTCTTTTCTAGAGCTTTTCTTTTTCAATTCTAACAACGCCTTTCTTTCCGTAACAAAATCGCATAAAAAACTGGTGTCGATATTAATAAGATTATCGTCGTCTATTTTTAGTGTAACCGCAAAAGTAAAGACTAAAAACAAATAGACAATAGGAGGAAAATTGAAACATGCATGTTAATTAGAAAAGTTTTAATCAGCTCGTGATTCTAATCATCTTCCATTGTTTGGACACGTCCGTCTATTATCAATAACGTTGCGAAAATAATTAACTCCATTCGTCAAATACTGGTGCGTATTGGTTCTGCCTTGACTGCCGCCGACAACCAGTCTCGTTAATTCATTATTAATTAAAATCTGTTTTATTTGAGAATTACATGGAAATGCAACAATTCGCTCGTACCATTTGAATTATTATTCCGGATTTTCTTTTACATCAGTTCTACTTAAATTTCGCTCAGCTATTTCTTTTTCAAGCAGATCTTAATTAATCATCATTTATTTGGAAATGTTATCTTATAAAGACCCTCAGCAGAAAAAAAAACAAAACAAAACAAAACAAAACAAAAAAACGAATGTGCTAGATTTCCGTAGAGTATGAAAAGGAAAGATGAATATTCAAGAAGTAATTGCAAATATCGAAAAACATTTTCTAAAATACTTTGCTTAAATATGAAGTAAAAAAAATGACCTGTTCTCTATTAACCTGATTTTCTTCAAAAAATTGCAACTCCAACAGAAAAACAATTTTGTACTTGTTCATTATTTTTTTACAGATCATAATTTTAAAACATTCCAATTTATTTTACTGGAGACAATTATTTGACGTTATTTAGAAATAACTTCTTCTTCTTCTTCTTCTTATTGTTATTATTATTATTAATATTATTATTATTATTATTATTATTATTGTTGTTGTTGTTATAATTATTACAATTATTATTATAGTCAGTATTATTTCATTATTGTTATTATTATCATTATTATTTTTTTAGTTTTAATTCCATTACTATTATTATCATCATCATCATCACCATCATTATTGTTGTTATTATTATTGTTGTTGTTGTTGTTGTTATTATTATTATTATTGTTATTATTATTATTATTATTATTATTGTTATTATTATTATTGTTATTATTATTAATGTTATTATTATTATTATTATTATTATTATTATTATTATTATTATTATTATTATTATTATTATTATTATTATTATTATTCTTCACTTGCTTTTACACGGGTCATCCCCAAAGATGTCTCTTTGAAAACAACCTTTCGTGCTCCCTGGAATCTGAGTAATAACAATCATTATTAATAT
Organism: Euprymna scolopes; assembly: GCF_053919585.1. NCBI lineage: Eukaryota > Metazoa > Mollusca > Cephalopoda > Sepiida > Sepiolidae > Euprymna > Euprymna scolopes. Next base: position 129,972,452 of record NC_136485.1, read on the forward strand.
TCTAATTACTAAAGATAAGAATAGTAGTAGTAGTAGTAGTAGTAGTAGTAGTAATAGTAGTAGTGACAACGATTTCAGACACAGGTCCTCATCACCTATTTCTGATTTTTAATCTGATTTTATGAAAACATCATTACTATCCAAAATAATTTTCAACGTAAACATTTTTTTACGAATCACAATGTAAAATAATTCGAATATATTATTAAAATAGCAAACATTTTTTTTCATTGTTTAAAAATAAATAATTAATCTTTCAATTACTAGAATTTTAATAGAGGTGAGTATCAGAGATGGCTCACTAATAAAAAAAAAACGGTAGTGTTTTCAGAAGTATAGGCGACAACAAGTCTCATCAGATTTCCAGTTATCATTATTATTTCTGACAATCTTGCAAATAATTATTCATCGGGGCAACAGTCGCTTGTCGTTGGTTTCTCACTGGCAATAGACATATTACTTCACTAGAATTTGGATGGGATTAAGCTTCCCCAACGTCCAGACATCTCTACACTTATGCATTGGGTGTTTGATTCTGGCACTCGAATATATATTTTCCCCTTCCTTTTGTGGGGTGAAAGAGGGAGGTGAGCAATATGTGTAGGGGATGAGGAGATTGGGCTATAATGGAAAAGATGGGAAGGGGAGTTAATATTCAGTCTACAACTGTGCAACTTAAATTTTAGTTATTTTATTTTAGTTTTTATTCTATTTCATTTTTAAAGGCCGAGTTTCCGATTTGTATTCTTGTAGATTAAATTCCGCATTCGTGTTTTTTTTTACTTCTTAGATTTCAGCTGTTTTCAGTTTTAATGGCCACTTGCATAGTCTTACTCTTTGCCTTAATTCCGATTTCTAAGTTCTGTGCGACTGTTCCTAATGCTCCTACAATTATTGGTATTATGTTAGATTTCTTCAGCTTCCATATTCCGTTCACATTTCTGGCAAGTTGTGCGTATTTATTTCATTTTCCGTCTATTTGTTGTTCACCCTGTAGGTTGCTGGGACAGCAAAATTTACAATTTTACAGGCTCTTGCTTTCTTATTTATCATTATGACGTGCGGTCCTTTGACTTTTGTGTGTTTATCTGTTTGAATCTTCACTGCCCAAATGATTTTGTGATTTTCATTTTCCAGTAGTTTCTGGTATTCTGGGTATTCGCTTCGTATATTTTCTATAACCTCTACATTTACTGTTTTCTAGTGTTGTAGTTTTTTTAGCTTTAATGTGGTTCGTTCTAATAGTGTTTTCTGTGCAACTGTCGATAGAGAGTCTGTCTATAGGTGCTCTTTCCTTAGCCATACCCAGTTGTTTCTGGGATTCTCTTGTTTGGTCATCATTATGAATCCTTCATATAGTACTTTCTCTTTCCACTTATCTTGTCTTTTTATATATATATATATATATATATATATATATATATATATATATATATATATATATATATATAATCATATCCTGCATTCTTCTTCCTGACAATGTCTCTCGCATAGGTAATCAAACTTTCTCGTTCATGTACTTTTCTAATTTTTGTGTGCTTTCTACACAGTCCTCAATACCTATTAGTGTTCTTCTTCCTCCGTCCCTATAACATCGAGTCTATCGGTATCGTTTTTTCGGTGCTAAACCTATAATTTACATGTCTTTGACCTAAATCCGTAAGTTACCCTTTTGTTCAGGCTATAGGTCGTCCATGGCACCTCATAGCGAGAGTATGCAGGTGTTTTTCCTTTAATAAGATGTCTACCGAAAAGTTTAGTTTCTAAAAATTTTCTCGTTATTTTCAAGTTGTATTTTCTTAAATTCCCTTTCATTACTATAGATTTTATAGTGCCTGCTTTAAGGACATCAAAATATTTTTAAGGGTAATCTTCACCAAACGACTTAAGATTATGATCACATGGATTGAGGACTATTTTAATTTGACAATCCTCCCAGACTTCATTCCCTTTTTTATTCTGGTAGAGTGAAGAGGGAAATATTCCCGGTTATGACGTCACTTTCATCAAATTATTGTGAAAAGTCAGATTATAAAAGTGATATATATATATATATATATATATATATATATATATATATATATATTTGATAGAGAATGGGTGTTGAAGCACAATGTGTCATTGAAAAAATAATTATTTTGTCTTTTGGTATAATGTTACTCAATGAAAAATGCCAATTACTCGGGCAGCATCTGGTAGTCCTGCTAGTCTTGAAAAAGTCTTTATCGTACTGCCTTGGCTCTAAATTCTGCAAAGACGGACTAACAGAGGAAACTATCTTCATATCGTCTTCTAAAAATAACAAAAAAACAATACAACTATTCATTCTAAGAAAAATGATTTTCTACTGCCGACATATATATAAATTAAATATGCCTAGTTTTTAACCTTCGCTTACACCCTGCCCCGCTGAAAAACTTTATCTCAACTTTTTCTGTCCTTCACACTTGATACGCCATCTGACTTTGTGTACATTTCTTTCCGTGAATTGCAGTACCTCACTTACATGTTGCAAGTTCCCTTAATTTTTATACGTTCTTACGTTCGTATTTCTTATGTAGTTGCAACTTAATGATTCCAAACATCTTTATTTTCTACACACACACACACATATATATATATATATATATATATATATATATATATATATATATATATATAACGATGACAACCCCACCGCCCCTCTCACCTCCAACAGGTCTTTAATTTACTCGACATAAAACTGTAAAACTAGTCAGGTCGGCGAGTCTTTTCTTCTTTTGCGATATGAACTGAAGAAGACGTGACCACACCCTCCAGACCAAAACTTTAGCAATTTTTCTTTATTTTACTTTTGAAATCTATTTGACTTAATATCGCAAAAGGGTTGTACATTGAAATCATTTTTTCTCATTTCATCTTTGACTTAAACTCCAAAATTGTAATTGTAATCATTTTGTATTTTTTTAAAATCTTTTTTTTTTCAAATATGCTATTATTAGCCAGTTCTATTTCTCTTTGTCTTATAACAAAAATAGAAAAAGGAAAATGTCAGTCATGAAAACGAAAATGTTTCAAATTAAAACTTTTACCGTTATGTTAACCCGATAAACAGTGATTTTTCCCTGTAGTGTGTATTTTTTAACTATTTAAAACTTAATACTTAACCCAAACTGTATGACTTTGAACCAAATTTGGAATGAGTTTTTCTTATCTAAAATAATACTAAAAATACGATTTCTCAAATTGTTAAAGGATCCATTATCGTATCTTATTATAAGGTAAACCTAAAAGGGTCCATTATCGTATCTCATTATAAGGTAAACCTAAAAGACGCCAGAATATTCTAACTCGAGGTGCATAAACCCAAAAACTAAAAGCATTGTTGAATTAAAAGTCATAAACAAGAATACAGAATTATGCAAAGATTACAGACTTTTTATGATAGAGGGTAAATGAACTGTATTTTAGTAGTGTAGTGAAAATCGAGTGTGACTGCAGTCACGGAGGTGGGCTGCATGTGCAAACTCGAAACCCAAGCAGTGGGAGACGAGCGGGCGACAAATCATCAGGTTCGGTCGCGCATTAATTTGACAATGTCATTTGAAAATGGCATAATATAAGGCCAGGATTAAGATGTTTATGGGAGTCGAACCGTTTAGTTCTCGAGAACCGGATGGAACGTGGTTAGAGCGGAGTATGTCGCTGAGAATCCAGTCCAGGCTTTTTTTCTTAGAAGCTATTTTGGCTTTAAATATGGAGCCAAAGCGGCCGAGATGAAATGGGAAATTTTAAATGATTCGCGTAGAATCTGATAAATTAAAAGTCGCGTTAAAAATTGATAAGCGTTGTCGAAGAGAGAATTGAATAAATCGTGTCAAACTACGAAGATTGAAGATATGACGTGAGCTGGCCTTTGTTTTTGTCTTTTTGTTTGTTAATCTCAGTGGGATTCGTTGGATTTCTTTAACTATCGTTGTCAAATAAACGTGTTGGAATGCAGTTCGCTCTACCTGTTTGTATTAAAGTGTCGTTTTTAAGCGATGGATTTATTTTATAAGGGTACAAATCGAGTCGGACTTTATTGTTTGAAAAATGTCATCGCTGTTAAAAGAACTTAAAATGCGGTTCGAATTGTTTTAAAATAAAGTCCTGCTGTGTTAGAAAGAAAAGGTGTCGTTTTTAAACGACTTTCATTTTTAATGAAAATGCAATTCGAGTCGGATTTTATTGCGTTTGAAAAAAGTTGTCGCTGTTAAAAGAGCTTAAAATGTGATTCGGACGACGTGTATGTATTTTAAAGTTATTTTTAAATACGGAATTTAACATGAAATCGTGTCGTGCTGAAAAGGAGAAAAAAGTGTCGTTTTTGAACGATAGTTATTTTAATGAGAGTACAATTCAAGTCGATTTTCTTTTTGAAGTAAAAGTAGTCGCTGTGAAAAGGAATTACGATGCGATTGAGTTAACTTGCATGTAAATCCGTTTTTAAATGTAAAATTTAAAAATTAATTTCTGTGTCTAGCCGTGTAGCCCCACTTTTGCTAAGTAGTATCTGTCTTTGTTGGAGTAGTGCGCGCTAGCTGTTTCTAGCGGAGTAGAGAGTGGTAGCTGTGTCTAGCGCAGTGCTGAGCGCTAGCTGTATGTCTAGCTGAGTGTTAAGCGCTAGCTATATGTCTAGCGGAGTGTTGAGCGTTAGCTGTGTCTAGCGGAGTGCTGAGCGCTAGCTGTGTGTAGCGGAATGTTGAGCGCTAGGTGTGTTTAGCGGAGTATTGAGCGTTAGGTTTGTCTAGCGGAGTGTTGAGCGCTAGTTGTGTCTAGCAAAGACGGATTCTACATCCCTACCCAGTTTATATTCATGAGATCAGGGGACGTGTAGTGAAAATTGAGTGTGACTGCAGGCACGGATGTGGGCTACATGTGCAAACTCGAAACCCGAGCGATGGGAGACGAGAAGGCGACAAATCTTCAGGTTCGATCGCGCATTAATTTGCATAAATGAGATAATATAAGGCCGAGAGTAAAGATGTTTGAGGGAGTCGAGCCGTTGAGTTCTCGAGAACTGAATGGAACGTGGTTAGAGCGGAGCATGTCGCTGAGAATCCAGTCCAGGCTTTTTTTTATTTTGTATAATTAATATGTACATCTCGTACAAAGTAAAATATGACAATCTTGCCACCTATATTAAATCGACTATACTGTATCCTCAACAGCTCACATCTTACTTTCAGTATCCTCCTACTGTTAATCTCTTTAATATTTTATCACTACTAAGACAAATTTTCTGAATAAAATTGCCCGATCAGCTCAACATCCAGTGATCGTACATTTACTCGTTATCTAATTCCGTATATCACTTTGGATCTTACCTTAAACTTGATTCTATGCTGAGCTTAAGATTGACACATAATGCTCTACAAAAAATTCTTAAAAAATGGACGGGCGTAGTTACATTTTCAGACTCCCTTGAGATGCTTTGTGCCCGGATAAATCACGGACTAGAACAATAAACGCCAATACTATGTACCTATGATTTCTCTCAAAACCATAAAAATACGCCTGCTTGTATGCTACGTATATCCAATTTTATCTTATGGATACTTTACGTCCAAGCCGACTGCCTTTATTTGTTTTGCATGACAAAATGTTTCCCTTTCTAAATTCTACACAAAACTCTATATCCTAACATGTAATTATACTGTACTCTGTTATTTTAACCCCTCTCCTTATCACTAACCAACTGCGCTATCTGCCAAGCTGCTATTAAGACCTAATCCATTGCACGTAATTTAGAGGGTTTTATAGATCTCAACCCTCAATAGACTGGCTTTTCCGTAATCGTCACACATTTACCTCTAAACGCATGCTTATGAGTATATTCTTATCCCATAGATTACTTTAAAGTAGATACTTACTAGCCGTTGTCTTATATTTAGATTGAAAGTTATTTATAATAAATAGTAACCATCTGTCTCTTTACCTTTGGTAGGATATAGTATAACAGTAATTAATACATAAAAACTGGACTGATACTCATTATTATGCAACATACACATTTCCGGACTTTTAAACAAAGGCGAAGATATATTCCCTTGCTAGAAGTCTGAAGACAACACACATACTTTACATCTAAAATGCCATACCTTCGTATCCACTGAAAACATACCATTTATACTTAATTATACCTACAGAATTCGCTATAAATTATACATTTTCAAGTTATACTTGTGTGAAACTGTACCCAAATCAAATATTGTTACTTGCATCTATATTGAGCATATATCTTATCTTTCTGTCGTCACCAACTTTTAATTCCTAATATAAAGTTAATCATTTTTTAACATGCCATCCTACTCCATAACTTACTTATGTGTAAACCATACATTAATTCCTCTCTCTCTCTCTCTCTCTCTCTCTCTCTCTCCCACAATCTCTCTCTCTCTCAAACTAATCCTGTTACAAATTTAGTTGCCTCCACTGCAGGAATTTCTATTCATCCCCTCTTCTAATAACAATAAAAATGGAAAGCTTAGCGATGTCTTTTACAATCACTGCGAGAAGTGTAACTATTCAGTAGATATATAATCTACTAAATAACAGATATATGACCTACTAAATGACCGATTAATATTAACAATCGATGCGGGGTAGCAGAAATACCTGCTTTAGGACCCAGGCGCGGGGCGAACATTCTCGGTGCTGATGGACCCGGAGATCTTCTCAGGACATCCGCCTAGGAGAGGGATAACTCTGAATCTAAACCTAAGGGAGGGAGGCCTCTTCAGTCCCGGACGACAACCTTCCTAGATCTGGTGACTCAAACAAATTACCGGTTGGCAAACCAAAACTGCTTAAGGACACTGTCATTCGCCCGGCTTTCACACTCCTTCTCTTTGCCTATTAGTTAGGTGTAGGGGTGCTATGGCACGGACTCGACAGAACCACCTAGTGGTCGACGTTGTTTCCTGACTAGGCCAATGAACGTCATTTCCTCCACTCCCGCCACATCCCACCCCTTAAATATACACTGTGGGGTGCTACAGTTCCATATATGCCGGTACAGTTCCACTATTCTGACCTTTGGCTGATGGTTTGAGGGTAGCGGATTGACAGTTCCTGTCTACTGTTTTCGACTGATAGTACAGGGGCCCTAACTCTTTGGTAGTGCTTGGAGTGTCTGCTCCATAAACAGTTATATAACATCGGAATTTTTATTGTGGCATATCGCGCATGTAAAGGGACCCTGCTCTCGTCCCCGGTGCGCTTTTCTGAAGCCACAATCCTATAGGTGATGAGATAGACGATTGTCTACTTGTATTTCATGTCTGATGTTCTACACAACCACTTTTCCAGTACTCCCACTCACCTAACTGAAACCTTTAAATCAAATATAATGGAATGACAATTAAATCTATAATTACGTTCAATCCAGGACCAAACTCAAAGAAAACCAACCTGACTCCTCCCTGGAGCCTTGCATTTACGAATATCCACGGGCTTAGAATTACGTTAGATGATGTTAATGCGTTTCTCCTAATAAACACTCTGGATATCTTAGCATACATGAAACTAACCTACACCTTTCATTCCCTTTAACCAATTTAACATTCCTGGTTATCTCACACTCTGCCATAAGGACTAAGACAGACATATGCATGGTCTTGGGGGCTACATTCGTAACACCCTCCCCCTGACTAGAGAAACAAAACTAGAATCAGATGGGCAGGTCTGTATGTGCTTCAGACTAAACATGCAACATAATATTAGCGACTTGTATTTTCTCTATCGCTTCCCCTTAACCCAGGACTGTACTCTAATAAGCAAAGTCTCTGACAGAATAGATATAGCACTCTCCCTCGATACTAGCGCACAAATACTTGTATTTGTTGACTTCAATATGCAGCACAGTAACTGGCTTGGATTCTCTACTTATACAGACGTAGCTGGTAGCACAACACATAGCTTCTTTATATGTCATCCCCTTTTCACAGACGCTTACATTACCGACACGCTCCCCAGACCAGCAAGATCAGCATGTATCACTTCTATATCTATTTCTGACCACAGTTCCGATGATTGTATAACGAATGCCCGCAGTCCATTCGGGAATGCTGGTCACGCTGTGATAATGGTAGATAATTCCCTTAATTCTCGACCCAAACTGAAGACTCACTGCTCAAAACAATTAGCTATTACAAAAAAAGCCTGACTGGGAAGCCATCAGGGATCTAATCAGAGATGGCCCATGGGGAAATATATTTTCCCTTCCAGCTAAACAGTGCGCAAATCAGACAACTGAATGGATCAAAACTGCGATTGAAACACATGTTCCCACACGAAAATTTTATAGCAAGCCCAACTCTCCCCAGTTGTTTGCTTCTACTTGTGCAGCTGAGATTGCCCAAAGGCATGATGCGCACCGCAAATTCGACCGGCATAAGTCTAGATTAAACAGACAGAAGTATATAGAAGCTATAAGTAATTGTAAGAGAGTAATAGCGACATCTAAGAATACACTGAAACCACCAGAAAACGCATCGAAGCACAGAAATTAGGAACTCGTGAATTTTGGAAAAGCTACAACAGTGTAGTAAATAATAGGCAGACCACGATTCTCCCACTATCAAACGATCATGAGGTTGTTTGCACGGCAACTGAGAAGGCTAACCCGCTCGCCACTCGGTTTGCCTCAAACTCCACATTGGACCAGTCACACCACTCCCTCCCTGAATTTCCTTTGCGCACATACGCCACACAAGATGACTTGAAAATCACCCCTCCCAGGTACATAGGATCATAATGAACCTACACACCCGAAAGGCAAGTGGACCAGATCTCATCCTGGCTTTTCTATTAAAATAAATGCTCCGGTGAGGTTGCACCAGTTCTCTCCAAACTTTACATCAAATGTCTTAATGAATCTTATTTTCCTAACTGCTGAAAAACCGCTTCTGACCCATAAAATTCTCGCTCCATTAGCATTCTTTTGAGTCCTTAATTAATCAAGCATAATACCATCACCTTATAGCTGCTAAACTCCTGACCGACAATCAATATGGATTTAGGCAAGTCCGTTCTACAGCAGATATTCTAAATGTAATCTCTGAACTCCTATACCGTTCACGTGACAAAACAAAGGAGGGTAGAGCAGTAGCCATCGATAGATCTAAGGGTATGCTACTATGGTCTTCTAAGGAATATTAGATCATATGGAATCACTGGGAGAATACATAATGTAATTAAATGCTTTTTAAGAATATTAGATCATATGGTATCACTGGGAGAATACATAATGTAATAAAATTGTTCTTAAGAAAAAGAAAAATCCTGGTTGTCCTTGACGGTCGTACATCTAAGCAATACGATATAAATGTGGGAGTACATCAGGAGTATATCCTCGGACCTTTATTAGACCTGATATTCATAAATGACTTCGCTGATGAATTTTCTTCTGAGAGGGATATATTTGCCGATGACACCACTCTCTATTACACACACGAGAGGAAAATAAATGAACACATATCTAAGGAAATGGCAGAAACACTAAAATATGACCTCCTCTGTAGTCGAATGGGGACAAAAATGGATGGTCACATTCAATTCTTCCAAGGCTAAGCTTGTTTCCTTCAGTAATTGCAAGAAACCTTCACTATCACTAATTGCAATGGCCAAGAACATTACCCGAAACTACTTCCGTAAAACTCCTCGGCGTAATGTTTACAGGGATCATGAACTGGAATAGATCCATTGAGAGCATTACCAAGGCTGCTGCAAAGAAGCTGGGCTCTCTCTACCGTGCTGGAAAGCTACTTACGCCTGAAAGCGTCCTGTACCACTTTACAGCCACCATGCGCCCACGTATGGAATACTGTTGTCACATTTAAGCTGGTGCATCTGCTACTTGTATCTCACTCCTTTACAGGGTTTAATAGAGAGTCGCCAACCTGATAGGTCCTAAACTGTCATCGAAGCTCCGGCCTTTGTCCAATCGACGAAATGTTGCATCCCTCTGCCTGTTCTACAAGTATTTCAATGCTGCATGCTCTGACGAACAACACGCACTTGTACCCCTCAACATGAATACCCACTTCATACTTCACTTCATTGAGCTTTGATACATCGGCTTTACAACGAGCATTAGTCTTTTCCTGTATTTTAATTAAATTAATACTTTTACTATAACATTAAAATGCACTCTTCCCTATGGAAAATAGCTCTAACCCCTTTATATATATATATATATATATATATATATATATATATATATATATATATATATATATATATATACATTTAGTTAAAAAAGGGGATACATAAATTAGGGTATAGGTTAAGCAAGAAGTCTTTATACCATGGTATTTCGAAGCTCAATTCTTCTTATCAGAAAAAGAGAGAAGCAGCTAGGTAACTTAATAGGAATTCTACGTCTAACGATAGTAACATTAGAAGCGAAATGATTGTGAAGTGAGTGATAAAATATGGAGACACCTTTGGATGTGGGAAAACTACATTATACTCTCTGATATAAGAGCAGTATATCATTATCATATCTGCCAAGATATGATAATATAAAAATCATAAAAATATAAATAACCAATTGATAAAAGAAAGTGAATAAAATGAAAATACGACAATAAAAAATACCGTAGGAGAAATCTGTTTAAGACAGAGAAGTAGATAGTGTTTACAAAGTTTTTAGCTGTTTCTTTAGTGCAAAGTATTTACAAAATATTCTCCTACTTTATATCCAAAATTATGATTTTATCTGTATTCGTATCTCATTTATTTTGCAGAAAGTGAATTTTATGTTTACTTTTTTTCATAACCGTTTCACTCTAATTTGACTGTGCATAAAACTGATGAGGTAACCAAACCACTTATCAGATTCATAATTATATTAGAGCGTTGACCATAAGTATATGAAAAAAGGACGAAATTGTGGAAATTAAGAAAAAGCATACATTTAAAAAATTCGAAAACACTAAAACAACATCTGATCAGTGTTATCACCTCAAGACATTAACCCTTGATCAATCACATCAGCAAATATTCAACCGGATCATCAAACATGACCGTTCGCAAAATACACTTCAATATGATAATTTATAATTTATGCAGATTTCTTATTTATTATTATAGAGTAAAGTTTCTATTGATTTTATATTGTACTTTACATATAGTTGTGTTCACCGATGTTAGCCTGTCGTAAATTACGTCAAAATTTAATATTTTAATTAATGCAAACTTCTAATTTATAATTATAAAGCATATTTTAATGATTATTTTATTGAACATAATACATAGTTATCAGGATCAAAGGTTTACTAAAATGACTTGTGTGCAATCAGATAGTATGCAAAAAAATGAGTGTTTTCGCCTTTGAGATCTATCGACAGATTGATAACAAAAACCATGGGAATCAAAAGGACATTAATTTGTATATTTTCTTATGCGCAAATGTAACAGGTGTGGACGATTTTGTCGTGTTTTTTTTTTAATATGTTGGCTACTTTGCAGCTAAATTCATCGGATAGATCCATTATTAACGTTGTTGCATCCGTCAAAATTCCCTATATATAAAGTCTTAAATCTGAAACAAAAAGTTGAGGGAGTTGTTTGTTCGATACCGTTTTGGTGACAGACAGACATACAATTTCACGTTTTATAGTAGGGATGTATTCATAAATATACCGCTGGATGTGCCAGAACATTTTGATCCTAAATGCTACATTTTATGCGCAATGTAGGAAATATGCATAAATAGAAATTAGCATAATCAATAGATCTATAAAAGTGAAATTGTCTGCGTGTGTACATTTCCGTACCAAACTACTCTGTAGATTTTCAGTCTACGGATTCGAAATTTGACATAAGAGTTAGGGAGATGTGGAAAATATTTTTAATCCGTTTTCCGTCAGAATTTTTACTTTCAGGGGTTATAGTTCAACGATGTAACCTTTGAAAACTTTACAAAACTCCTTCGCCAATGTTGGATCTAAACACTTGAAATCATAGATGTGGTTTACTTGAACATGGATCAAACATTTTTATTTGATTTGAGCTACAAACAATAAATGTTAAGAGGTCATTATTGGGGGTCAAAAGACATCGACACAAACTTATTAATTCGAGTCGAGCGAAAAATCATTAATAGAAAAGGGTCAAAATTGGCGTCACATTAAAAAAAATGACCTCTGGATCTCTACCAAATTACTTAGCCAATTTATGGTGTAAATATTTTAAACTTTACATGAACTATAAACAGGCATAGGGAAAGCTTTTTATCCGTTTTTGACCGACAATTTCCTTATCAATAACTCAAAGTTGCGGTCTAAAACTAACTATTCATCCAATTTTATTATAATCATTTTCAATTTTACATAAAAGGTATCCAGGCGTGCAGCAAGCATTATAATTAATTTTTGAGCGATAAATTGGCTTCCAAGGGGTCAAAGTTGAAGATGAAAGATTTCTGAAATATACTTGCAATGTATACGGAATTTACATCCCCGGAATAGTTGATGCCAAAAGAAAAGCGATAATATGATTGGTTGCTTACAGTTCGTGTACTTTTCATAATGTCTTCGCCCGCTCAACAGTTTCATGGTCATCAATTCTTTTATCATTAGTTTTAGGTTTTATCTGAAGCATTCGTATCAACAAGTTGTATAAAGTATGTATAGTATACTTTCTTAGCGCAACATATCTTAAATAGTATGTGTCAAATTAATTCCACCCTTTCGTTTATTTGGCAAGTCTTCAACATTCCAGGTTTCACCCAGTTTTATATTTAAGCGATATGCGTACTTCTACTTCACCGTATAGTCTTACCAAACATCTTAACAATTCAGGTTTATCTTTCTTGTTTGGCCTTTCTTCTGCCAAAATAAAAGAAAACAGAAAAAAAACATGTTGGCGTTTTTGTTTGTTTTTTTAAATTTTTTTTTTACTTTTCTAAATTTGTGAAAAGAATTTTGTTTTTTTCTTATTAGTTGGAGTATTCTTATTTCAATGTCATTTTAATAACGTTTCCATCGATGTATTTTCTGACTTGCTTCTTCTAATTGTCTTTGCAAGTTGTTCAACAACCGGTGCAGAGTAAGACGACTCAAGGATGAAACGTTGGTTGACGATCAATTACTAAGTAAACTTAGTACAAAATTTAGCACATATTGTATATTTATATTTTTATGAATATTAATATTTATGTAATTGTATATACGTGTATATAGGCCCGTGTGTGTGTATGTTTGTACGTATGTATGTGTATGTGCATCTACTTCTTACTGGAGATATATACCTCCACGTATATGTATATATGCATGTGTGTGTATATACATGTATATATGTCTATATATATATATATATATGAGTATGTATATGTGTATATAAGTTGTGTGTATGCATGTATGTCTGCATATAGATGAACGTATGCCTGCATGTACCTTGTTTATATATATGTATGTATGTGCGTATGTGTCTGTATATAGATGTGTAGAAATGTACATATGTATGTGTATGTATGTATGTGTGTATGTATGCATATGTGCGCGTGCGTTGGCTTATACATTAATCCTTAACTACGTAAATACAACTTATAGTCAACTCAAATGAACAAGTCGACTTTTCGCGACTACGAAAATTCTAAATGAAACCTTTCACTTGTCAAACACAACCCCTACCTCTCTCTATCTCTCTCACCCTCTCTCTATCTTATCTACCTCATATACTTTGCTAAACAAGCAAACGCAGTCAAAATTTTAAAGCCTAAAAGTTGAACTTCCTCCCCCTTCTCTCCTTACCCCCTTTCTTTTGTCTTTACAATCCTCTCTCGCCTCCTCCGTATTTCCATATATCTTCACCCATGCTTACTTGAATCTGCTACCATAACACACTAAAATCTAATGTATTTTAATCTTCCAAACTTTAAAATTTTCGATACCCGTCTCCCTCCCCCTTATTATCTCTTACCCCTTTTTTCTCGTATTTCTTCTAACACATTTCTTCCAAATACTAACAACCATTTCTGTAAGGTCTGACGAGGCTGTTGGATGGAAAACATGGTCCAGCATCCGAAACATGTGTAACCGAACAGGTAAAACGGTAATAAAAAATAAAACACATATTTGCTCTGCAATAGTGTTGAGATCTCTCCAGGTTTTTAGTAATAACCAGTTTTACCATATATATATATATATATATTTATATATATATATATATATATATTGTGTATATTTAGGTAGCATCTTCTCGTTCAAACAAATATTATTAAAGAGCACTGAATTCTTCTGTATTTCCATATATCTCCACCCATGCTTACTTGAATCTGCTACCCCAACACACTAAACTCTAATGTATTTTAATCTTCCAAACTTTAAAATTTTCGATACCCGTCTCCCTCCCCCTTATTATCTCTTACCCCTTTTTTCTCGTATTTCTTCTAACACATTTCTTCCAAATACTAACAACCATTTCTGTAAGGTCTGACGAGGCTGTTGGATTGTAAACATGGTCCAGCATCCAAAACATGTGTAACCGAACAGGTAAAACGGTAATAAAAAATAAAACATATATTTGCTCTGCAATAGTGT